>NC_141697.1:1237230859-1237615859 GCF_964263255.1 Lissotriton vulgaris
GGACAGCAAAAGGAGGGAACCGCAGAAAACAGGCAGAACAACCAGACAGGAAGCACCCCACCGAAGCAGGAACGCACCCACCAAGGCAAACGGAAGACGACCAAGCCGAAGAAGGGGACAACCCACAGAGGGCAGCCAGCACACACAAGGAGTCCCCACCCACCCTGCCAACAAGGAAGGGGGAGAAAACACCCTACAAAAAAAATCCAACAGAGGTCGCCCACAACAAAGGACAGCGAGAAGGCCACACAAAGAAGAAAAACCCCAGTGGCCCAACCGGCCAGTAAGCCAGAACAGGTCAGCATGGACTCAACCAAGGACCAGAGCCGGACCAAGGAAAACAGAAGGCAACACCCACAACAAGGAGGCAGCCAATCAGAGAAACCAAAAACAGAGCACCCAGGCCAAACAAAGGAAAAGCCTGACCCGCCAAAGCAGGAAAGCACACCAAAAAAGGCGACCAGGCCAAAAAAGGAAGTTGAAAAGGAGGCAACCCAAAGAGACCCCAGAGGCAAAGCCCTAGAAGGGTAACAGGCGCCAACGCAACCAACACCCCAGAGAAGATGAAGCCCAACAGGACATGGCCAAGGGAACCCACCGGACAAAGGCTGACAAACTGAGCACCACCAGGAAGGCACACAGGACCCGGCAGCAGCCCAGAGCGAGCCCCAACCACACTGAAGAAAGAAAAAAAGGGAAGAGGCCAGGGCCAGCCAACAGGGTGCAGGCACAACCCCAGAATGACCCAGCTCCCAGAGAGGGCAAAGGGCCCGAAAACCCCAGAGGAGGACCAGACCCCAGGAAAGAACGGCCAGCACCAACCACCGGAGCTGCCAGACGACAACCATCAAGAACCCAGCCCTGGAGCCGAGCCACAGCAAGAGCCAAGGAGCAGACCAAGAGTCGGTAAAGGCACACACAAAAAGTAGACCCGGGAAAACAGGGACACAACCCCAAGAACGCCGCCCCACAAGGCCCACCGAGCCAGCAAGAGCAGGTCCGCGAACCCAACAGAAACCAACCCCCAAAAGAGTGAAAGCCAGGAGGACCAGACAGCCAGACCCCAACCAAACACAAAGGACAGGGAAGGAGCCAGAGACCAGGGGCCAGATGTAAGTAGCCAAATACCGGTTGGTAACGGCCAAAAATTGGTAATTTCGGCCGTTACCGACCGGTATTTGGACATCGAGATGTAGGGCACACAAAAAAATACCGAATCGGTAAATTCTCAGAATCTGTAGAATTACTGAATCGGTATAGTTGCTGAGTCGGTAAAAATACCGAGTCGGTAAATATTCCGAATCGGCAAATTTTCCGAATCGGTAAACATTCCGAATCGGTAACTTTATAGATTAGGAAAATAAGAAATGGAAAAATAAGAATTTTGAGATGTAGGTGACCCCTAAAATACCGAATTTGCTTCAAATTCGGTACTTAAGAGTCGGTATTTAGCATGGATTGAAAGCAGGTGGTAACCAGGTGCAGGCAATAAAATAGGGCCCCAAAATGCAACAGTGTTACCAGAATGGCGGCATTCTATGTCATAGCAAGGCGGCTATGGCTACAGGCTGCAGGAGAGAGGGAATGGAGAAGGGAGGAGCAGGTCTACAGGCAGAGGATCCCACTCTTCCAACTGACTGAGCCAGAGATCCTGCAAAGGTACAGGCTGCACCCCCCAACCATCCTGGACCTGATTAGGGACCTGCACCCACTCCTGGAGCACCCTCCACAAAGGGCGCACGCCATCCCACCCCATGTACAGGTGCTCTGTAGCATTCACCTGCTTGCATATGCCAGTTACCAGAGTGTTGTTGCTGCGGTAGGTGGGGTGTCCCAGAGCTGCCTGTCCCGTTTCCTCAGGAAGTTCCTGGATGCCATGATGCAAAGAATGGAGCATTACATCCGCTTCCCGGACACTGATGCGGACCTGCTCAGGACCAAGACTGACTTCTACCTAATGGCAAATTTTCCACACGTGATTGGCTGCATTGATGGGACCCCCATCCCAATATGCCCACCTGCTGCCACTGAGCACATTTACAGGAACCGGAAGTCATCTCACACAATAAATGTACAAGTCATCTGTGATGCCAAGTACATGATCACAGACTTAATTGCCAGGTATCCGGGAAGCACCCATGACTCCTACATCTTCAGTGGGATATACACCCGCCTGACAGCAGGGGACTTTGGCGAAGGATACCTGCTAGGTAAATTACTGTGTGACACTCCCTTGATACATAATGCAGAAATATGTAAATGTGTGCCTCTGAGTTTAGTTTGGTCATATTTGTGTACTCCACATTGTACCACAACATTTTCTCCATTTGTCTTATTAAAAGGCAGGAAACCTCGCCAAGAACTTTCTCTTTAATGGGTTAAAAGTTCAAATTCAAATTTGGAGATGAGTACAATTTATAAATTAGCTAAACAAAATACTGATACTTCAAGAAATATTGCTCCTTCAATGCATTCTACTAAAAGTAGGTGACAAAGTAAAAATCAAATTACCTGCTTTTGTTAAAAAAGGTCAATCTAAATATTCAAATGTTTTTATTGTTCTTAAAGTTGGAAAAACATCTGTTCTTTTGGATAATGGCTCTTGGTGGAATATTTCTAAAATTGCAAAAGTTAATGCTTCTATTCCTAAAACATTTGCATGTTCCTCTGCTCCAGATTTTTCAAGTGATTCTATTGTTTTAGAAAAAGGACTAGGAGCTGATGCAGTTGATTCTGTTCCATCTTCTGTTTCCATCTCATCTTCTCATGCACATGTGGATAATCAATTTGACTCTCCAGCTTCGTTGACTACTTCCAAGAGACAAATTCGTGTTCCAAAGAAAATAGATGATTTTGTACTATGTAAATAACTTTTCTTTATTATTTCATTTCTTTTAGTTTATAAAGAAAGGAGATGTGTAGTATTATGATAGATTGTATTTATGTTAGAATGTTCTATTCCATTGTGGAATGTTGCATGCAATGCATCCTTGTACATGTCCGGTATCTATTTGAATGTTGTTGCTTGTTCTGCATGCTGAAGATCAGCACAGCTTCAGTTACACTGCTGATCTTCAGAAGGGGGATCCTCAAATAAATGACTCTTCAACTTCCTCTGGATTCTTCTGGATTTACTTAATATTTAAGATCCCACTACACCATTGTCTACTAAAAACCAATTACCATGCACACACTCAATTAAATTCCAACATCTAGTAGTGTAAATATCAGTTCAAACAGTATAATCATAAGGAATGATATCCACTTCTTCTTGTGAGAGCAATGTTTCTTTTTTATTGCTCAAGCTATACCACGCCAGCCGACACGTGTTTCATCAAAGTACAAGTCACTCTGACTCTTCAGGGCTTTCTTGTGATAGTGGCGTGTATTGTAGTTCCACTTGACCGGTGATAATTCCAACCCGGTAAGGGTATCTTTTCTGTGTAATGGACGTGTAAATCTTCTCCTGCACCTTCTTTACCTTCCAGAAAAAACAATGTTATTCGTGTTCTACGCGCCGTGCATTAGTGCAAGAAAGGAACAGGAACCATCTTTGTTCTAAAACTAGTCAATGCTGCTATTGTGGCCGCTTTTGGTTTCCGCAGTCCCCAGGGTGGTTGTAACGATAAAGAATGTAAAAATGTCCGAATTGTTCAAGGACCTCCTGTTCCTGTCAGCCGCGAGTACGGCGTCTCTGTGTGATGGCAGCTTGCAAATCGCCATTGGTATTGGGGGAAAAAATGCTGCAAGGTGTACCTCAGCCAGGTCCCTTTGAAGAACTGGCAGTGTCGCTTTCTACGATCATCTCTTCTCCTCACTGCTGCTCCTGTATGGGCCGATAAGGAGGTACATGGTGATAAAGGTGTTGTAAATCAACACAAGGCATTGCAGTTTAGTACTGTTCTGGCATTCACTCCGTTTCTGTGCATCTTTGAGGAGGGTGGTGTTATATCACATGTGTTAGTTTGTCAGTTTCATCCGTGCTTCCTTCAGCCCTCAGTAACAGGTTTCAAGTCCTGAAAGAACTAGAGGACGACACAGACCCAAGTAGAAAGTCAGTGGAAGAAGATCGAAGTAACAGTGACATCAACCTGCCAGGAGGTACTGGGTCCCAGGAAACACCAGCACTAAGAAGGAATCTCCACGGAGACTCTCCGCAAAATCCAAGAGAGAAAGTAAAAGATGCTGCGGTCAACACCAGCTGAACAAGAGCAGAAAAAGCGAGAGCTCAAAGTGAATACACCAACAAGGAAGCAAAGAGAAACTTAAGAGCAGAGAAGTGAAGAGTCATCGTTTTTTCTACAGAATCCCAGGAAGCAGCAAGGCATGGAAACTCAAAAGAACTCTGTGACATAACAAAGAAACTCTCTGGCTGATACAGCAAGCCACAAAGAGATGTTAAAGGCAAAGCTGGGAAGACAATCAAGGATAATGAAGGCCAATGATGAAGATGAGTGGAGCACTTTGAAGAACTGTTAAATCAGTCTGTGCCGCAGTCTGCACCAGACATAGAGCCAGCTGACAGGGACTTGCCGATCAACTCCGACTCCAGCAGACCAACCAAGGAAGAAATACGGCACGCCATCAAACACCTGGAAAATGAGGAGGCAGCAGGACCAGACAACATTCCTGCAGAGGCACCGAAGGCTGACATTGAACCACCCATATCTATCCCATGTTTGGAAGGATCTGGGAAGAGGAAGAGGTGCCATCAGAGTGGGAGGAGGGATAGCTCATCATGATCCTCAAGAAAGGTGACCGACATAACAGTGAAAACGACAGAGGAATATGTCTTCTATCAACCCCAGGTAAAGCGTTCAGCAGAGATATCTTGCACAGAAAGAAGGAACAAGTCGACTCTCAGTTGTGAGACCAGCAAGCTGGCTTCTGGAAAGGTAAATCCGGTACTGACTAGACTGCAACACTGCGCATCTTCATTGAGCAGGCAATGGAAGGGAACTTCCCCTCTATGTCAACTTCATCGACAATGAGAAGACATTTAATAGCATAGACAGAGAGACCCTTTGGAAACTCCTCCACCACCACGCTCTGCCAGATAAACTTGCAAGAATCATCAGGGACTTTTACGAGGTAATGAGCTGCAAGATAGTCACTGGAGGGCAACTCACTGATGCCTTCAAGTGAGGACTGGAGTCCGCGAGGGTTGTTTGCTCTTGCCTTTTCTCTTCCTGTTGGCCATCGACTGGATCATAAAGACACCCACAGCAAGTAGTCAGAAATGGGATCCAACTGACACCTTGGACGCAGTTTGACAGCCTGGATTTTGCAGAAGACCTGGCCCTACTTTCCCAGACCCATCAGCAGATGCAAGAGAAGACCGACAATGTGGCAGCCACATCAGCACAACTTGGCCTCATCATCCACAGGAGAAAAACCAAGATCCTGAAGGCTAACACAGCCAGTACAACCTCAGTCACTCTTGTAGGTAATGCACTGGAAGAGGTTGAGGCCTTCACCTACCGGGGCAGTGTCATAGACAAGCAGGATGGCACAGACGCCGATGTTGAGGCAAGAACCAGCAAACCAGGGGCTGCCTTCAATCATCTGAAGAAGATCTGGAGCTCCAAGGACCCAACGCTGCAAACCAAGATCAAGCTTTTAAATGAAAAATCGGTCCTTCTGTGTGAAGCAGAAACTTGGAGGACAACAGCAACCACCACCACCAAAGTCCAGACCTTCATCAACACTCATCTGAGGAAAATCCTCCAAATCCAATGTGCAAACACCATCCGTGACAACGACCTATGGCAGCAACTCCCGTCTCATGAAGAAATCATGAAAGGACACAGGGACTGAATAGATCACACCCTCCGCAAGCCTGAATCAAACACCACCAGGAAAGCCCTGACCTGGAACCCTAAAGGGAAAGGAAAAGAGGAAGGACAAGAAACACCTGGTGCTGAGACTTCGAGGCTGTCGGTAACGAGATGGGCTGCGCCTAGAGTCAGATTGAAAGAAAAGCCCAGGACAGGGATGGCTGCAGAGTCCTGGTTGATGGCCCACACCCCGGGTGGGGTAGTAGGCATAAGTAATACAGTTCTGCCATTATCGAGCAAGTTAATGATTTGGCCAGGGGGAACAAACAGGTCAGTGAGAAATTACTGGATGTTCTTCTGCATTTTTCCGCACTGTCATCCCATCTACCAGGCAGGAAATCTACCTGCTTTTACCAGGTGGATGGTGCCCGGATTTGACCACACCTGGTGATAGCAGAAAGTCTAAATCTCTAAAAAATGTGACCATAAATCCTTTCAACTGTGATCAGAAAATCACGTAGAATTTGCACCCGCCGTAAGATAGGGGTAATGGATTGAATATCGATGGAGGTCTTTTTCTGCTGCCACCGCCCACGTCACTGCAGAGGGCTCCTGGCTGGGGGGAGGGTGGGCAGCTGGATGGGCAGCTCTGTCCACCCCTGCAGAGGACCTGCTCGTGGACGGGGGCAGTATTCAGATCACTCTTAAATCCTCCAATGACTCTCTCCACGTTGCCTTGGAAACGCAATGAACAACACCTTGAACTTACCTCCAGCTGTAGGAAGGCGGTCAAAGACGACAAGGGGCGGAGAAGTCATTGAGAATAACTTTTTTAAACTGCACCCTGCCTCCTACTTTAAACATCTTACAGGTGAAAGGTAATTCATTTTAAAATAAACTCTTCCAAGTTTAGTATTGCACTTTTAATATTGAGGTTTTCAAGCACGCGGAGGGGTGGTGACAGTGCTAAGGTTTGCTGTTGACCGCAGAGGCCACCGACTGTGGCCATTCTGATGATGCCCTAGGCTGGTGTTCTGACTCTTGAAGCCACCCATCGCCTCTACTGAGCAGTTTGCACTTGCACAATTCACACATGCGCAGGGACATGCTTTGATTTTCACTCTCCTCCATACAGGGATCGTGGCAAGACTCTAGACATGTTGAAGAGAAGCCTCAAAATAGGGAATCATTCTATTTTCAAAATATTGGGGGTGGGGAGGGGGGATGGGGTGAGCATCAGAGAAGCTGAGATGGAGGAAGCCTTAGGGAGTAGTTGGAAGGGATAGGAGTGCGAATTGTGAGAGATACTTATAACTCAATGTTTTGTAAAATAACCATTTTTTAAGACCTGCGAGACAGAGATGAAAGTGTGTGTTTGTGTGCATGTGCACGTGTGTGTGTGCGCATATGTCCGCGTGTTTGTGTGTTTTTGTCTGCAAGTGTATGTAAAACTCTCAAGTGAAATCTGACAAACACCTCACAATACCCAACTTAAAGGACCTGCACCTATCTATTTACTACAAAATATATTAGAAGGGTGTAACACCCCAAACACCCCACCCCCCCTGAGGCTACGACCCTGGTCGGGCCATATATCTATGCCCCTACCCTGATCACCGATGGAAGCATAGAACTACGACTCCTCTGGTGAGGCAGGTATACACAGGACGCTTCCACAATTAGCACACCCTTCCAGAGGGATTGTCTACACAACCTGAGCTTTGATGGGCTTTGGGTGTGCGGAGTTACTGCAGGGTTACCACTTCCTGCGGCTTGGTCTTCTCCGAGCCTGTCACCCACCTGAGCCCACATGAGGCTCTTTGGAAGGGGAAGGTAAAGGAGCATAACATTAAAGACTGGAGATGACTTCAGTCGGTTAGAAGATTGCAAATGCAAGTTTCTATACATCACTTGAAGCAGGCGTGTTTCCAAACACACACCGTTCTTTCAGAGACTGAAACAGAGGAGCACAAAGGGGCAGTGACTCAATGGGTAAAGTTAATTTGAGGGTGGGTGAAGTACCACTACCTAACTCTGATCCATCTCATCCCAATTAATAAAACAGAAACCTCACCTACCTTTGCTAATTCTATCTTTACATGCTAAAATGCATATAGTCATTTCACAAAAGTGAAAATGAAATTATAGCAAGCAGTGAGTGAGGTGATGATTTTGGGATCCTCCCTAACCTAGGGAGAGAACCAAGCAGATGCCCTGAACACAAAGAGCAGATCATGCTGAACGATACGGTGGTGGTCCCATCCTCTTAGGACCACCCCAAGCACAGTTATGGGCAAAAATACAATCCCAAAAAAAGGCCCTGCAAAGCATTATGGGGCGATATTCTAGGCTGCAGTGAATATTATGCTATCCAATTTCAAAACGTGCCTCAGGAAGCAGGCGCTCAGGCTCAGCTGAGAGCAAATACTATAATATTCACTGCACTCTAGAATCTCATCCCATAATGCTTTGCAGGGCCTTTGATTGGTTACTTTCCCATAGTGAGGGAACTGCGTCTCTCTGCTACTAAACCTATTGCCCCTGCCATTAAAATTTACAACACCAAAATAAGCGCATCCCTACTCTACGGGGCTGAACTATGGGGGTTTAGTAATACTGCCCAACTGACGAATTCCCAAAATAAGTTTGTGAGGGGTATAGTTGGTCTTCCGCCTTCCACGCCACTTTTGCCCCTTTACAATGATTTGGGCTGTCAACGTTTAGAGGAGCGACTCTGGGTCACACCAGAGCTCTCCCAGTATGCCGAGGCCCTCCTCGAAGTTCGAGACGCAGACACAGCTAACAGAATCCCATAGTTGAGAGAGGTCAAGGCTGTTTACACTGCAATGGGCATGAATACATTATGGGAGAACCCTACTGCTAATCCTTTCCCATCTCGAAAGGCGCTCAGAGAGGCTTACTGGTCAATGGTGTCAATGCGAAGTTTTAGAACTTGCATTGGCCCATCGCTTACAAGAAACTTCCTTGAGCTCAAACATGAACCTGTCTATGAGGGCTATTGGGATATTATTATTATCCCCGAAGACCGGAAGCGGTACCATCAATATAGGGTGGGTACCCTTCCTGTCAATGCCGGCAAATGGCAAACTACAAATAATACATCATGTCCATTTTGTCTTACACAGCCGGAAAGCATAGCCCACATTCTGTTCATTTGTCCTGAGTATAAATATCCTCGGCATAAGTGGTTGAAGCCTGTATGTCTGTTAAAGGGCATCACTACTGGGGCACGGGCCCTAAGGATCTTCCAATCTGAGTGCTCAGAAAGTATTGTAATTGCTGTTGCAACATTTTTACATTGGATGTGGGCAATTCGGAGGAGAAAGCTTCGTCAGAATTAGAATGGCTTTGTACTGGAATTTAGTGTACTTTCACTCCTGTGATGCTAAGTGACCAATGACCTCGGATCTTTTTTAATTATAAGAACTTAATTTATTGTATAGCTTTTTAAACTTTGCTTTCTTTTAAATGACATTGATTTATTGAATAAAATAACTTTTGTACTTGCTGTAGTGTTCCGGGGCGCATAGACAGCGGTCTAGATGACCCGCGCCTCCGGAGCGTCCCTGCGCTGACGTGTGACGTCAGACGCAGGCGGCTATAAATAAAGAGGTGGGGCTACGGTGAGGCAGTCGGAGCCACGTGTAGACAGTAACCTCGGCTCCTGGTTTCATTAGCGTAATGCGGCCGCTTCCATAGCGCTAGCTCAAGTACAGCTTCCATAGCGCTAGCTCAAGTACAAACGCTACACTGGCTACGAGGGTATCACTGAACCCACCACCTTACCGGCACGAAGCCATCCTCACACGGCGATTTCTCCACGTTGCAAGCGCCAAAGGGGGGCATATCGCTACTAGGCCCCAAGCCACGGGCACAGTGACTCTGCTCAACCCACAACTGGTGAAAGGAGAAACGAAGCGAGGGTAAAGCCGGGGGAACAGACACGGCGTATCCCACGTTGACAGAGGGGGTAGGACAGTGCGCTACGCCGCCACCCCAGACCAAAGACCACCCCGCAGCCAACTAATACACGCATCGTCACCGAGGCCTCAGAGCCAGGTCGGGAGAGCGCGTCTAGTGCTGAAGGGGACGATACCACCACCCTGCAGAGGGACAACCACTACTCCCAGGATTGCGGCCTCCTCCCATAAGCGTCGCAAAACTAAGCAGCACATCGGGCACGTGCCAAAATGGCGTCCATTCCCGCCCTAAAACCGTTCGTGGTTGACGGTGCTCCGTCATCCCTTGCCCCACGGTGGAGGGATTGAACAGACCGCCTCCAAATATATCATCGGATGCCTAAAAGGGAAGGAAGTATCTCTCCACATCGACCCGTCAGTTCAACCAGTCGCACTGAGGCATAGGCGCATTGCGTTCCATCTAAGGAAGAAAGTTGAAGAGGAGCTCGAAACGCTAGAAAAGCAAGGAATCATAGAAAAGGTCAGTGGACCCACCCCATGGGTATCTCCAATCGTAGTGGCCCGAAAACCCAAGCAGCCCAGGACAAGTCTGCATCTGTGTGGACATGCGTCTCCTGAACGCAGCGGTGAAGAGAGAACAGCACCTGACCCCCACTATAGACGATATCCTAGGCGAACTCAACGGGGCGAAATGGTTCTCCAAAGTAGACCTCCGATCAGGCTATCATCAACTACCGCTACACCCAGACTCAAGGTACATCACTACCTTCTCCACCCACGTAGGGATAAGACGATATCGGCGCCTCAACTTCGGAATCTCGAGTGCCGCTGAAGTGTTCCAGAACACCATTCGCGAAGTCCTTAGTGGGCTCCCGGGAGTCCTGAACGTGAGTGACGACCTACTCATCTATGCGACGTCAATAGAAGAACACCACCAGAGACTACGAGGGGTTCTACAGAGAATCAAAGAATCTGGTCTAACCCTACGCCGGGAGAAGTGCCAGGTCCTGCAGCGAAAAATCAGTTTCTTCGGGTACACATTCTTGGACCACGGAGTAGCACCGGATCCCGACAAGGTTAAGGATGTCCAAGAAGCCCCAGCCCCTACGAATGTGTCAGAAGCTAGAAGTTTCCTGGGGATGGTGAATTTCTGTGGTCGCTTCATCCCTGATCTCTCCAATCTCACCAAGCCACTTCGAGAACTGACCAAATCGGCCACCATGTGGCAATGGGGCCCGAACAAGAGAAAGCCTTCTGAGACACAAAGGCAGCCCTGTCAGCAGACACCACCCTCTCGTACTTTGATCCATCCAAGTCCACCAACGTGACCGTGGACGCCAGCCCCTTCGGTCTAGGGGCCGTGCTGACTCAACGTCAGAGCAACGGGGAGTGGGCACCCATCGCCTACGCCAGCCGCTCACTGACAGACACGGAGCCGAGGTACTCGCAGATTGAGAGGGAGGCCATAGCCATACATTGGGCCTGCCGACATTTTCACATCTACGTGTACGGCCACTCCTTCACAGTGACCACGGACCATAAACCCCTCCTTCCACTGTTCCAAGGCACAGTATCTAAACCACCTCCCGGAATCGAGAAGTGGATACTCCAGCTACAAGGATATGACTACCGAGTGGAGTACAAGCCAGGGTCAACAAACCCCGCAGACTACCTGTCAAGGCACCCCCGAGAAGCCACTTTGAAAGAGAAGGAAGAAGCGGAGGACACCGAGGAGTATGTCCGGTTGGTGACGGAAAGATCCTGACCACTACCCATGAGCCTGGAGTCTATCATCGAAGCCTCACAGAGCGATGAATGCCTCCAACTAGTCGCTAATGCGATCCAGTCGGGTCACTGGCGCTCCATCCAGGACTCCCTGGGCAAAAGAACACCACAGGCAAAGGCAACCCTAGAGTCCATCCTGAGAATCAAAGAGGAACTGTCTCTCGACAGCCAAGGATGCATTCTACGAGGTCCCCGTCTAGTTCTGCCAAACAGCCTAACCCATCAAGCGGTGGAACTAGCGCATAGAGGACACCAAGGCATGGTGAAAACCAAAAGCCGACTGAGAGCCAAGGTGTGGTTTCCGGGTATGGACCCCATGGTGGAAGAGACTGTCAGAACATGCAACTAGTGTCAGGCAACGGGGCCGCCGGAAAGCCCGCATCCAGTTGTGACCGAAGACAACCCTCAGAGGCAGTGGGAGTGTGTAAGCGCAGATTTCAGACACCTCCCTGATGGGCGATACGCGCTCGTGATAATTGATGACTTCACCAAGTATCCAGAGATAGAGATCGTAGGAAGCCAAACGGCCACGGAAGTCATCGCTAAATTCGAGAAGACCATCGCCACTCATGGCATCTTTGGCGTAGTCAAAACTGACAACGGACCACCGTTCCAAGGTCAAGAATTTGCCGACTACCTCAAGAGCCGGGGGATCCGCCACCGCAAAATAACTCTGCGATGGCCCCAGGCCAACGGAGAAGTAGAGAGGTTCATGTGCACGCTCAACAAGACCATCCGCATAGCCCTCGCAGACGGATCACCTCTAGAAAAGGCCATTTACAGTTTCCTCAGAGAATATCGCATGACCCCACATGTCACATCAGAGGCGGCACATAGTGCATCGACCATGGGCCGGAGCGAGCCAGCAAAAAAAAGACTCTGGCGAACCGAACTCACTCCAATGAGCAAGCCAGCAGATGACGAGGAGCCTGTGAGTCCATGATCACACTGAGGGACCAAGTATACGTCAAGGACCGTTACCCAGGCAGCAAATTCCGACTCCCATTTGAACACCAACCCTGGACAGTCACCCGCCGGACCGGCACCATGGTGACAGCCCAGAGGGGAGCGGAAACAGTTACCAGAGACATCTCATTCTTCAAGAAGGCCCACCAGAGCAATTCCCCGAGGACCGTGCAGCCCAGCCAGAGTCCACAACCAGGAGAGAGAGAGGAGCCAGAGACGGACCAGTACATCTCGGAGGAAGAAGGCCTGATGGACCACGACACCTCTCCGTCTCCAGCCACTCCTGAAAACAGGATGTCGAGCCCCTCCCCTCTGGCTGGAGGAAACGTCACCCCAACTTCGGGAACACCGAGGGCGGTGGTGTCCTGGGGTGGACAGACCCGATATGGACTGCAGCGAAATCCAGCTCCCTCCTCCCAGCTTACTGCCTACCTGGTAGATTGAAGCCTGGAATGAACACTCACAGACTGGTAACAGATCCATCGTTTTATAATTTAATGTAATGCTTATGTTAGTTTGTTTTTGATAAAGGTTAGAAGGAATGTAGTGTTCCGGGGCGCATAGACAGCGGTCTAGATGACCCGCGCCTCCGGAGCGTCCCTGCGCTGACGTGTGACGTCAGACGCAGGCGGCTATAAATAAAGAGGCATGGCTACGGCGAGGCAGTCGGAGCAACGTGTAGACAGCAACCTCGGCTCCTGGTTTCATTAGCGTAATGCGGCCGCTTCCATAGCGCTAGCTCAAGTACAAACGCTACCCTTGCTTCTCTGGGAAGAATGCCGTGCCGTGCCACTGATACTGTTATGGCTTTTTAACTGGTGCAGTTTTATTTATCTATAGTCTTTCATGATATATTTATCGAAATAAAGACTTTTTGAAATTGAAATTGAAATGGAACCATAGAAGCGCCTGGAAGCAAGGTGCAGAGACAGGCACGAGGAGGAGCTGTCCAGTCATTCTTCAATAGGCCGGGCTTTAGAACCAGATTCCTTACAGATTCAATTGGATTTTGAGCGTTTTCAAAAAATGTCAGCAATTCCAGCCCCGAGAGTCGATCATAGGAGGCTGCTGCTCCAGGGAACATACTTTTAGGAAGTTAAAAATAGAACTTGGACCGCGGTCCCTGGCTTAAAACAAGCCCCAGACCCCCCAGTGTTGGCATGCCAGGCAGCCGGGGCCCCTTCCGCCAGGCGTGCCAGGCATGAGGAAGCAAGCCACGAGTATTAGACAACAAGTGTTTTGTTTGCTGTTCTCGAAACCACTTTTATACAGATGTAATTAAGGTACAAGGTGGTTGTAGATGGAACGCACTGCCAGGGCCGGTTGACACGCCTGTGGAGTGAGCGCCCTCTACGGGCTGTGATGAAAACTGCACCAGTTAGACACATTTCTTTAATTTTGTGCATGAGAAAGGAAGTGCTCTCTGCCTGGCCGACCGTCCCTGCCTCCTGCGGTGTGTTATTAAAGGGGCGTTTCACTCAAAGGAGATGGGGGAGACTTAGCGTTCCAGGGACAAACCCCAACTATTAAGTGTAGCCTCAAAGATGGTCAATAATCACAATTTGTAATACATTGAAAGTGACGTTTACAGTGTCTCTACCTTGCATCACATTGTAATATGTTTTCTTCAGTTTTATATAGAGTAAACTCGACTCACGGATTTGGAGTGCTTTACATGAGCACCAGTTACATTACACAAGGTCACCTTTTTTTTGGGGGGGGGGGGGCGAGTCTATCCTCAGATCAGCAGAAACCTTCACACACCCAAACATGACAGCACCACAGCAGTTTGTGTGGCTTGGCAGTTCGGGCTGGACTATTCCCATGAGCCACAGGGACAGACTGATTTGCATATGGCCATGTCTGCACTGGGGTGGCAGAGTGGGCTAAAGAACGGTGATGGATTAAACCCAGATCTCTTGACTGGGTGTGAGTGTTTGATTGATTCAGATGCTCCGTCCACCACCACCACCTTTTGTACCGCTTTTGGCCGCCATAAGTGTGGCAGGGTATTCTCAGACGTGAGTCCCTTGCTCACTTTGCCACTGGATTCAAGCAAGCTGGGCTGAAGAGCTGGAATGCCAGAAACCGGTCCTCGGAAGCCTTTTTCCGGTCCAGGGAAGACATGGCTTGGCAGTTTGGGCTGGACTGCTCCCATGAGGCACAGGGTCAGACTGATTTTCATATATCCATGTCTGAACTGGGGTGGTAGAGTGGGCTAAAGAACCGTGATGGATTAAACCCAGATCTTTTGACTGGGTGTGAGTGTTTGATTGATTCAGATGCTCCGTCCATCACCACCCCCTTTTGTACCGCTTTTGGCCGCCATAAGTGTGGCAGGGTATGCTCAGACGTGAGTCCTTTGCTCACTTTGCCACTGGATTCAAGATAGCCTGGCTGATGAGGGCTGTAAACTCTAAACCGGTTCCACCACAACCAGAACGCGCCCAAGCCCAAGCAGGACACCGCCAAGGTCCCGAAGACACAGACACCCAACGATACCATCCCTAAGCCCGGTAAGCACAGTGAGCCGATAGAGACTCCCACCCCAACTGCCACTGAGGACCCGGAGGAAGGTGCTTGGATAACACAGGAGCGCAGGAAAAGGAGACACTCAACGGACTCTGAAGGAGCAAGCAAGAGACCCTTGAGCACCCACAACCCCTACTCCGCGCTCGAGTATCCAGAAGAAGAAATGCAGCCGGACCAAGACACCCCGAATGAGCAACTCAAGCAAGTGACGGAAGTGCTGAGGGAGATGAGGGTGCTGGCAAACTCCATGGAAGCGTCCCCACCCCCATCGCCAACAAGAGAAGAAGAGGATGAGACCACCATCGAGGGCCAGGAGCAAGACCTGCCTGTCACTCCAGAGGAGGCAGACCACGAGCCCAGCCAAGAGGGTGGAGCAGCCATCGTGCAACAACGAGCAACAGCCGCAGAGCAGAAAGGCCCAGTACAAGAGACCCGACAGGAGGCTGAACCAGCCCTGTATGTAGCCTTGTCGAATGTATTTGTAACCAATTGTTTTGACTTGATGATTAGTCTTTAAGTATTTATTTTACTCTTAAAAACTAATTAACGATAGCTATTTCATTATTTTCTGTAAATGCCAGAAGTATTAGAGACAGGCTCAGATGTGCTAGTACTTTGAGTTTTCTTGCCAGCCAGGAGCGTGATGTGTACATGATTCAGGAATGCTCCATCCCCTTTGCAACATCATACGCACACCTAGAACAGCAGTGGACACTAGGGCCTTCCTTTTGGTCTGGGGGGAACAGCAGTAGGGCTGTGGGAGTGGCTACCTTAGTCAGAGGAAGGCGTTTGCCGATGGACTCAGTCACCGAGCTGGAGGGCGGCAGGGCTCTTGTCATCGATGGTTCGTGGGCAGGAGAGAAAGTTAGACTCATCAACGTGTACGCCCCTTCTGACGTAGGCGAGCGATGGGAGCTGTTTCAGCACCTCAGGCCACAGTTGGTCACCTCAAGACCAATTTTGATGGGTGGGGACTTCAACTGTATTCTAGAAGCAGGTGGAAGATGTGTGGCCAGGGCTGGGGAAGGATGGATGGATGACACTGTGAGACTACTGGTAGAGATGGTGGGTGAGGCCTCCCTGACAGACGTCATTGGGACCATGGGGGCGGATTCCAGGAATTTCACCTGGAGTCGCCCTGATGGTTCCTTGCACTCCAGGATAGACTTCATCTTCACCTCTCAATCAGTGAAGCTCAAGCAACATTAAATGGTGATAGTTCATTTCTCTGACCACAGAGCTATCCACTTCCAAGGGGAACTGACGGGCAAGTTCCTGACAGGTGCAGGCATTTGGAAACTGAATAGCTCTCTGCTGGAGAAAGAGGGTGTGATGGAGGTGTTGAGGGAGACAGACACCCAGTGGCAGGCCATGAAAGACACATTCGACTCCATAGGGAAATGGTGGGAATGGGTCAAAGGCAGGCTCCAGGATTTTTTCAAGAATGTGGGCAGGCAGGTTGAAAGGGGGAGAAAGAGGGAGTTCAGTAGACTACAGCAAGAGCTGCAAGAACTGCACGACCTCCAACTCCGGGGATGGGACGTCATGAGCCCCCTGGAGGAAGTCAAGAAAGATCTGAGCGAGCACTTTCACGATGAATCCAGGAGGATAATTTTTCCGTTCCAAGGTGGAGAACTTGGAGAAGGGGGAGAAATGCAACTCCTTCTTCTTTAAGAAAATCCACTCTGCGCACACCCCTCTGGTTCAACTGCGCAAGAAGGAGGGGACCCTCTGTGACACAAGGGAGGACATTAGGAAGGTAGTGACAGATTTCTATGAGGAAGAGGGAGACCAGGCAGAAAAGGTTTGTCTGGTATCCCAAGAACTGTTTCCCCAACAGTGAGAGGAGCCCTAAATGCCCCCCTGACTTTGGACGAGCTGCACCTTGCAGTGAAATCCTTCAAGTCAGGAAAGACACCAGGTAGTGACGGTCTCCCAGTCGAGTTCTATGCCTCACTGTGGGTCCTAGTGGGACCGGATCTCCTGCAGGTGTATGAGGAGATGGAGAGGGAGGGAATCATGCCCCACACTCTGAAGGAGGGAATGATTGCTTTCTTGTATAAACATAGGGGGGAGAGATGTGACCTAAAGAACTGGCGTCCCATCTCTCTCCTGAATGTAGACTACAAGATCCTTGCAAAGACAATAGTGAACAGACTGAGGGGCGTCATGGGAGAGTTAGTACACCCAGACCAAACCTGTGGGGTCCCGGGGTGCAGGGGCGCAGATAGCCTGGCACTGATAAGGGACACGATCCCGCACATCACGGACCGCAAGATCCGGGCTGCCCTGGTCTGTCTAGATCGGGAGAAGGCATTCAACCGAGTTTCCCATGAGTTCATGGAGAGGGTACTGCACGGTTTTGGACTGGGGAAGTGCTTCTGCGGTTACGTTAAAGTAATGTATAAAGACATCTTCAGTTCAGTCATTGTAAATGGTTGTAAAACAGACCCCTTTCCTTTCAGGTCTGGGGTAAGACAAGGCTGCCCGCTCTCGCCACCTCTGTTTGTTTTGGTTATAGAGCTTCTTGCTGAATACATAAGGAAGAACCCAAACATCAGAGGGATCCTGACACCCGGCGACGCGAAGAAGGAGGTCAAGTGTTCGCTGTACATGGACGATGTCACCCTCTTCTGCGCAGATGGAGAATCAGTCAAATCCCTGCTGGAGGCGTGCACAGACTTCGGCAAGGCATCAGGGGCGAAAATCAATGTGGACAAGTCACAGGCCAAACTCTTCGGGCGATGGGACCTCTGCAACAAGCCTCTCCCCTTCCCCATCGAGGCAGGACTGATGAAGATCCTCTGCGTCTGGTTTGGAGGACCAGGGGCAGCAGCGAAGAGCTGGAACGAATGCTTGGCCAAGGTGAAGCAGAAACTGGGCCTCTGGAGCCTGAGAAACCTGAGCATTGAAGGGAAGGCTCTGGTGCTCAGGAACGACGCCCTGCCCGTGCTGCAATATGTGACACAGGCCTGGCCACTCCTGGCCAACGTAGCACGGGCCATAAACAGCATGGTGTTCCATTTCGTCTGGCACTCGAGGATAGACAGGGTGAAACGGTCGGTCATGCACAAGGAACACCGCAAAGGGGGGAAGGCAGTCCCCGACATCCCAACGATCCTCAGGGCTTTCTTTATGTGTGGCTGCGTCCGAATAACCCTGTTAAATGTGAACAAGGACCACTCTTCCTACAAAGTCTTCCACTTTTTCCTTCTCCCGGTGTGGAGACGGCTGGGATGGGATAAGTGGGAAAATGCAGTGACCTTCAACAGGAACCTCCCATGGTACTACAGGGAGGTGGGAAAGTTTGTAGGTGAATTTGGGCTGAACTGTGTCACTCCTTGCCTTTGGAAGCCCAAGACAATCCGCAAACTGATCAGGACCAGGGGCACCACCGAACCAGTGAGCGACCTGCCCCAGCAACGGCAACGCACGTGTGGGGGAATGTATCCTCCCCAAGTCTGACCAACAGACACAAGGACATAGCATGGATGCCTGTGAAGGGGGGCCTGCCAGTGAGGTCCTTCATGCACAGCAGAGGCCTGTTCCAACACAGGAACTGACCAAGGGGATGCCCCGCAGAGGAATCTGCACACCATCTCTTCTGGGCCTGCCCCTTTGCCCAGAGACTAAGGGCTGCCTTACGACAAGAACTGCTAGCCCTCACCCCCTAAGAAAACATTACTGAACAGTCCATGCTGTATGGGCTGTTTCCAGGGACACACACAGAGAAGGCTATCCAGGGGTGCTGGGGGCTCCTCTGCTGTATAAAGGACATTCTCCTGTTCGCCAGGACCCGCCTGGTGACCAATGGAGAGGTGGTGAACCGAGAAGGGTGCCGCAGGATGGTGCTCAGCCTGCTTAGAGACTATGCAGCCATGGACAAGAAGGAAAGTGAGGAGGAGAAAAGAACTGTGACTAAACCCCCCCCCCTACCCAACTGGTCTCTTTTAAGTGGCGGCCCCATTAAAAACTGCAAACGCTATCTGCAGACATTTCTGAACCCCAAATTGATGACTTGTAAATGTTTAAATGCATTGATTAAAAAGTTAAAGTGGACTGCCTTCCCTAAGGGGGAGGTACCACTTCTTTGAAAACTATGTATCGCAAACTTTTAAGCACTTAATAAAAGTCTTTGCCCCCCCCAAAAAAACGGTCCCAGGATACTAGTTTCCAGTCCATTATCTCCTTGTGTTTGCTTTATTCGCCCTAAGTTGGCAGGGTATGCCCAGACGTGGCTCCCTTGCTCACTTTGCCACTGGATTCAAGCTAGCCTGGGTGATGAGGGGTGATACCCTTAAACCGGTCCTCGGAAGCCTTTTTCCGGTCCAGGAAAGACCTGGCTTGACAGTTCGGGCTGGACTGTTTCCATGAGGGACATAATGAGCACTGTGCAAGTATGGAGAAGGTCTTGAGTATTTTAAAGCCACTATTAGAGCCACTGTAGGAACCAGAGATAGCATCAACGATCAAGGCCTGCCGCTAAAACTGTGATAATTTTAACGAGGTTCTTGCTAATATGCCCCATGGTCCAAAATCCAGCAAATAAATGAAGGAGGGCTGGCCCTGCCAGACATGAAACAATATTACTTTGTGAAGATTAAATAATTTGTTTAAATAATTCTCTGTCTGTTTCATAACATATAACTGGTTAATAATATATTAGATAATAATTTTATGAGCCAAGTGCTTGCACAATATAACATTTGGATTTTCTGTATTTAACTAAGACAACAAAAAGGTTTGATATAAAACAGTGAAGTCAGTATTGAAAAAGAAAGAACACATGTTTAGATATGTTATGCTGTTCCATGTGTCCACTCCATTAAGAGATATTATATTATACTTATCTGGTGTATTTCTTAAACAAGGCTACATAGAAAACATGGGCAAATATTGCACCGCACAATAGATTTTGTAAAGGGGCTAGGGTATGGCCTTACAATGTAATGTATTTATTAAAGAACATAGACTAGAAAGAGGCAGTGGTCAGACTGGAACTAATTTATGATTTTGAAGAGACAACCTCATACAAATCAGTAAGATTTAAAAAAAAATAGTCTGGCTGAAATGAAAGAGATAGATGTTCTCCCAAAAATCATTCAGAAATGGCGGACAACTGAGAACTTGACTATTTCAACTGAGACATGGAACATCAGCACAGCGCCTTGAGAACCTTATGGGTGAGTAGTTACGCTTTACAAGAAACCTGGTTGATTGAACATTATAAATCGCTATAATTTTTCCATTCTTATAGAAGAAAACTTTTATAAAATGCAATATGTTGTCTTAAATGGGTATTTTAAACAGAATTAATTCACAAATTCCAGGAAATAGTTTAATATGAGCAGTGCAAGGAGAGGGCAGCTGGAAGCATATTATATAGCAACGCCCAAAACTGTCGAACTACGGGACAGCAATATTGCAATATTGTCAGACCCCGCTGGATTTAATTTTTTCAGATGATCCACTGTTAATCTTATTGCGCTATCCTTTGCACATGGGCTTACGTTCAAGCCATCCCATGAAGCTGTACATAGCAATGCTTGTTGCACAGTTTCTATAATTGAAAAAGTGGAGAACAATTTCAAAAATGTTCAAACAATGGAAAATAAAAAACGCAAAAGAATAAATATTAAAAAAACATTATTTAATACGTTCTGGGTTACAGAAATTTCGCGCTATCTGGAATTACTTTGTATAAAAATGCAGAATGTATCAATTTCAATAGTTGTAGAATATATTGCTATGTTAATTTATTATTGGCTGGTGCATTTGTGAAAATTCAGAGGGTGTTTTTTCACATTTGAATTTTTTTGGGCTGCAATATATATGAAATGTAATTCTTTTGTTGTACTATATTTCACTTCATACGCATAACTGGTGTAATACAAAGATTAATGTAATAGCTGTGATTTCTCGCAATAATATATGTTTTAAATGACTCACATCATTGACTGCGCGTTGGCTGTTTTTTCCCCAATTGGAATAATTTCAGAAGAAGGAGCAACTGATAACCAGATATTTACATCTTCAGCATTTATTAATGTCTTGAGATGAGACTAAGGGGTCTGTGTGTGCGACTGTTAGGCCTGCACTCAACCTGCTGTGCTGTTCATAACTTCTTCCACAGGATACCTGCATTTTGTGATCGTTCATAGACTGCAGGGTTGCATCTTGTTGGCCTGCCATGTTTGCCTCAATTCTCTCCTTCAGGACTTACTGCTTTCCCTTCAGCACGTCTAGCTTAACATCACATATGTGTACACAGCACACCTCACGTCCTCCTAATCAGTACATTACAGGCCAACCTTACAACATGGACCCAGCAAATTTGAGATACTGAGGGCGTGGCCGAGCAGCACAAAGATGGTGACCTTCAGAGTGACCTCCATGGGTCAGAGCAACAATCCTTAATAGTCATCCTATTTGTCCTTTGTTTAATTTCTGGTTCGTGATTGTTGCTTGTTTCCTTTTGCATTACTATTGTTTTACGGGGTTTTTTTTCCCCGCGTCACCTGCTCATTCCTTTCCTGCCGCTGATGCCCCTTCGGCCCCGCCCCCTGGCCCAGCCACGCTCCTGCCTCCCTTCCGCTGCTCCCTCCCCCTCCCCTAAATATGGCGACCGCTCCACGGTCGCGTGCTCTGGGCGCGCTGCTGGTGCACCAAAGGCATGCCTAAGGCAAGCCCGTCTGCGCCCATATGTGACCCGTCCGTGACCCGACCGCGACCAGCACCAGGAATCCTGGTTTTCCTAGACGCCTCCGCTACGACTCGACCACCCTTCACGCACTCAACCATGGGAGACACACCGACTGCGTACGTTCCTCGCCTACCACCACCCACGGGCAGTTCTCTTGCAAACCCTGCCGCAGATCCTTCATCTTCAACAAAGCTCCCATGCCTGCCGACTGCCCGTCCGATACACGCAACACCGAGAGCCTGACATTCATCTTCCTCAATGTGCGGTCCCTGCACTGACATGCCATAGAAATCTGGGACCTAGTCGACACCCTCTCACCCGACGTCACCTTCTTCACAGAGACCTGAACCAACGCCACCTCCGGCCCCGACATCGCCACCGCCGTCTCCGACGGCTACAAGATCCAGAGAAAGGACCACCCGCACCGCCTTGGAGGGGGACTCGTAATCGCACACCGCCCTCCGACTCTTCACCTCCAGCTCGAGTGACCACCAGTCCAATGTGGACCACCTCCACTTCCAGATCCAGCCCAGCCACAGTACCATGCTACGCGGCACCCTCATTTACAGACCGCCAGGAACCCGCACCCAGCCCGCAACAGCCATCGCCGAGCTCGCCGCACCCCACGCCATCACCTCCACAGACTACATTCTACTCGGGGACCTGAACTTCTACCTCAACAACAGCAACGACCCCTACTCCAGCACTTTGATCAATAACCTCACCAACCTAGGACTGAAGCAGCTTGACAACACACCCACCCACTGAGCAGGTCACACCCTCGACCCCATCTTCACGGGAGAAACAAACATATGCTTCAGCCACACTACCCAGCCCCACTGGATGGACCACTTCTGCGTCCACTTCACCTACAACACCACCACCGCACACAAGCACCCCCACGTCCACCACGACGGAACTGGAGCAAGCTCACAGAGGAACTCCTCAATGCCACCCTCCGTCAAAACACCACCGATGCCACGACCGACGCCAACACCGCATCCAGGGAATTTCACCACTGGATCTCCTGCTGCGTGGACAAGCTTGCACCGCTCCGCCTTTCTGCCAAACAACGCCCTCTGAAGGCTGCCTGGTTCACCACAGAGCTACAAGAAGGCAGACGCGCCTGGAGACGCCTACAAAAAACCTCGTGAAACCAGAAGACCACGGAAGCCCCGAACAACCACAACAACGCCCTGAAGGAATACCACTGGTGCATAAGAGACATCAAATGGACCTTCATGAAAGACAAAGTCCAGACCAGTGCAACCAACACCAGAGAATTGTTCAACGTCATACAGCAGTTCGCAAGACCCACCTGCGAAGCCACGGACATCACACCTTCCAAGGAACTCTGCGACAAGCTGAGCTCCTACTTCTATTGGAAGATCAAATACCTCTATGACAACATTAGAGAACCAGTCCCAGACACCACCCGCTACCCACCACCGCCGACAAGCCGATCATCACATCGTTGGATCCTGCTACTATCTAACTCATCATCACGACCATGAAGAAAACTCACTCAGGAGTATCCATGGACTCCTGCCCACCGCATATATTCCAAAGAGCCACTGCCACCATCGCACCTGAACTTGGTCGCGCCATCAACGCCTCCCTCACATCTGGCATCTACCCAGACAATTGGAAACAAGCGGAGGTGAAACCCCTCCTAAAGAAACCTACGGCCGACCCCACAGACCTGAAAAACTACTGGCCCATCTCACTCCTCCCCTTCGCGGCCAAAGTCACCGAGAGACTCGTAAATGCCCAGCTGACTGCCTTCATCGAAGATAACTCCATCCTAGACGCCTCCCAGTCTGGATTCTGCATCAACCACAGCACCAAGACCGTCCTCCTCGCCTCCACGGATGACATCTGTTTGCTACTGGATCCGGGACACACAGCGGCCCTCTTCCTGCTAGACCTCTCCGCAGCCTTCAACACCGTTTCACATTGCAGACTCACAGCCAGACTTCACGACACAGGCATACAAGGAGCCGCCCTCGACTGGATCCAATCCTTCCTCTCCGGCCGAACACAGAGGGTCAGACTCCCTCCCTTCCACTCCGAACCCACCAATATCATCTGCGGAGTACCACAGGGATCATCTCTCAGCCCTACGCTTTCCAACATCTATGTGGCCCCCCTCGCCACCATCATCAGACAGCATGGGCTGAGGATCATATCCTAAGCCGACGACACGCAAATCATCATCTCCCTCATGAAGAATGCCGACGACACCAGATGCTGCTTCCAGGAAGGAATGAAGAATGTGGCAGCCTTGATGAAGGACAGCTGTATGAAGCTCAACTCAGAGAAGACCGAGGTCCTCTTCCTTGGACCCTGCTTCACCGCCTGGGACAACACATGGTGGCCATCCTCCCTCAGAAGCCCACCCTCCTCCACCGACCACACCTGAAACCTTGTCACCATCCTCGACTCCTCCCTCTCCTTGAACCGACAGATCAACGCCGTCGCCTCCACCAGTTTCAACTTTCTTTGCATCCTCCGCAAGACCTTCAAATGGATCCTATCCAACTGCAGAAGGACCATCACCCACGCACTCATAGCCAGCAGACTTAACTACGGCAACGCCCTCTATGCCGGAATCAACAAAACTCTTCTACACAGACTCCAAAACATCCAGAACACCGCAGCCAGATACATCCTCAGAACTCTGCGGTGCGAGCACATGACCCAACACCTCAGCGACCTCCACTGGCTCCCCGTCGAGAAGAGAGTCACTTTCAAACTCCTCACCGACGTCTACAAAGCCCTCAACAACATCAGACCCAAATACCTCAACGAAGGAGTCTCCTTCCACGCACCCAAGAGAAACCTCCGCTCCGCCGACCTCGCCCTGGCAGAGGTCCCCTGCATCCGCAGAAACCAAACCGGAGGCTGCAGCCAAGATCTGGAACGAGCTGCCGGTAAACATCAGATGCTCCCTGACCTTGTGCATGTTCAGGAAAGACCTCAAGACCTGGCTCTTCTACTGTCTTCCTCTCCCAAGCGCCTTGAGACCCTCACTGGTGAGTAGTGCGCTATATAAACCCCTGATTGATTGATTGAAATATGGCAGCGACATTATTCCACACCCCTCACAGCCATTAATGACCCCACAGCAGCGGCTATTCGCTGAAGAATGCCCAGCACCTGGAGTAGGTGACCTGCGCTGCAGCCCGCAGCCCATCTTACAGGTCAGCTAGAAGAGAACGGCGCTCACTGAGGCACGGGCGAGCTTGGGCTACAAGTAGGGCCGTCTTAACAGCATTATAAGCCCCGGGCAATGCAGTGCACTAGGCCCTGCCTACAGAACCACTCTAAGGAATAACAATGTTTAATGGACAATTAGTGTTAAATTCTGGTCTGCACAGGGCCCTATGCTTGTGGGGCCCCCGGACAACTGCCCAGGCTGCCCATGCGCTAAGGCGGCCTGGCTGCGAGGTGGAAACTGGCGCTATGGCCTGTGCTCTGCCCGAAGGACAACACAAGAGCCGGAGGTCATCGAGGCTGGCGATGCTGTGGACGGGCACGGCTGGACACGGCTGCCAGCTGGTTGAAGGTAGCTGTGGGCAACACATCAGGAGGCGCCGATGTGATCCTGCAGCACCCTGGGGCAGAGATTATCCAGTGGCGTCAGAGCAGTGAGTGAAAGGCAGGCGCTCCCTGTGAGCCCAAGTTTGAAGTGCTGGCTGAAAATATGGCTGGAGAGGTCACGGGGCATCCATCTACAACCAATTTCACAGTGTATGAGATGCACTTATTGATAATGCAGAGACGCATCTCAGCTTCCGTTGTGTGGCTTTCTGTCGCGTTGACGAGAGCATCCTTTACTACAAGAGTGCATCTTTGCACTTGCACGACGTCTCGTGTGATGTGCGTATGCTCAGATTCGTGGTGGTTTTCAATCAGCTTCTGGGTGATCCACTCACCTTCAGTGTCTGAGGTGACTGTGAAGGTCTCAGCTTGATATCGGCAGTCTGTCTTCCTTTGTGACTCTTGTTCGATTGGCGTTCGATCTCCTTTCTGAGGGGATGTTGTTCTGGTTCTCTTCCGAGCACTCGCATGTACTTTAACTTCTTTTTGTCTTGTCCAGTTGAGAGCAACGCTATCCTCCTGTTCGGAGTCATGCATGCCAGATGGTAAGGTGCGATCTGAAGAGATAGTCTTGGTTTGGTTTGGAGACTCCTTCGCTGCTTCTGGTTGTCTCATCCACTCCTGCTCGCGTTTGGGCCTGGTGAAACCTTGAACCATCTGTGCACATGTATGTTTCTCTCTCATCCGATGATGATCTGTCTCTATGGACACGTCTGGCTTTCCTTGCAGATTGACAGGCTGGTCCATTTCCATCCGGTGAGTAATGTCCACTATATCTGTTTTCCTTTTGTAGGCCCTTTGAGTCAGCCTCGCAGACCCCATCAGGGGTGACGGTGTATTATTTATGTCTTGATACACCTGTGACTGACATGACAGGTTGTCTTGTGGAGTGATTGAGTGCTCAGAGACATTGGTGTGAGACATGTTTTTCTTGCCGGGAAGAATGTCCCTTGGTTCTCTGGTGTGTTCGGGTGATTGACGCCATGGCTGTTGTCGGGACCACAACTCGGTTGACTCGAATGATCGGACCGATATGCTTTCTGAATCAGAGGAGTTTTTTGTCGATTTCCTTTGAGAACGTTCCTTTGAGAATGTCTTAACGGGTGGATTTCTGAAATGGGTAGTCCGTTGCGAGCTGCTCTTCCCGTCGGAGTTATCTTTGGGATCTTTCTCGAAGTGTCTTCGTTGTCAATTCACTAGAGAAGTTATTCGATAACCACGTACTTGTTTCTTGAGTTTGATCTCAAAGTATTTCATTTCTGCCTCTCTCGCATGATGGTAATGACCTCCTCTCAGTTTCTTCATTATCCCGGATGTCATGAATGTGTTTGCCTTCCCCTTTACGTTGTCTGAGTGCATTAATCCATCTTATGCAGTTCGCTTCCTCTTCACACTTGTTTGTTGCACTGACATCTGTGCTACCGGTGTGATGTGTTCCCCTGTTTGATGTCTCATCGGACTCGTCTCTAGAATTTGGCAAACAGTGAGGTGCTTGTGTGTGGTCGTGTACCAATATCCAGTGTTGACGTGACTGGTCCAGTCTTCTATAGTTTGCCTTTCTTGCACGATTGTTGGGCAGACTGTCATCTGGTCCATTGGTGCGATCTGTCCCGCTTGACACTTCATCTGCTTCAGAACCATTTGCACCATATGTTGAATGACTCCTTGAGGTTGAATAACTCCTTGAGGTGGTATCAGTGCCGCTCTCGCAAACCTGACTCATCCTGGTCTTTTGTGTTGTTGACTCAGAGTATTTCATGTCACTTTGTCTCTCCCGTTGTTTTGACTCTGGTCTGCCTTCACCCCCCCTCTTTCTGGTTTTGTTTGTTTCTTGAGTTTTGTTCCTAGACATAAGGGATGTCTCTTTCCTGGTATCTTTGTGTCTTGCATTTGAGTGCAATTCTTTTGATATGTCTCTGGCTTTGACCCGCGCTCCAACTCCGGCCTTTCTGATGATTTCCTTTAGCGACCACTGCCCTCGAAGGATCTTGCGCTTAGTGTTAGAATTTGAACAGCCTTCGATTATCCGGAGCCAAACTGCTTCCTCATTCGTAAAGGTATTGAAATGGCAACATGGTACCAAATTTTGCAACCGGGTGATGAATTTTGGCAATGGTTCTCCTGGTACCTGCTGTGCAGTGTTGAAGACGATGCGATCATGATCCACGTCTGCCTGTGCGTGGAAGTGGGCACGCAGCTTCTCTTGGAGTCTTTCGTATGTCTCTGTGTCCTTTTCAGGAAATGTTCTGATTAAGCGTCGGCCCTCATGACCTACCAGCTGGAGGAGTAGTATCAGACATTTCCCATCCTTTCGTTCACCGGTTGCGTCCAGAAAATTGTCCAGTGATTCCAGCCACTGGGTCCATTTAAGACCCAAACTCCGACTGTCAGTCTGCGTAACTGGGGGCGGCACTTCAATGCAGGGATTGAATTGTCGTGTTGCTTTTCCCCCCGCCATGAGGGAGGAAGATTCTGATCCATTACACTCACAGGACTGTTCACTTTAGCTTCCCGTCTTCTTTGCTGACTCTCTTCGGCTGAGATCTTTTGGTCTGGCTGTTTCCTTTAAGGTTGGTAAGCTTCGCAACAATATCAGTATGCGCCAGTGAATGAAATGTGGATTTCTTGAGTTCCAAATGGCCACCACTCAGCTACACTATTCGTGACTCGTGGCTTGCTTCCTTTAGAGTCGCATGCAGGCTGCAGGTGATTTGAGGCTCTTCCGCGAGGATGCATGCCACATTTGACATCTTGTTCATGTGTTTCTTTTCGGCCCAGCGCAGGTCATCTAGCCACTTAAGTGAGGGGAGAAGGCTTCCTTAATATTCATTTACTCAGGCTTCTGGATCACTTTAATTTATTGGTTTCTCTTACTATTGATAATTTCTCTTCGCGTGATGTTGAAAGACTACTTTGGTACTTGTCTTTGCTTGTGTTTGTCGCATTCGAGGTTTGTGCGGGCTGGTGTTTGTTTTCAGTGCATCCCTTGCACTTGCCAGTGTTTGCTGTGTTTTTTGGCCCTTTACTCCTTTCACTTCATGTTGCTTGTACTCTTGCTTGTTTACATTCAGTGTGATCTTCGCTTGATTCTGGTACTGTCTTCTTCTGAGTCTTCTGCAATTCTGCCCTCTTCGTGGTCTTCTGCAGGACTGCCCTCTTCGGGGTCTTCTGCAATTCTGCACTCTTAGGTTTGTGCTCACCGTTGTCTTTATTTGTCTTTTGCATTTGCTTATGCTTGTTTCATCAAACTTCTTATATTGCTTGTGCTTGTTTACTTGTTTGATTCACTTCTTGCATTTGCTTAGGCTTGTTCGCTTGCCTCTTGTTTTGTTTGCCAATGCTTGTTTGGTCTTTGCCAATGCTTGCTTTGCATTTAACAATGCTTGTTTGCTTGTCTTCGTCAACGCTTGTTTGGTTCTTGCCAATGCTTGTTTGCTTGCTTTTGCCAAGGCTTGTTTTGCATTTACCAACGCTTCTTGTTTGTTTCTTGTCTTCGCCAATGCTTGTTTGGTCTTTGCCAATGCTTGTTTGCTTGCTGCTTGCTTGTGTTTCACTCTTGCCTTTGCTTGTGCTTGTTTGTCGCCTTACTCTTGCACTTGCTCGTGCTTGTTTCATATGCCACTTTTGCTTTGGCTCGTGCTTGTTTTCTATTTTATTCTTGCCCTGACTCGGTTTGTTTGACATTTCACACTCGCACTGACTTGTGCATGTTGCTCTTCCTTGCACTGCCTGACTTCAAAATGACCGCTCATGCGGCTCACAGGGGATGTCTCCTGGGTTGCCTGACTCTAAGATGGCCGCCAGTCTCGAAATCTCGTCCTCCACGAGATTTGGTCTCATTCATTCAAACTCTCTGCAGAACTCACAGAACTCCACTCGGCACTGACCGATAGCCGATTTTCAAAACGCAAGGCTTCCTCAGCGCCTCACACAATTGTTGACCACCAGGACATCCAGGTAGGATCAGGGTCATCTCCCGACTTTGCTTCGTTTTCCCGCGTGCCGGCTTGCACACATCGGGGGTGAGCTTTTCACCTTTGGCGCTTACCGGCGCTTTTCTCCAAGTATTGCCACAGTAATTTAGGCGTTCTCGATCACCGGAGCAACGAGACAGGATCGGAGTGGGCTTCCGATTGCTTCTCGATAGACGCGTGCCGATTTGTACGCATCGGGTGAGCACGTCTTTTGGCGCGTACCAGCGCTTTTCCTTGGCTCTTCCTCTTCATGGCTCCACGTGACCAGGCAATGGAGGAGCGAATCAAATTCTGCTGGCCCTCGGCATTCGGCGGCAGCTTCAGCAGGGGGCACACGTGTGGCGACAATGACGTTCCTATTACTCTGCTGGGGACAGGACGCTTCTTAGCCGCGCTCCACTCACTTTCACTGGAGCTTCTTCACGATGGGGTCAGTGTAAGCTCCCGATTCTTTCGCTTCACTCGCGGCCACTTCCGACGCCTTGCCAAGTTGCACGCATCTGGGGTGAGCTCCCGTTTTGGCACGAAGTGACTCTCGGCAGCAAACTTCTTCCAGCACTCACTCGGCAGCGCTCCACACGATCGGCGGATCGCGGAGCTGTCACAACTGTCGCTGGCCTGGGTCCTCAGGCGGCGATCTTCTCCGGGGCACACGTATCGCGACAGCGACTACTTCTCGGTGCTGCCCACGGACAGGGCACTCTCTCTCTCAGTGTGGGAATGGCAGGTTACCTCATCCCACCCTCGTCGCCAGCTGTAGTGGTGTGCATGCAATAATGACAGACACTTACTTGAGATTTATGGAGCTTTATTGGCACACTCCTTACTCGTCCCTGTCCCTAGCCTAACTGCCCCTTTCCTGTCTCCGCTCCTCCTCTTCCTCTGGCCCCCTAGCTCCGCCCACTCCCAACTACTAGAATGCATCACAATATTACAGCCGACATGATGAGGGGTGAGCCAGGTCTGACTCCTCGCTGAGGGGTTGTGTATTCACAGATGGTCAGATCTGAGGACGGCAACGGAACCATCACTGATGCTAAAATCTGGGACTCACCTCTTGTGGCCGCAAATCACCACCCCCCCTGGTCTCATACTTTGAAGCTTACATCTGACCTCCCCTGCCGCAGGACAGCCAGTTTACCAGTGAGGGAGTGACCCATACTGTATGCAAGTTGCGACCTGGTTTGTGAATGGGGAGAAGGGGAGATAATTACACTTCGGCCAAAGCTTAGTTCCCGTAGGCCCTCTCAACCACTGCCTAGGCACAAGCATTATTGGAGCCATATGCCTTACTCTGAGAACACCATTTTCTTGCTGACAATCATAGGTTTGCTGTTGATGGGTTTCTTTACTTTTTAGGTCAAGCCTGGGCAGTGCATGCGCTGCTCTGCAAGGCATGCTGTAATCAGGTAGGGACTTGAATCTCCGCCCACTCTCTGTCCCTTCTTTTCATTGGCTTGTGTCATTGTCCTTTGTAAACTTTTGCTCTTCATTGGTCAATAGGCTTAGTGGTCTCTCCCTATACCCCCTTGTCTTATTTTATAACCTACCATGGCGACACCCCCTGTTACGAGCGTTGTTACTCAGTAGGCTTTAATTACAGCCTCCGAGTGCTTTTTAGGTCGAGGTAATACCGGTTTGCCAAAGGCAAACCGGAAGTCCGAGAATTCATGTTTCTTAGTAGGACTATTAGTCCCGCCTCCGTTTTTGGCTGGTTTTTGGCTCTCTCCCATTGGCTGGCTTCCTAAACAGAGGCCAGCCATTTAAGGAGAGAGCCGTCACTCTGATTTAGCCCCGTCTTTCTCGGATTTGGGGGCGTCATTTTTGCTGTTCTTTAGACAGTGACGTCATCCGTCACTCAGAACAGCAAAACCACGCCCCCAAATCCGAAAAATATCCAAAGCTTGAGTCCGCCATTTTTCCCCAACCCGTCCCCTGTGAGGTCGCCTCTTCAGTCACCTTGCAGCCTCCCTCTCAACCCCTGCAGACTCCCACCTCCCTACTCCCTTTTGCTCTCACCCGTCCTCTCAGTCCGTAGCTCCCTGCTCCGGCAGGCTCCCTCTCGGCGCTTCTTGTCCTGCGCGCTCCTCTGCCCTGTAACCTCCCACCTCCCTGCACTCTCACTCCCAGCTCGCCTCCATCCAGTCTCCCTCCTCCCGCTACCCTCCCGTCCCCAGCAGTCTCTCTCAGATCTACCCATTGCTGTCCAACCAGCAGCTCTCCACTCGCTCCCAGCTCTCCGCCCTCTCTCTCTCTGCCTTCCGTCTCCCCTCCCGTCCCCTGCAGTCTCCGTCGCCGGCCTCCAGTGCCCTCCTCCCCGCAGCGCCCCCCGTCAGCCGGATGATTGTCTCCGGTGCCGGAGGAGGCGGCCCGGCATGTTCCAGGGATGATGCTAGGCTCCGGGCAGGCTCCGGACAGCAGCAGGTTCACGCTGCATCACCTGGCCTGGAGTGACTGAACCTTCTGTTAGCTATGAAATGCAGTTGTCTCACATTTGGCAGACCATTTGAAGTGAGTGAGGGATGGGTGGAGGAGACCTGGGGGATGGGATTTGTTTAAGATATTTGAATGTCCAGTTGCGTCTCGAGACAGCGCCTAGGAGTCAAGCCTCTGTGCGTGACACGCAGATAAAACTGATACACTGCGCTCCCAGAGCGTCCACCTTTTCGCGAGATGAGCCCACTCCTCTTATGTCTCCCCCCCGGATACAATAAGTCAAGCCCGTGGCCACTGCTGGGGAAGCATCGGCACTGCCTGCTTGCCTTCGGGGGTAGGGAGGCGCATAATCTAGCGCGTGTACGGGGGTGGGGGTTTGAGAGCGATGGCATGCCCTAGGATCAGAACATGGGACATGCCTCGTGTCACCCGAAGGGAACTCGGGAGGAATTCTCGCTGCAGTACTTTCCTTCTGCACAGATTGGCAGCTGCTGGAAGCCTCTTTTGCCCTCTTTGTAGACAGATGTTTCTCTCGTTTTTGATCTGTTCACTGTTTGTTCTGTGGGGTGTATGTTCAGAGTGTCACCTCAACGGTGATTGGGGCATGTTACTCCAGCACTGGTTCCTATCCGTGTACCTGAGCTCTTCGAACTTCTCGCATGGGACCCCCAGCACTCTATAAAGCACGCGTCTCGAGACAGCGCCTAGGAGTCAAGCCTCTGTGCGTGACACGCAGATAAAACAGATACACTGCGCTCCCAGAGCATAGGGATGAAAGATGGTATCAATTTGCCTACTCCAAGAGGAATAAAGCTCGCTCTGTGGGGCACAAAGCAGCAGTGCAGGCGCCTTCTTCTGGAGCAGAGTGAAACCTGGTGCAGCACTAGGAAAGGGGCTGAAAGTAGCAGATTTGGGAATTCACAGGTGTAGCTCACAAACCCGGTTTCATTTTTATAATTTCAGGAGGGAGTCTGCTTTCGAAGCACAGTTTTGTGTGATGGGACTTGTTTAAGGAGAGGCTGAGGCTTAAGCAACCTTGCTTCTTCCAGCATGGGTGGTGGGCTTGGCAGGCCCATGGCGGGGGGGGGGGGCTTGAATCCTACTGTAACGCTAGAACCGAGGTTAAGTAGTGTTCAGTGCATAGTAGTAGGCAGTGAGCGAGCGACCTAGAGGCACTTAGTGGGCCTCTGTTGCCCTCGATTATACAGACCACCCCCCCTAGACACTGCCCTTACGCGGAGAGCACACTACTAACGCCACTGCTCTCCGGTATTCTGACCAGCACCTTGGTGACGGGTTGCGCTAGTCGTCAAATTGATGCTGTACCTACTCCAGCAGCCAGTTGGCATATAACACATCTCGGGATGCTTATCCTTTATTTGTGTGGGTGTTTGTATCGCACAGCATGCTAGGGTGATGCCAAAATCCTTTGCAGGAAGAGACCAGACATAAAATGTAAGACATAGTAACATTCCTAGCCCATACGTGTTGTAAATGTACAATATGTGCGTGGCAGAGAATAAGTACATCTTATCAAAAGGTTCTTGAATCGTGTGTTCACGAGGTAGTGGTTTTGCTTCGCGTAGTCCTTTTAACACTTAGCTTTACCTAGAATACCACGAGCGCTTGCTGTGCTCCAATCAAGTAATATGGAAATATTCTAGTTTATAGTATGGGAAAGGGAGTCCGAGTACGATTTTTGACGCTTTTTATTGTGGTGAGGCGGAGTTCTGAGCTTGAGGTTATTCCATCTTTGTTGAGGAGAGCCGTTGCCATCACATTGTATGGAGGGGTAATAACACTGCTGTACTTCCCCCTCCTACAGCAGTACAACCAGTACCTAACTGCCTCGCAGTCTATTTCCTCTGTGCGGTGCAGAGTGCTTTAAAGTGCCCAAGATTGGGTTATTTTCCATCGGGATCCTAAACTAGCACTCACAGTCTGCACTTGCCCCATTTTTCCTTTCAGCATGTTCTAACTGGAGCAGAAACTTGGTCCGGGCACCAAAAAAGTGTCTCCATTTGTCAATTCAATATCTAAAAAACAAAAGTGGCCCATGTTTTTCAAATTGAGGCAGTTCCGTGTAAAGACACACTGTATATATGTTTTGCAAGGTATGGAAGATTGCATGGATTTGAGCTTGCTGCAGGCTATGTTTGTATTAATACCAAAATACATGTAAAAACCGGCCTAGAAGATCATGAAACATGCCCACACACAGCCAAAAATCCCAGCCAGCACACTGACCGGTTAGACCTGCCAGCCCATTGAGCACTGCCTGGTTGCCCTACAGCCCGGTCTATAGGTTTGTGATAACGGGTCGATGCTGGGGAAATGAGACCAGCTCCGTGCTGCCACATTCTGACCAATGTACAAATCAGCATTCTTTCCAGAAGATGCCAGTCAGCGGCCGGCAATGAGCAGCTGCGTCTCCCCAATTAGAAGAGGTAATGGAGCAGTTTATGGGCAGCTAGGCTGTGCCATTTGATTGACAGACCATGTCACTCTGCCAACCCCTCAGCAGCAAACTCCTGTCTGCGCTCCAAGGGAGCAGTGCAGAAATGGTAATATACTGGGAGTCATCAAAAGCCTGCATGCCCATGCAGCTTCTGGTTTCATAGATGAATCCCCCGCCATTGCACAAGGAGTTTGTCGTTTGAACCACAGCTGCCACAAAGCACCTTCTTCTCTTGCTTGCTTCACGCAACTTCTCATTAGTTGCAGATTTTTTTCCCTGCCTATATTTAATAAATTGGATTTGATCATACCTTTTACCGGATCTTTAGACCTGTCTATAGATAACAACTTGGTTGCTGTTAACTGTTCACTTTTTGTAACCCATGACTTTTTTTTCTCATCCTGAGTCGTCTGATAATATATTTATACAGCTATATATTGGGATCCTGCTTTTTCTCGTGTGCCCAGAGATTGCTGGGACCAAAGGCCAATAACAAAGGTGAGTTTGCATTTGCGTCCAAATAAACTGTCTGATGGCCATGTAAGTTGTGCTGCATGCTCTGACCTCTAAAACCCTCTTAAGTCACCAGGTAACTTGATGGAGTAGTCAAGAGTAGGTGGTCTGAAGGTATTGAGTAAAGCAAGATTAAAACACACGCCAATAGGGTTTTTTTTCGGGCATTGCTTCGAAAAAGGAAATCTATTTTAAAAAGCATGGTAGAACAAAAGAACAGTTAAAATGCAAACGCGCTCGATTAGCATATAAATATTTACGTAGACCCTGTGATATGGGAGGTTGTAATTTCCCAGACTGGGAAAAATACCAGACGGCTTTCTTGGCCTCTCAGGGAGCCTTATGGTTTTCTCCCCCATCCCATCATATTCCTTTATGGCTACTCATAGAACAGGACTTAGTTGCACCTCTACCACTTGCCTCTCTCTGTACTACTTCCACTTTGCACATTCTGTTTTCCCGCTCTATAATTATTGATACAATTACCGCAATTAAGAAAGTGGACAGGAAGCTAGCATTTCCTCTGCACAAAACTAGATGGTCTTCCATTTGGCGTAATTCCAAAATCAAAATTAATATCACTCCCACCCTCATGTCATATTGGGCCACGAAAGGTGTCTCTCTTGTACAACATCTGTATAGTGACTCTGGGGAACCCCTACCTTTTTCTACCCTAGCGCTCAAACACTCTCTAACTAATCTAGACTTCTATACCTTTCTTAAAATCGAGGTTGCCATCTCAAAAACTCGTCTTCACCCCTCCTCCCCTACCATTTCGCTATTTTGTATTTGGCTCAAAGCTGGTCATGTTGCCTCCCACATATATAAGTTTCTATCTTCTACTTCGCTTCCTGACCAGACAGTTGCACAACAAAAATGGATGCGTCATTTCGACCACAATATCACGGATCATTTATCATCTGAAGCTTGGCAATCCATCAGCAAATTTGCACTTCGTAACAAAATAGCTCCTTCCCTAATACAGTCCAAGTTTTTCTCGATTAACTTACTCCACTGGACACCTGTACGTCTTCATTCTCTCAACCTTAAAGAAGATGATCTCTGTTGGAGTTGTGGCATGGAGGCGGGGGATTTCCCTCATATGTTCTATAATTGTTCCTTACTTAAACCTTTCTGGGCCCTTATTCAGCAACATTTATCTCTTATTTTTGGCACTCAGCTCCAGCTCTCTTTCCCTCTAGTTCTATTAGGTCCCTGGGCTGCCCCTACGCCCCTTCCCCTTGATTTGTTGCAATTACAACTGTTAGATCTTCTTTTATCTATTGCGGTCAAGGTTATCCTTATGGATTGGAAATCTTTCTCGTCAGTCTCTTACCATACGTGGTGGGCATGGGTTTCCTTCTTACGTAGTGCTCACACCTCAGTAGATCTAGCACACCTATCGCCCTCCATTTCGAGTGGGGTTTGGGAATCCCTGGATAAATACATGGAACTCTCCTCGCAAGGTGTAGTCCCTCGTTTTCCTGTTGGTTTGTCTACGTAATGTTTGGTCTGCTAGTTACGTTGCATTGGGCTATTCATGTGGGATTCCTTCTCTCTTTCTCTCTCTTTCTCCCTCTTTCCTGTCCTCTCGTCCCGCTTCTTTCTTTCTACTGCTATTTGTTCCTTTCTTTACTTCCTTCCTCCTTTTGCTCTTGTTTCTTCCCCTGCCCCTACCCTCATCTCAGTGGCTGATATGTTCCATGTTCTACACGATATACCCATTATTGACTTATACTGGTAACTCCGCATTGATTCCCCTCTTTCTAATTTTATTTACATATAATTGAGTTGCTGATCGAATGATATCCATGTTTGTTTTTTCACGTTCTACTCATATTGGAATGTATCACCTCTTTGTATTTTGACTGCTATTATTTGGATCCTTATTTCTTTTAATAAAATCTTGTTGAACTAAAAAAAAAAAAATGATGAAAGCTATAGTTAAGGCTTCTGGTTTTACCCATTTAAGAGAGCCAACCAAACACTTTAAAATTATAGTTTAAGATCAATGAATGGCCATAGCCCAATCGTTCTTGCACAGTTTTTCAGTTACCTCTGGATTGAACACCCTGTTCCTTCAGCAGGACTCTGCTCTCCTTGGGCCAAATCGAGCAATGCTAACCTAAGACTGACATTTGCTGAGACTAGGATATCCATCTTGGCTCTTCGATGCAATGACTGATGTTATCCAATGGAATTTCAGCAACATTGTCAATCCTTGTGCTGTCCCTTGTACAGCAGATCTTTGATTATCAAAAAGGAGAACAGCGTGGTCTAAGATCAGGTGTGCTTCCTGTTCAAAACTGTTACTAGTAGTACAGTCCTAAGCAGTTCTTCACTGTCCTGTTGAGATTTTGTGATCCATGTCATTGTTATTTAAAAAACAAGCTAAAGTACCTAAGTCATATTAAATCGATGTTTCATATCTTAAGGTGAACTGAACACAGGTTAGATGTTTTCAGTACCTCCATTTAACCTAGCATGCATTTAGTCTATTTACCTAACAAATTAACACACTTCTAAAAGTCCAAAATACTACAAAATGCTTTATCTGAGGTCAGGGCAACATCCACAACCTGGGACATCCAGTATCACAGGATGGCCCACTGGCTGGCAGTAGAGCTCAGGGTCACCTTCAAAATACACTGCTTGATGAACCAGCAACTAAAGACCCAAATCAAGAAATACACTCCACTTTAGCCACCTTAGCATTCTCATCGTCCCTAAATGAATTGCAAGTCCCAAAGAGACCGGTGCTTCTCGGTGGCTGGACCTAATCTTTGGAAAAACTTGGCCCAACAGTTGCAAACCCCAACAATTTCTGGCATTCAGAAGACAACCAAAAAATGTTCAATTCTATTTTCTGACCTGTGGTCTGATTCACCCCTCTCTAGTACTTAAAGGAATGCGTTGTACAGGATGCGCTATACAAAATATATAAAGTCTGAGATTACTGTGGACTAAAGCAGAATGGGTTCATGGTACCAGCTGAACATGCTCAATTCTAATGAAGGGGGTCTCTGATGAAACAGAAAGCACACAACCTTTTCTCCTTGGATTGTGGAGGTGTTCCTTTCTATTATGGTATATCCACTTGCATCCCTTATATGACCGTTACACATTATTGTAGTTATACAGGTGATAGTGGGGAAATGAGCAGCAAGGAAGTGATGGAAGGAAATGCTGGCACTAAATGTCTTGGAATTTCGCTGGGTGTTATTCCAGTCAATGTTTTTGACTCTTTGTACCATCGCATGTGCCATACGGGGATCACCCACCTACAAATCAGCCTTGACTTAAACATTGGAAAGGACTGTCCAGCTCAATCTGCTGGACCATGTCCATTCTGAATGGAAACACTGACAACCCTATGATGCTCTGGGTCTGTCAGTTGGCCTAGAGCTTCATCAGCGAGGTGCAGCTTATGACCTCATGTCATGGTCGTGTTGTTTTACTTTGCAGCTTTGTCGTGAATGATCACCCTTCTGTGTCATGCAATATTTACCAAGGCACATTATTCTGCCCCTTGCTGCTCTCTGCGCCCACAGGTCTATTGCGTCCCTGGTTACTCACCTGGTTGTCCTCACATGTGTGAACATGTCCTGGTCTCTGTCCAGAGTTTGTAGCTGCATGCTAATGCACAGTGCTCGCTTATTTTGGGCATAGCAGTTGTTTCCGTGCCGCTGGTGCGTCCTAGGGTGGAATGAGGTCAGCTGCCTCTTGAGGGAGTCACATCCTCCTCTACGCCGGCTTGCCTACCGTCTGCCAGTCGATGAATAAGCCCATTTCCTCCCCATTGACTGCGGCGCAGCTCCTTTGATTGGCTGCTGCGCTGGGAAGGTAGAGCAGGTCCTGATGAGATGCTCAGCAACCTTCAGGTTTTCCTACATCCTTGGCTTGGGCCGTTTGTTTCTTGATTTTTTTATTAGTTTCAGATGATATTGCAGATAGTTACCTACGGTTTATCTGAAACTAATTTTTCTGGTGTATGTAGTCCCATTGAAGGAGAAGGATTTGAGCGCATTTGGGAATCCACTGGGCACAGAAGGAGAGAGCACAACATTAAATAGTAAAGGAGCGCAAACCCACAGGACATAAGGAGAGCAGAACCACAGAGCACAGAGAGGGAGCGCAAACCCAGGAACCATTAATGGAGTGCAGCACAGGAAAAAGGAAAGGACCACAAACCCACAGGACATAGAGAAGGAGCCACAGGGCACAGACTCGGAGAGCTAACACAGGTAACCGACAGGAAACTTGGCACCAACAGGGATTGCAAACCAAAGAGGCATGAACTGGAACAGCAAACTCCTGGAACATAGACTGCAACCACACTCACTGTGCATCCCTACTATCTCAAATCCACTAGCATCAACGTACGAGTTCCCCTACTATGGAACCTGCTACTTCAAATACGTTAAAGGGTTAGGGTGAGATATTATTTTAAAGCTCTGTGTGTGTGGGGCTCTGTGTGGGGCTCTGTGTGTGTGTGTGTGTGGGGCTCTGTGTGTGTGTGTGTGGGGCTCTGTGTGTGTGTGTGTGTGTGGGGCTCTGTGTGTGTGTGTGTGTGGGGCTCTGTGTGTGTGTGTGTGTGGCTCTGTGTGTGTGGGGCTCTGTGTGTGTGTGTGGCTCTGTGTGTGTGGGGCTCTGTGTGTGTGTGTGGGGCTCTGTGTGTGTGTGTGGGGCTCTGTGTGTGTGTGTGGGGCTCTGTGTGTGTGTGGGGCTCTGTGTGTGTGTGTGGGGCTGTGTGTGTGTGTGTGTGTGGGGCTCTGTGTGTGTGTGGGGCTCTGTGTGTGTGTGGGGCTGTGTGTGTGTGTGGGGGGGGCTGTGTGTGTGGGGGGGGGGGGCTCTGTGTATGTGTGTTTGTGGGGCTCTGTGTATGTGTGTGTGTGGGGGGTCTGTGTGTCTGGGGCTCTGTGTGTGTGGGGGGGGCTCTGTGTGTGTGTGTGTGGGGCTCTGTGTGGGTGTAAATGCAATAGGTCATGCATTTGCGAGCGATTAACCTATTGGCATTGTAAATGACAATGCCATTTATTTAAGATTAAAAAAAAAAGTCATGAGCAATGCCAATAGCTCTACCTTTAATAATGCCGAGACCATTGCATTGTAAATGCTTGTTCTCTAATAGCTTTGGCCTTCTTACTGTGGCAGGCAGGACACACCCTCTCTTTTCTCTCCTAATGCTTTCAAGTAAATTCTTTATAACACGGGCGCCGAACGCATTAGCAGTGCAATAGGTCTTGCGATTGCGTGAGTTTAAGCTATTGGAATTGTAAATGACAATGCTTTTTATTTATCTGTTTTAAAAACAACACACACATACAAGGCATTGTCATTTACAATACCATTAGCTCAAACTCTCGTAAAGGCGAGACCGATTGCATCTTCAAAATCTTGTTGCAAAAGTGTGGCAGTGATGAGCCGACTGCTCTGGCTGCCCTCCCCCCCCCCCCACTGGATGACTGGATGCAAATGAACACACTGTTATGGTTGCTGATTTCGTCCTTTTGCTGATAGTTTATGATGTTGGGGGTTGGAAACATTGAGGAAATTGCTGGGAGATCGGGTGCTGGTGTGAGTGGGGTATGAGCATGGGGGAATCATAAGCTGGAAGGCAGCACACTATGCTAAGATGCTCACCAGCACACTTACCAAACTGAGTCCAGCCAATATAAATACAACCATTAGCACGTGACTACAGGTGGTAGATATGACGCCCAACCTCGCTCCTTAAAACTCTTGAAACCCGGCACGTGGAGTACACAAGGACTGAATAATCCTTGAACATACAGACAGCTCCTAGCTCACATGACTAGACATGCAGCGGACATTCGACTGCTGCAGCAAGCATGACTTCCACAGGCTAGTGCGTGCACTATGCTCTCATGGGGTTCCCATAGATAGTTTTCCTCCTATTCCAGAGGTGTGGCTATAATCACTAATAAAGAGATCCACTTCCAGCTCATCAAAACCGTCACTGACCAGGAGGGCCACTTTATTATCCTGCATGTACTGTTAAAGTGCTCACATATTACCTTGATTAATAAGTAAGACCTCAATGTTGATAACCTGTGTGGACGTACACCCAGTGGCGGGTGGTGAGCTATATACATGGTGCGCGCCAGAGCGGAGTGGATGTTTTAACCCATTGACCGGTACTGTGATAAATACCTTTAGTGTCAATGCCAAAGCTCTCAATATTGGCTCGTTAAGAGTGTTTTATTTATAACGAGCCGGGATCGAGAGCCCTGAACTTGAGGCTGAAGGCAGTGCGAGTTTCTCACAATGCCTGTCAGTGGGTCCAAAAAGTCAATAGATAGAGATAGAGTCCTAAAGAAAAGTCTCTAAAACAATCAGTTACTACCTCAGAACATTTTTATTTGTGTCTAATCATGTACCGGTCTTTTATCGTTTTCTTTATATTATCTACCTATAGACAAGAGGCCCGATTCACAGAACTAACTTAATACAAAATCCTAAACTAACTACTTTTGGTATTCACAGAAATTAGAATTGTCTTAAAACAGACTTAAGACAGACTTAAGATAGACTTAAGACAGACTTAAGTTAGGATTTTGTCTTAAATCTGTCTTAAGTCTGTCTTAAGACAAACTTAAGACAAAATCCTAACTTCTGTGAATACCAAAAGTAGTAAGTTTAGGATTTTGTCTTAAGTTAGTTCTGTGAATCGGCCCCCAGGTATGGAAGTATTACTAACTGACAAAGTTCCTAAAAGGCAAGAGGAACGAAATGTGTTGGCTGTGCCTATGCTTCATGAACACTTTTTTGAATAAAGAAGAAGACACTTTAAATTACCATTCCTATTGACTTTATTTGAGTGCACCTTCCATTTTGTTCTTTGTATTTCATTAATCTACACATCCCACGGCAGCGGGTGTTGGAAGAGATTGCAGCATGCTAATTTGAGAACTAAATGATCCGTAGTGTTTGACCTTCTCTGCTGCCTTTGGTCCTTTGGTTTCATTACATGGAAATATTACTAATTTTACAATCTTATTGCTTTTTATATACATTGTTGTTTTAACTTATTCCATGTGATGTTAAGCGCCCTGATACTCAAGGATCTTGTTCGCGCTATAGAAAACTGTTTATAAATAAATAAATAAATAATAGTAAAATATTTACTCACCCACGTGTCCTCTGTGTTCTCTTCATCTGGAGTCCCAGCATGAGTTTCGGAGCCTCTGCCAACACCCCTCTACCACTCCAGATGTTGCTCTCATGCCGTTGATAATGTTCTGCAGCATGAGATGAGCGCCAGGATTGGCTGGAGAGGGCTGGCTCGACGCTCCTTTAGGTCCAAGACAGCGTGGGTGGAGAGGTTTAAAGTGTGCATGTCAGGCTGGCCATCGCTAGACAGCTCAGGTGGAGAGGTTTAAAGTGCGCATGTCGGTTTATTATCTAGTGGCACAGACCTAGTTCCTTCATCACTGGCTTCACAACAGCAGGCTCGCGCCACTTGTCGATATTGAGACAGGCGAAATGCAGCCACTCGAATGGATGTGGTATGGAAAGTTGTTCTGATAGGAGGGAGCCAGGTAGGAAAAAGACCTACCTCCACACATTAATGGATCCCCTCTCCTATGGCAAGCTGTTTCACGAAGTGCGCCGCCTCGGCTCGTTATTCCATGCTGAATCGACAGAGTGGCGCGACATCTCCATCCTGTTATTAACTCTCCAATCCACCAAATTAATCACTACACTCGTTAACACCGTTATGGGGACACTTGAGGCAACATCTACCAGGGTACAAGAATTATGGGCGGTGGGGTTGGGTGTTGACGTCACGGAGGAGATGTGGAAATATTGCTGTCAGCAAACAAAGTAAGGGTCTCCCAATGGTCGATAAAGACTTCTGTATTATAAATGTCTGAACTGGGTTTACCTTACACCAATGTATCTTATCAAGTACACGCCTACAAGCGACACTCCGTGCCAAAGGTGTGGTACCCTAGGAGGACTTTATGCACCTGGCATGGCGGTGTCCCAGTGTGTCCACATCCGGTGACCAAATAGTTAAAACCATGAAATAAATGACGGAGCACAAAATTCAGTTCACCCGCACGATGGCGTTACTTGGCTCTGTGAAAAACGTCACAAAGGACTTTCGCAAATTGACCACCACGGATATCCTGCTAGGTAAACGAAGGAATGCTATGGTATGGGGGGGAGGGGAAGGGGGAGAGCCCCTAATTTTCAAGACTGACTAAAAGATACGACTCTTGAGGAATGGTCTGAAACTTATGCACTACTCTCTCCCACACACTGCACGCCCTACAGATTTCTGGGAGCCATTGAGAGTGTACCTGCTCACCCTAATAATGGGGCATATTATCAAGGACCGGTGTTAAAAATATCGCCATTTTATTGGCAGGAATATGCCGATAAAACAGCGATAATGGGCTTGATAATACACCCTTGTTAATTCCCATAGAAGCCCAAGTTAACGTCAGAACATGGGCTTCTATAGGAATTAACAAGTACGTATTATCAAGCCCAATATCGCTGTTTCATCAGCAGTTTCCTGCCGATAAAACGGCGATAATTTTAACACCGTCCTTGGTCATATGCCCCATTGAGTGAGACGACGGTGGTCATTGCCTTACACACGCATCGGCTGCTCCAGGCGATATTCACCTTTCATGGGATTACTTGCTTCCCACAAGGTTCCAATTGGCCGTTGAGAACGTACCCCGCTTCCCATGATTCTGGGGCGTCCTTTGTGGACTCTTCGTGTCATTTTTATTTCTGATCTCTGTAATGGCTGATTGTGTGACACATGCGTATTCTCTGAGTCTGTCTCTATTATTTTTTGTCTGTATATTTTGCTAAATGGTCAAAATAAATGAAAAAATAAATAACAAATAAACAGTTTGGCTACTCCATGATCTCGGTTTCATTGCATATTCAACCCACCACCAGTGTCCCTGCAAACCATCGTTCCGGACGCACCTACAACTGGACACCCCCAGGCAGCCCATGCTAGACAAAACCCTCACACACACACTCCATGGCACCAAAGGCATACAGTTAGCAGAGCTCTGAAACTCAAAAGCAGGACAAACGACACCAACTTACACCCTAGACCCATAGACATAAAAGGTGCATAAATGCAACACAAGTTCAAGCACACAACATCGAGTCATACTTACCTTCGGAGCCAGGGACAGGGTTTGACGCACAGGATGTGCCTTACTCCTGCAGAGCAATGGAAACTGACCACAAGGCGGGTGTGAAATTTGCATAATTTGCTTTCACATAATTATGAGAAATTTCAGGAAATTTAAGCAACATTTTTGCAGATAACACAAAATGCAAATCTGCCATGCAAATAACGGCGGTGTAATGGCTTAATATAGCCTTATAGCCCGCCGTAGAGGGCTATGCCGGCTATTAAAGGCTCTCTCCAGCGTTACAAGGGAGAGGGACTTTAATAGCCGATATAGCCAGCTACGAAGGGCTATAAGGCTATTAGAACATTTTGCCACTAGAGGGCAGAATGTTCTCACAAAAAAAAGAACAAAGCCTTATGGGAGCGTGAGGAGATTGGAAACCCCTCAGGCTCCCTGAAGTCTTTGTTCACAGCCAGAGCTGGGAACAAAGAAACATTGGAATGTTGGAGCTCCAGGCTTCTAACGGCCATTATAAGCCCGGAGCACTCCATTGTTTTCAATGGCGATTACAACATTCCAATGTTCTAATACCAAATATTTCCACAAAAAATGCATCAGCTAATTCATGAAAATATGCAAAGTCCTCCACGTAATTTACATTTCACCAGTACCTATTGATCACCCATTCAAACAATCATTGGTAAAGCCAAAGTATCTTGCCTTTGAGACTTATTTGCTTTGTCAATGGTTTTTATCCGTGCTGTATGCCTAATGCTGTGCAGTATGGCTAAGGCGGAAAAAAAAACAATCTTGAAGCCGCTTTTTTTTTTTTATTTGCCAATCTGTGTTGGATCGGCAAATAAAGAGAAAAACATGCATTTATAATTTTTTGATGTGCGAGAGGAGAGGGAACAACAAGCAGGGCATGTGTGGGGGTCTGAGAAATGTGGGGCTGGGGAGGACAAGCAATAAATGACAGACAAGGAAGGCACCAGGATGGGGAAAGGAACTGGGAAGGCACTGGTGGGAAAAAGAGACAATGAGTGCGACAGCACTGTGGCCCAGTTGGAGGAGAAGCGCACGGACCAGAAAGCAACAGGGGAGGACACAAGAGTGAGCACAACATGGAAGGGGCTGGGAGGAGCACAGAGAGTGCGTGCTTACCGAAAAGGAATGAAGTAGTGCTTGACAAGCAAGCAAAGGACGCAAAGCAGCCATCTAATCTACAGAAATGGTAAAGAGACTATGGGAGGGACAAACTCAAGATTGACAAGCACAGGCGCGAATAAGAAGCAGCCAAATGAGTGACCAAAAAGCCAGCCATTGGCAAGATATGGGTGGGCTCCAAGCGTCTTTATGTTCCTGGTAAGCCCACAGTATAGGTTTTACATCGAGGCAGCTGCAATGAGTTTAGAGTGATTCTGGCCGCCAAGTTGTGAATGGTCGGCAGCCTTCTGGTGAGTTTTCTGTTGATTCCGGAATAGAGGCTGTTCCCATACTCCAGCTTGCTTGTGACCAGGCCATGTGTGCAAGTTCTACCGGGCACTGATTGGGACCCCGTTGAAAATCTTCCTCAGCATCTTCAGGGTATGGAAGCATGAGATGTTGACAGCTTTAACTTGGGCAGTCATATTGAGTTTACTATCGATTAGAATCCCGTGGGAGGTAGCGGTGGGTGGCGATCCTGGCGCTACTGTCCATCAGGAGGAATCCCACACTGAAATGCTTTTCCTGGATATAATGATTTCGGTCCTGTCAGTGTTCAGCTTCAGACAGTCGGTCTTCATCCGGTGGGATTGCAGTCACGCAGCCATTAAACTTGATCCAGGCACTGGGCATCTGCCGGTGAGGGAGAGTACGAGTTGCATGTTGTTGGCGTAGGAGAGACGTTGCTGTCATGAGAGCGGATCATGCTGGCTGGAGGGATCATGTATGTGTTGAAAAGGGTAGGGTTCAGTAAGGGTTCTTGCAGAAGTCTGCAGATGAGGTCACGGGCAACCAAGGTGTATGATGCTTTGCTCACTGACTTGGTCCTTCCAGTCAGGAAGGAGCCGGTCCATCGGAGTGCGTGTACTTCGACTCCGATGTCATGAAGATGTTGGATGAGGAAGGGGAGGGAGACAGTGTCAAGCGCAGCGGAGAGGGCTGCTGTGTCTCCTCAGGCCAGAATCACGCGGATATCATCCGTGATGGCAATGAGGGCAATTTTGATGCTCTAGTTGGGTCTAAAATGAGATGGAGTGTGTCAAGGAATTGGTGGGTGTTGAACTACTTGGTGCGGTATCTGTTAATGACTTTCTCTAACACTTTGGCCGGGAATGGTAGCAGGGAGATCTGTCCGTAGTTGGTGAGTGTTGAAGGGTCCATAAAGGGTCTCTTCAGCAATGGGTGGACAGATGCGTGTTTCAAGCATCTGGGAAGGTCGCAAAAGAGGTGGAGACATTCAGAATGGGTGAGAGCCTGGCACTGAAGGGATGTAGTCCTCTCTGGTAGGCGTGACGACAGGGGAGCGATGGGGCCCCAGAGTGGATGAGATTCTTGGTGACTGGTTTCTTTATTCATTGTCCTTATCTTTCACATCTCTCTTTTTTCTTCCTAAATGTTGTCTCTGCTTTAGGGGTGGGCGGACAACTCCATTCCGCCCAAGGAATGTGTGTAGATTTGCCCCTTCCGCGATGTAGGCGGAGAAACAAGGCAAATCTCCGCAGACTCAGGCGGAACGGAGTTGGCCTCCCGCCCGCCTCCCGCCCGCAGTATTAAAAAACTTTAAAAAACAATATATATAACATTTTAAATAACCTTACCTCATCCGCGGCATCCCCGGGCTTCCCTCCGTCTCCATCGCGACTTCTTCTGGGAACTGCGCATGCGTGGGCGCCCCGCTCCCGCCACTCCAAACCCGTGGTAGAACTGCCCACCAGATTAGAAGTTTTCTCCTGTCTGGCGGGTGTCTTTTTTTTTGGCGTTCTCATGGCGGTTGCTATGAAATAGACACTGCAATGGGAACCTCAAAATCACTACCTGCGCGGCATGGACTGCTGCAGTTCATGGCGTGCAGGTACTGGGAGGCATGCACACAGGGGGGCACAACATGTGCCCCTCAGCATGCACCCCATGGCGCAGAGGCACAAGGTGGCTCTGTAGGGCCCCCTCTGTTTCCTCACCGCCACACTTTTGATGGCGGTCACACCGAAATGACAAGTGTGGCAGTGAGGGAACTCGTAATATCCTTGGTGGGGCCGCAGCGGCCCTGGCAAGTATATTGCGGCGTCACGATCCGCACACCAGGTGCGGTGATCCCAGGGAGGCCCGACTGCCCTGGTCATAGTAGGGCAGTCAGAAGACCTTACAGCCCTGAGAGTCTGGCAGTCCGTGGATAGCTAGACCTGTAATAAGGTTCATAATCTCTTGTACCTACCAGAAATGAGTGGGCCCTTGTGTAACGTCGCTGGTGTTTATGTAAAGCGCTCCAATACCCTCGGGTCAAGTTTGCGCTATATAGAACTGGAAAAAAGTGTATCCCACTCTCCCCCTCTCATTCCTGACCTCTCTCCTTGCTGACCCAATCTTTTGCTCCTCTCTCACTTGTCTGACTCTCTCTCTCCCGCCTCTCTTTCCTGGCCCTGTCTCTTTCCCCTTTCTACATCCTGACCCTGTCTCTCCCTGCCTTCTCTCTCTCCTTCCTGGCCCCCTCCTAGCTCTCTCTCTCCTGACTCTCGATGACTCTCTTCTCTCTGCTCTTGATCCTGACCCCCTTCCCTCTGTCCCCCTACTCTCTCTCCTTCCTAACCCTGACCCCCTCCTCTCTCTCTCTCTCTCTATCCTGATTCTCTCTCTTTTCTCTCTTTCTCTCTCCCTCCTCTCTCTCTCTCTTTCGCTCCGCTCTCTCTCTTTCCTAACCCCGACCCCTCCTCTCTCTTTATCCTGACTATCCCCCGACTCTCTTTCCTGACTCTCTCTCTCCCCCATCCCCTGCCTCTCTCTTTCCTAACCCTGACCCCCCTCCTCTCTCTTTTTCCTGACTCTCTCTCCCGCCTCTTTCTCTTTCTGAACCCCTTCTCTTTCGCCTCTCTCTCCTTCCTGCCTCTCTCTTCCTCCCTCCTGACCCCGTCTCTCCCTACCCTCTCTCTCTCTCTTTCCTGACTCTGTCTCCCCACCTCTCCACCGGTCCCTCCAGGCGCGCCTTCCCAGAGGGATGTCTCAGGCTCACATTCCACAGCAGTCACTGATAAGAAGCCCGAGTGTGTCCTATCGCCCCGACAGATCTCCCCTCCCCCCACACACACCTGGCGGTGGGGTGGGGCGGGGAGGGCCCCACCTCACCTGGCCGCCTCAGCTCAGCCTCCAGTCTCACCCAGGCGAGGCGAGGCTGGCAGAGGAGGAGATGGCGACCCCGGGGAAGAAAGGCTTCTGTCGTCTGGACATCAACAAGACGGTGTGGGAGGTGCCCCTGCGGTACAAGGACCTGCGGCCCGTGGGCTCCGGGGCCTACGGCACCGTCTGGTGAGGAGGGGGCCCTTCTGTGGGCTGGGAGGGCTGGGGTCAGGATACACTCCCTGACACCAGGCCGGTGGAGCTGGGCTGACTCCGCCTTTCATCAACAAGACGCGGCGGGAGGTGCCCCCTGCGGTACAAGGACCTGCGGCCCGTCGGCTCGGGGGCCTACGGCACCGTCTGGTGAGGAGGGGGCCTGTGCGTGGGCTGGGAGGGCTGGGGACAGGCGACGCTTCCTGACATCAGGCCGGTGGAGCTGGGCTGACTCCGCCTTTCAACAAGTCTGGTGGTGGCTGACTCTCCTCCAGCCCTAGAGGCCTTTCAGGGGCACCGCACTCTTGGGAAGTCTGGGAAACCTTGGACCTTTGGGTCGATGTACTCACAACTGGTTGAGAACAATTGGAGGTGTCTTAAGCATCCTTTGAAGTCCTGTTTCCTCCTCTTTCTTCATGTAGAGCCCAAACTCTCCCTTCTCTGTCTCTTCTGACTCCTGCCTCCCCACTCCCTACTCTCCTCCTTTGGCCCCAGCCCTGCTGCTGGGGTCCTTGGATCTTCCTGTGCCGCAGAGCACACATCGCTCAAAGCGCAGCGCCGGGATTCGTTGCGGTGATTGTATTTACATCGCAGTGTTTCACCACGTGTTCCTTTGAAGACTGCACGGGCCTCTCTGCTGAAAAGGGGGTGGGCCCGGTCAGAGCGTAGAAGAGGGGGGCCGGGGTACATCATAGTGGGGGGCTGACCTGGGCCTACTGGGAAAGGGCTTCACACCTGACTGAGGCTACAGGACAGAGGCAGCAGTGAGAGCCCTAGGCGGAGCGTGCACGCCTGGAGAGAGCTCACTAGATCCATCGGGTCGAGCCAACACATTAACAGGGAGAGCCGAGCCAGGGGTCTGGGGTGGCTCTGAGAGCCCTTGGCCGAGCCGAGCCGAGCCAGGGGTCTGCTGTGGCACTAAGAGCCCGTGGACGAGCCGAGCCAAGGGTCTGAGGTGGATCTGAGAGCCCGTGGCCGAGCCAAGGGTTTATATGTATGAACTTGGAAACCTTCCTGTCCCCCCCCCCCCCCCCCACCCCCTGGCCACAATGGCTTTAAACTAGGAGGCGAGTGAGGTGTCTGGTGAACCCCAAAGGTGGCCAGATACATTTCATAAATGGAGCAAGAGTGAAGTCTATTAAATCAACCACAGGCTCATCCTGAACCCTCCTTCCGAGACGTCTTGGCACAAGACTGACCAAGGGTTTTCTTTTCTTGTGGCACACTGTGCGGTTCAGCCCCCAGATGGGTTTGTTTTTCTGTTTCTCGTTTTACATCAACAGTTCATGCTTTGTCCTCAGTTCTGGATTCGAGGTTAGAGGGTGGGAGAGGGGCAGGCAGACACCACATGAAAGCTCGGCTCGACTTGGGCTCGAGGGTCTAAGAGGACCTCGAGCTCCAGGCGCCTGGCTCGAGCTGTCAGTGGCTCGCTCACCTCTAGAGCTTACACAAACTTTGGGCTTGTATGGTATGTGACATTGTGTTACACAACAGCTATAAAGTACACTCTGCCATCTTCACAGCTTCTTGGCGCTGACTGCGGTCTCAGTTATCGTGTTTCGACTGATGGGTGTGGGTTTCTCCAGGGTGGGGGTCTAGGAAGTGTGGTGGATTGTGTACCCCCCCCCCCCCCCTGCCCCATGGGAATGTGGAAGTGTGGCTTTCGAACACAAGTGCAGGCAGAGCTTTGGGTGCTAAAACAGTGGGTGGTCCCTAAAAGGGGCGTGGCCTGAGAAGCATACCTAGGAATCCTTTCCATGAGGCTATCCATGGGGCGTGGCTTGAAACGTATCTAGGGGCCACCTGTTCAGTATCTTGGGGCCTCGCTGAGAACATTGTTATTTCATCTAGACTGGTACCTCTACAACCAATACACACCTAAAACAAGGCAGAACTATTGACTTTGCCAGTGTTTATTAGCTGAACAAGATAACCAAATAACAGTGATCTTTTTGTAATGAAAATGCTTCAATTCTGCAAATATAAGATGGGAATTACTAAATTCAGTTGAAGGGGTGGTGGTTTCAGTGTCTCCGTCTCTCCCTTCACTGCACTCTCTTCTGCACTCTCTGTCTTTAGACACTTTAACAGGTTTTCTTCCACCTCTTTGTGAAATCCTCCATCTACACATCTCACACCTCATCTCTTCACTCTTCTGCCCCCTTTTTAGGTCGAGCATTCAAGACCTCTTGTATGTACTTTAGTATAAACTTATATGTGTATGTACTTTATGGGCTCTGGAGATCAGCCCTAGGACTTGTCTGCCTCCGCTTAGGGACTTTTTTTCTGTTCAACTGCCTCTAGGGAATGTATTTTTGGGATTTTCCTGGCAACTGCCTCTATTTAACTTTCTTATTAGAAAACGACCAGCAGAGGTCAGTAAAATACCAGGATCACATTAGCCTTCTCTAGATTCCAGGCCATAGAACTTGTCTTCTACGAGCACCCGTAGACAATAATATCAATAAATCTTGTATTTTCAGTGATATGTTCACCTACAGCCCTGATTTTATATTAAAAACAGAGCTGTGGACAACACCATTTCCTGCTGAAAGTCAATGTTTCTCTCCATGTGTTCCAATACCTGGCATGTCACGCAGATTGGTACTTCCTTTCCCTCCATTTTAAAGAGCAGTAGATGGTTCAACACCCAGGCTAATTGAAACAGGAAGGTTCGTACAATCCTGTGTGGAGAGCGAGAGTGCCGACTAATCTCAGAAACCTTAAATCCTCACATCAGTTCATCAGGGTGGCCCAATTTACCATGAAATAAGAGGCATTGGACATCTTGGGATCTATTACATGGAATAATGGGTCCTGGAAGTACATTGTTATGCAAATGGATCTGTTTCAAGATGGTTGTAGTTGGAAGCGGGTGACAAAATGGATGCTGGCACAGTGATCAAATTCTTAGACAACATTTTTTTAGAGATTGTTTCTCAGCATCCACATTTATGGACAATGGGGGTGAATTTGAGATCTGAAGAAATGAACAACTTTATTAAATGATATTGAGCACAAATTCACAGCATTATATCATCCATGGGGAAATGGCATTGTGGAGAGGATAAATACATTGATTAAGGGCATTTTGCAATTAGCTAATCAGGAACGGAAAAATTGAATGTGGAATTGAGAAAAATGGTTTGGAACTATCAGGCGACTCCCCATGATTCAGTGGGGGAGAGTCTGTTTGGAGGGACGAGAAGACGCGTACCGCACTCCAAAGCGCACCATGATTGGATGAATGGAGGGAAAATGGTTTAGGATGTGGAGGAATTGAGAAAATGCATTCTAGCATCTCAGAAAAAGATTGGGTCACATTTTGATTCCAAACATGGAGTACATGAGGTGAATGTGACAGAGGGACAATGGGTGGGAGTTAAGGCAGGTAGGAAGGTTGCTAAAAGGAGAAGTAAATTCAGAGGTCCGAAATAAATCATGAAAGTAACAAACAATAATGGGAAACAAGATGGTGGAAGTATTTTTAGCATCAGCAAGACATGACATTTGTAGGGCAGAGGACATGAAGAACAGGGTTGAGAAAGTTTGGGTAGACATGTTCTGGTGGTTGTGTACCGTATTACTGAGGGAGGACGTTATAATGAGTGCGAAAACGGAAATGTTAGTTTGAGAGAGGAATGGAGTCATGGCAGTCAGATAAATACATCAGTGGAGGTTGGAAGTCCTGCATTTATGAATGAAGAGAAGGGCGGTGCTAGAGCAAGCACTTTTGGTAGAAGCGTCAAGAAACCTAAGAATTTAGATTATGATTAAGGCTCCCTGTTTTCCGTTTTTACTGATTTTGACAGATTTTTACACATAAATACAGACAGAAAATATTCATTTTCTTGTCTATATTTTATTTTTAAATGTGGATAAAAACTGAAATTGAGTTGGTCATTGAGTAATCCTAAATACTGTCTGCCAGGACTGCCAGGCCAATAGATGTGTGGATTGATAGATAAGGGGTTAAAAAAGAAAGGATTTTTGAAAAAGAGGCTTTAACAGCAGTAGACATGCACAAGGTTAATCATAAAATGTCTGACCTAAATAGGAGCTTAGAGGGAAATTATGGACCGGGTCGCCCTCCACTCAAACATTGAGTATGCATGGATAGCTACCAGCCTTTTTATTCTCAATAGCAGACATCCATATCTCTATACATAAAGTTATTGAAGAGAATTGGATGCTGTGTTTTATGCACTTGTTTATGCAATTTCTTTGTCACTAGCAGATTTTTTCGGCTTCCACGGTTTGTTGCACTGTTTGGTTTGTTGCTTTGGACACTCTTTCCCTTTTCTTTGAGAATCGGATGACAACCGATGATGATACAGGGGCCTGTCTGGATATTACCTAGCAGTTACCCCGTTGGTGGTGTTTCCGTGAGGTGTCATTCGTTTCTTGCACATTTTTTCTAAATAGAATTTGGTCCAACACTGATGCTGTGGATATCCGGGATTGATTAGAGGTGGCAGACACTTTTCTATATCGTTCTGTGTGGCTGTCAAAGAGGTTGGCTTTAGGTTTTTATTTCTAATTGCATAAAACTCTGGACGAGATGCAGTGAAACGTCCCCTTATCAGAATTAAAGTGTGCTGGGGAGGATAATAGTTAACAGTACGTTTAGACTGTCCTATTATAGAAGTAACTGACACAGTAGCGTCCTTTGGGCAGGGTCTATTGTTGTTGGTTAATAATAAAATGTGCATATTTTCATATATGTGTATTGATTTATCTTCTGCGGGTCTTCACAGCAGTGAAACCTGGCTGACATTCAAACATGAGTGCATATTTATCAGTTAAATAAATGTATAAATATACTAATTTAAGCTTATTTTTTCCACAAAAATAAATATGGATAAATACAGATAAAATAACCTAAAAAGAAATATGGATAAATACAGACGGAAATGGTAAAAAAATAAATACCATAAAACCGGGAGCCCTAATTATGATTGCAGTTTGTAAATGTATCAGTATTTTAGTTGCTGAATGTTATTATCCTTCGTTAGTTTTAATGTTTTTGTTCTATCAAAGGGAAGGGATGTTTAGTAATGGGGTTGCGTGTCGCGCAGAATGCTATTGTAGAATGTTAGGTATGTCCCATGTACTTAAGGTGAAAGCTTGGAATGTCGTGGGAGCTGGAGTTTAGGAAGGACTTGTGTGTACATGTATTACCTGCGTCCTACCAGGTCGCGGTTCTACGAGTTACCTGGCGGTCCGTCATCACCACAGCGGACCTGGCCTGCAGGCATTTCTTGGGGTTCAGATCCCCTCAGTCTTCCACCTACATTTCATGGCCCTGTCCCTTCTCACCTATCTTCCACTCACTCCTCCTGCTTGCACTCTTTCCTCTCCCCGGCCTCTCTATTTCCGTGCCACCTTCCTTCCTCTTCCTCTCTCTCATCTTTGTGTTAGCCACCTTCGTTTGTTTTCTCTCCCTCCCCTGCACTGTTTACCTACTTTTCATGTTGTTTTTTTCTCTGTTTTGCTTCCTTACTGCCTTCCTACTATGTAATGCAATTTCCTTCTGTTTTTACAATGTGTATGTAAAGCGCTCTGATACCTACGGGTCAAGCTAGCACTATATAAAACTTTTAAAATAATAAAAAAATATAAAAAAATCTTTCTGTGGCCTCTATTCCTCCGCTGTCTCTTCCCACCCTGAGTCAATCTCCTCTATCCTGCCATCTCTTTCCCTCTCCTCTCTGTCTCTCCTTGTCTTCTCAGGCTAAGGACCACCCCCTTTTCACTCTCTGTCCCTCACCCCTCCTGCCAAGTGACACAAGACTCCCCTGTTTCACGCAGCTCTGCCCTGTATGCTGCAGCATTAGTGTCACACCACAGCTACATCCGCAGGTATGACGGCGTCTGCTGACCCCGGATATGACGAGAGCAGCAACAGCCTGTATGATGCGGTGCTCCGGTGAGCGCACCGCGGCACCAGGTGCGCAGGTGAAGACCAGGCCAGGGCCCGCCCAGGCGCTTACTGCAGGTGGGCCCCAAAACTGCTTGCTGCGCGTGGCTTTTAAGGCACGCATCCCTCATACTTGCAGTGTCATTACACAAGGTCATATATACCGCCAGGTCACAACTCCCACAACATTCTCATACCTGCCAACTTGTAGAACAATCTCACAGTGTAAGGAGGGGGCAGGGCATTGAAGGGGCGGGGTCTCTTGCCCAGAAGTGTCCTAAGAGGTACTTTTGAACCACACCCCTCTCCCCCCAAACATGGCTTGCTGAGGCTGGTGCCGATGTTCTGGGGTGTTTTCGCCCTCCTTAATGGACGTCGGCAGTTCAAAGTCTCTCGAAAACTAGCTGGAAAACTACTATTTACAGTGGGTTTCAGCTCGTTTTCCCTGCCGCAGTGTGATATCGGCTCCTCACTGGGTGACCAGTGCCAGGCTTGTAAGATCTTTTGGGCTGGAAGTTCTCTCCTATGCTGACGACACTTAGATTATGGTCTCTCTTTCTCAAAATGTTGAAATTACATCTCGAAACTTCAGGAATTGCATGGAAGCGGTTGCAAATTGGATGGTGAGGAATTCCCTTAAATTGAATGGGGAAAAAATGGAGGCGTTGATCTTCGGAGGCAAGGAGGAGATCTGGTCAATGAACTGGTGGCCTCCCTCCTTAGGAGCCTGTCCATCGCCCTCTCAATCTGCTCGGAACCTAGGTGTCATCTTTGATACCAAACTCTCCTTTCAAAAACAAGTCAGCAGAACGACCTCCACCTGCTGTGGTGTTCTTAGAACCTTGAGGAGATTAGTACATTATCTTTCCACCGATGCCCGTAAACTGGTTACGACGGCCCTAATCTCCTCAAGGCTAGACTATTGTAACTCACTGTACCTGGGAATCAACAAATCCCAGATACAGCGTTTGCAAACAGTTCAAAACGCAGCAGCTCGGTTTGTCACTGATGCCCCGAAACTCGCCTCAGCCACTCTTATTAGGAAGGACCTTCACTGGCTCCCTGTCCAGGCCAGAATAGAGTTCAAGGTCTTATGTCTCACCCACCATGCCTTGCACGGGTTTGGCTCTGAAGACATTAAACCCCTGGTAACCCCGTATGTCCCCGGCAGAGCACTTCGTTCAGCCAATAAACATATTTTGTCTGTTCCTAAAACCAACAAAGCCAGGTGGGGTGACAGAGCTTTTAGCTCCTGTGCTCCTAAAATTTGGAATACTCTTCCGGCTGAGATTAAGGAACTTACCTCCCACCCCCTCTTCCGAAAGGCTCTGAAGACCTGGCTCTTCAGGCAGGCCTACCACTGACCTTCCCTCCCGCCTTTCCACTATACAGCTCTTCATTCCTTCTCTAGCGCCTTGACGCCCCTGGGCAAAGTAGCGCTCTGCAAATTCTCCCTCATGGGAGCCGATATCGAGTGTCACACTGTGGCACCGTGTGAGTTGGCAGGAATGCACTCCCAACGTGCTGGCCGTGATTTGAACGCATCTGCTGTGGCGTGTTCTGGTCACTGTAAGCCATCTTTTCGGCTCAGCCTGGCTACAGAAATTAGCAATCATCATGCCATCGCCAGGATAGCCTTTGTGTCGGTAGATCTTGCTGCATCACACACCAACAGTGTGATTGACTGTACAGGGCCTGATTGGACCTTATCCTGTCAGTCACTGTGTTGCAGACCCGCCCCAAACCAGGCAGACCGAGGTAATTCGGTGACTCCGGTGTGCAAATGAAGGGGCAAATCTACAAGGCCCTGCGATAATTATCGCTAAGGGCGCTTAGCGCGATTAAAGTTATTGCCGACACTACCATCTTGAGAAACTCCTGAGGCGGAAGCCGGGAGCGAGACTGCTAATTTTTAAAAACCTTTCTGTGTGATAACCTGTTTTTTAAAATCACTCACTTACTTGCACTTCGCCTCCCTGAACAGCGGGACACACGCTGCAACGCTAGACACCCTGATCGCCATTCTCGAGGCCGAGGCGCGCCGAGAGACACGCCCACCTCTGTTGGCCACGCCCCCTCGACACCAGTATAAATAGTGCGCGCAGCTGCGAAGCGCGACACTACCATCTTGAGAAACTCCTGAGGCGGAAGCCGGGAGCGAGACTGCTAATTTTTAAAAACCTTTCTGTGTGATAACCTGTTTTTTAAAATCACTCACTTACTTGCACTTCGCCTCCCTGAACAGCGGGACACACGCTGCAACGCTAGACACCCTGATCGCCATTCTCGAGGCCGAGGCGCGCCGAGAGACACGCCCACCTCTGTTGACCACGCCCCCTCTGACGTTCCACTCTTACAACATAAATCATGTGCCTTGGCAGGAAGCGCAGCGGACGAGCGCAGCGGGCGAGACGATTGCGCGCCGAAGGCGCGCCTAAGGCAAGCCCGTCTGCGCCCGTCCGCGACCAGACGGGACCAGGGGCCACTCCCCTTGCCTCTCCCGCTCCTCCGGTTAGGACTTATAGCTCCACTGCCCTGCGCTACATAGGAAGCAGAGCAACTGCCCCATGTACCCGCATTTTTGCACCCACATCCCTCCCTCCCTGTTGCTCCGAATGCAAACATCCTTTCCGAAATACCCCGGCTTGTCCCTCGGTACAGAAACATTGCATGTTAGCACTAAACTGCCGATCATTGCCAAAGCACAGCATTCAAATGTCCATGCTGCTAGAGGAGCGCAAGCCAGATGTTATCTTTTTAACAGAGACCTGGCTATCTACCCAATCTGACCCAGACATAGTCGCAGCTCTACCCAGTGGATACTATATAGTCAGATCGGACAGACCAGCAGGGAGAGGCGGCGGTCTGGCTATCATTCTCAAGAACCAGTACCGTTGCCGCACCACAGCAGAAAGCATCCCGAGTGCGAAAGCATAGAATTCTGCATAGAGTTCAACGCCAACACCTCTTTCTCGGGCACCTTGATCTACCGCCCTCCTGACCCAGCAAAACTGTTCCATAGGTCGCTCCCGGAGATTATAGCGAAAAGAACTTTATCCGTTGCTAATTACACAGTCTTAGGAGACCATAATCTTCATTTTAACTCCCCCTCAGACAATATAGCCAAGGAGCTAATTGACGACCTTGGAGCTCTTCAGCTGTCCCAGCTGGTTACAGCGCCAACCCATGGAAGGGCAATCTGCTCGACCCAATTTTCAGCAGCTGCAGTGATCTGACTATTGACCATCCTATCCCCCTCCCATGGTCAGATCACTTTCTGATTCCGTTTTCTTGGGCCACCCACAAGGTCCCCCAGTTACCCCCCGGATAACAACCAGGAGGAACTGGTCAAAACTCCAGCTGGAATCGTGGTTGCATAGCCTGGACTCTACCCGCCTGCCCCCCTGCCCAGACCCCAGCGTAGCTAACGAAAACTATGTCAGCTGGATCACTAACTCATTAGATACGATCCTTCCTCTCCGTAGATCCTCCTCTAATAGAACGCAGAAATCAGCGCCCTGGTTCTCTGATTCTTTAAGAGAACTAAAACGCTGCTGCAGGCAACGAGAGAGAGCCTGGCGATTAGACTTTCTCCCGGAAAAAAAGGCATCCTACAAAGAGGCGATAAAAACTTATAGAGATGGGGTTAGGACGGCGAAAGCGACCTTTTACTCTGTCAAAATCCTGGAGGCTAAATCGAAGCCCAGGGAAATTTTTCAGATAATAAAACACTGCTCTAGCGTTACCACCGCCCCGCCCCCCCTCCGAGCAAAACTCAAGACCAATGTAACGAGCTTGCGGACTTTTTCTACAACAAAGTCCTGAAAATATACTCCACCTTTCAAACGGGAGCCACAGCACCGGAGATAGCCGACCTACCCTCCCCAAGAATCCTCCCTCCCCTAGACCAGCCAACCCTCGAGCACTTCCCTCCCCTAGACCTCGACACCCTCAGCAAAATGGCACGCCAAGTTAAATCGGGCTCCCCGCGCGATCCAGCCCCACCAGAAGTTCTGATACGAGCACATGAAGCCACCCTGCCTGTTATCTTGGAACTCCTAAATACATCCATAGCCTCATGTGCTGTCCCTACAGCATGGAAACAAGCCATGGTGCGGGCGTTGCTGAAAAAACCTAACCTGGACCCCGATTATCACTCCAACTACCGCCCCATCTCACTCCTCCCTTGGGCTGGCAAGGTATTGGAAAAATACATAAATGTCCAGCTGGTCCAGTTTATTGAAAATCACTCCCTACTGGATGCATCCCAGACAGGTTTCAGACCGAAACATGGTACCGAAACTGCCTTACTGGCGGTCGCCGAGGAATCCCAAAGGGTTCTAGATCAGGGAGGATCAGTGGCAGTGATCCTCCTTGATCTAAGCGCCGCCTTCGATACGGTCAGCTATGCCACCCTGCTGAACCGTCTCCGGGACATCGGAGTCTCAGGCGACGCTTTAAGGTGGTTCGACTCCTTCCTGTCCGACAGATCTTTTCAGATCTTTGACGGCGACACAATATCAACCAGCAAACCTCTCAGCTGTGGAGTCCCACAGGGCTCCTCCTTGAGCCCTGTGTTATTCAATGTCTACATGAGACCGCTGGCTGGGATCGTCGAACCGTACGGCATCAAAATTGTGTCGTACGCCGACGATACTCAGTTAGTGGTATCATTGGCTCAAGAGAACATCAGTCAACCCCAGGGAGGCTTGCTGAGCTGCCTAGAGGACGTTAAGGAGTGGATGACCAGCTCCTCCCTTAAACTAAACGGAGAAAAAACAGATCTCATGCTTCTAGGCCCAGCCTCGCCAATACCTTTTATCTCCTTGTGGCCCCAAGCTCTGGGCACTCCCCCAACTCCCAAGGAAAGCGTCAAGAGCCTAGGAGTGTGGCTGGACAGGAAGCTTTCCTTCTCCACCCAGGCTACTAAGCTGTCCGCCACCTGCTTTGGCATCCTCAAAACTCTGAGGAAAGTCCTTCCACTTCTGCCTCTAGAAGCCAAGAAAGTGGCAGTACAAGGCCTCATCCAGTCCTGCCTGGACTCAAACAATGCCCTATATGTAGGGGCCCCCGAGATGACTCTCCGGAAACTACAGGTGGTGCAAAATTGCGCCGCGCGCACCATGTTGCAGATTCCACGAGCCCAGTCAGCAAGACCTGCATTAAAAAGTCTTCACTGGTTGCCAGTCAAGCACAGAGTGGCATTCAAGGCGCTGTGTATTGCGCACCGGGCCTTTTGGAAAACAGGACCCGCAATCAACAGCAACCTTGTCATCCCCTATCACCCAAATAGGAACCTCCGCTCCACTGAGGCTTTCCTGGCAGTGGTTCCTAGAGTGAAGAGAGCCAGATCCGGGGGCAGGCTGTTCTCACTGAATACCGCCAAACTTTGGAACACCCTCCCCCTCTCACTCCGTTCTAACCCGGACCTGCTCTCTTTCCGTAAAAAGCTGAAGACTTTGTTATTTGCCAAAGCCTCCGATCTCTAATCCGGCACTCGGCTTGCCTCTCCGTTTCTCACCTCAGCGCTTGTACGCCCCTGGGCAGCAACCGCGCTCAATAAATCTATTTCTATTCTATTCTTCTATTCTATCGCTGGATATTATCGCTGAGATAGCGCATTATCATCAACGGCTATCTCCAAAGCGATGGAATATACCCTGATACTAACAAAATGTGCGATTATCGCTGGAAATCCAGAGATAATCACACAGCGATAGGCAAAACCTTGTTGATAGGGCAAGCTGGTTTTAAGGTTATAATCCACCACCCATAGGCTATTATGGCTTAGCCAGATGAAAAGCAGGCGTAAGGAAACCTGCGATAACCGCGGTTAGCGCTACTTTTATCGTCGCTGCACAGGTTAGCGTGCAGATTGATAATAGGAGTAATGCCGCTTGGCGATATTTTCCTGGTAATTTCTGTGTGCTACGCCCACTTTGCATCTCATTAGCGATGCAAAGCTGAGCATTGAGGAAACAGGCACAGAGGCATAAAAACATGCAATAGCGTGTCTTTGCTGATAGGGAGATAAAATTATCGCTGCTTTTCGCCCGAAAACGGACACTGAAGAGGCAATCATTTTTATCTCTTCCCCTCGATGATATGTCCCAAAGAAACCTGATTATTGAATTGGAAAGTAATATAATCTTAGGCCTCACAATCTCTTTATGCCTTTAACCTCATACCTCAAAACGTTAAGAGTGCTTAGAAACATGCTCAATTAAGATAGTGAGTGCTATAAAAAATCGAGTACAAAGACTCCCAACAAGGGATACAATTCCCGGAGGTCGGTAGGCGCAAACATAAATCCCAAAGATAGTGAGAGGGGCCCTTTTACCGCAAAGGGGGTAGGACACCAAATAGACAAAAGTCAAAACGGAAAGAAAAACTCTTTCGGCAATGTTTAGAAACATAAACACTAACTCACATCAAACTCATTCAATCATCAGAACAAGAAACCAACACCCTCAATAGGCCAAGTATTTACAGTTGAAAATATTTATTTTCGTTAAAAAGGATTTTCATTGCAATTAATCATCTACAGTAAATGATCCCGTGATTTTACAGAAGATAAAAACTATGATCCAAAGTAAAAAAAAAATCCCAAGGTTAAAAAAACAACAATTCAACATTAAATGCACATATTGCAAGCTGGGGAAAATCTGCAAGAAAGGTGTTTTCTTGTCAACAGTGAAGGCAAAGACATTAGATCCAGATCATTTGTTGTCCATAAAATTGTTATTCTAAATACTTGATTTTTTTCGAATCACAAATGTCTCCGCAATCTACAGTCTGCCTTCTTAGTCTTGCACCGACGCGTTTCGGTGGATGTGACTGATTAAAAACCACCTTCATCAGGACCAGAATTAACTTCTCCCATATAAAATGTTTTCAATCTGTATTCGTGATGTAGTGCAAATTCGAATAAGTTGCAGATAGGGAACCTTGCAACGTCTTGTCAGGAGACGACTGTCTCTCCCTGAGGCAGTGCTATCAAACTCGCCTCTAAATCTGTAAAGAAGGGAACCCTGCCAACCATAAATCAAGAGCTTTCTAGGACAAGGTTGTAAAATTGTATATATCTTAGTTAGATAAAACAAAGCTTCCAAGGTAAGTGCTCCTTGGTCCAAAGGAAAAGCTAGTTTCTAAATAGGGCAGTTTCTTTAATTTCTGAAATAAGAGTTTTCTAGCCTAATGTTGGGTAACAGGACATCTAACCTGGGCGTCTATTGGAATTCTATAACGCATATTAACAAGCCCATTTTTGCCGTTTTACTGGCAGTTTCCTGCCGCTAAAACTGCGATAATTTTAACGAGGTTCTTGCTAATATGCCCCCAAATGCCTTCTGGTCACAGATATCGGATCTGAAGAAGGGTTTCAGGGGTCAAGACCACTAGCTGGCCGCCTGGCTCTCTTACATGATATGTCTGACCCCCCCCACCAAGACTCAACACGTCAACAGATGGCTCTCCACTGCCGTTGACTCTTGCTGCCAGAGCTGTGGCACGACGGATGGGGATATAGTGCACGTATTATGGAATGCAGAAGAGTAAAGGTTTTCTGGTTGCAGATTTGGGCTCATCAGAAGAGGTAATTACAGGGAACTAGTCCCCTAACTGTCCGACTGGTTCTCTTACCTGCTACCTCTAATCTCCCACCAAGGCTCAGCGCGTCACCAGATGGCTCCACTACTGTTACAGCGGCCAAACTGGCGTTTTTACCCCACTGGAAAATGGCCAAGTACCCTCCCAGCAGTCCTGGTTGGACAGCATGTACGACATGGCATGTTTGGAAGAATTATCTACAAACTAAACGATAAGTTACAGACTTTTGAAGAGGTTTCCAGCACGAAACCAGTCCCCGCTTTAATTAGGGGTGCCCCAAGTCTGTACCCGTCTTTCTCTCCTTACACAGCCCCCCTTATCTATTTGATGCCCTTGTCTCTCTCTCCTAATCTTATTCCCTGAGTCTCATATCCTGCTGATATCCAATGTATTCCCTGTTATTGATGGCCTCCCTTACAGGGGCATGATATGTTTTCCAGGCTGTGGTTTGCAGCGTGTTGTTGTTTAATTTGTTTATCATTGCGACATTTGTGCACATTCTGCGCGGTTTATTGTAGTGGTCATAACAAGCTCAATAAAGAATTGGGAGCTTTAAAAATAACCCATATATATATATATATATATATATATATATATATATATATATATATATATATATATATATATATATATATATATATAATAAAAACATTTATAGAGCGCCTGGCTACACAAAACTGTGTGTCCCCGCGCTACATACATACATACATACATACATACATACATATATATATATATATATATATATATATATATATATATATATATATATATATATATATATATATATATATATATATATATATATATATATATACATATATATATATATATATATGTCAGCTCCGACAATCCCTCCCCACAATCCTTGGGAATTAGGAGGCAGCACTCCAAAGATAGATGCATAAAGATTTTAATCTCACAAGCGCTTTCGGCACTCGGCCTTCGTCAGGTATGAGACGCTGAGAATCAACAATAGATTGTATTTAAACTCCCGCGTTGCACGGGTAATAAACATAAAGGTAGGACTAACCTCAAAAGATAATTCAAACATAGAATGGCGGTCGCCATCTTGTAATGGTAATGGTTGCAATGTGTTATACACATATATATTCAATGAGCAATATCTCAATATATCCACAAAATGCAACCATATCAACTAAATCATAACGCCCTGTATGGGCATACACCAAGTAAGAGGTCCCTCTCTTTTCTTTATGCTATGTCGCCCTGGATGGGCATGAATCCATAACGGTATCTACAACGTACACAACCCTAATGGAATTAAATTGTTTACATGATCGTTCATCCTTTCATATATACACAGTAAATAAACATGAAGCAAAGTTACAGTCAATAGGAATCAAATCATCCCAGGTGCACAGCTAAGTCCTCATGCATGTTCAATCCGGCCGGCGTTTTACTTAGCAAATCGATTATATATCGGGATTCCAAACGCCTTAATTTCAGGAGTCTGTCGCCACCCCTTACATTCACCGGGACAGAGTCTAAGCAGAAAAATGTCAGCAATTCTCTGTTGCGAGCGTGCTCCTTGTCAAAATGTCTCGCAATTGGATAAGTTGCATCTGCATTCTGTATCGCTCTTTGGTGCTCCAGTATCCTCAGTTTTACTGGATTGGTGGTACTGCCCACATACCTTCTGCCACAAGGACATGTTAGACAGTACACCACGTAAGGCGTAGAACATGTGAGGAATTTCAAAATTCTTTTAGGCTCTTTGACGCCTGGGATGCTGTATTGGGTTACTCGTTTGCTTCCCTTGCATGCCTTGCATCGTCCGCAGGGGAAGAAACCCTTCATAGGTTCAATTTTCGGTTTTGGTTTTAATTCATCATGGTGACTATGAACCAAATAGTCCTTCAATGCTCTTGCTTTTCTGAATGTTATCATAGGATAGGAGGGCAAATCATGTTTTATGACATTGTCCGTCATCAAAATGTTCCAATGTTTCCGCAAGATGCGTTTGATGTCACAAGAGTTCCTCGAATATGTGGTTATTAATCTGAATTGCCCATTCTGCGATTGTTTGTTCTTATCTTTGTCTTCCAACAATGTGCTCCTTTCAAGGGTTTCAACTTTACTTAATGCTTGCTGCAAAGTTCTAGCATTATACCCCCTTGCTTTAAACCTTTTTATACAATCGCTGGCGGCCTTTTTGAACTCATTGTCCTTAGTATTGTTCCTCCTTATCCTTAAAAGCTCACCATAGGGTATGCTGTGAACCAAGCTCTTGGGATGCCCGCTAGTGGCATATAGTGTTGAGTTGCCAGCGGTGGCTTTACGATAGAGCTTGGTGTGCAGATTGCCTCCTTCAATGAAAACAGTCAAGTCTAGATAGTTCACTTCCTTTTGGCTGATTTCTACTGTAAATTTCAAATTGTTCTCATTATTATTGAGTACCTCCAGATATTCTTCAGCTAGCTCCACTGATCCTTCAATGATAATGAACAGGTCGTCTATGTAACGATACCAACATTTCACCAGTTCGTTCCATTTTTTGTTGGTATTGGACCAAGCTACCTGCTCTTCCCAGTGCCCCACGAATAAATTCGCGAAGCTTGGGGCAGAGCAAGTGCCCATTGCCACGCCTGTAAGCTGTCTGTAGAGGTTGGTTCCAAACAGGAAGATGTTGTTCATGAGGCTAAATCTTAAAAATTCCATTAACATTTTATTATGCTCGTAATACTTCACTGGTCTACTCCCAAGAAACCAGGAAATGGCCTGTAGTCCTTCTTCATGCTCAATGCACGTATACAGGCTAGCAATGTCAATGACCATCATAGTATACCCTTCTGACCAAACTATATTCTCAATACAGTTCAAAAAATGTTTTCAATGAGTTCAAAAAGGCCGCCAGCGATTGTATAAAAAGGTTTAAAGCAAGGGGGTATAATGCTAGAACTTTGCAGCAAGCATTAAGTAAAGTTGAAACCCTTGAAAGGAGCACATTGTTGGAAGACAAAGATAAGAACAAACAATCGCAGAATGGGCAATTCAGATTAATAACCACATATTCGAGGAACTCTTGTGACATCAAACGCATCTTGCGGAAACATTGGAACATTTTGATGACGGACAATGTCATAAAACATGATTTGCCCTCCTATCCTATGATAACATTCAGAAAAGCAAGAGCATTGAAGGACTATTTGGTTCATAGTCACCATGATGAATTAAAACCAAAACCGAAAATTGAACCTATGAAGGGTTTCTTCCCCTGCGGACGATGCAAGGCATGCAAGGGAAGCAAACGAGTAACCCAATACAGCATCCCAGGCGTCAAAGAGCCTAAAAGAATTTTGAAATTCCTCACATGTTCTACGCCTTACGTGGTGTACTGTCTAACATGTCCTTGTGGCAGAAGGTATGTGGGCAGTACCACCAATCCAGTAAAACTGAGGATACTGGAGCACCAAAGAGCGATACAGAATGCAGATGCAACTTATCCGGTTGCGAGACATTTTGACAAGGAGCACGCTCGCAACAGAGAATTGCTGACATTTTTCTGCTTAGACTCTGTCCCGGTGAATGTAAGGGGTGGCGACAGACTCCTGAAATTAAGGCGTTTGGAATCCCGATATATAATCGATTTGCTAAGTAAAACGCCGGCCGGATTGAACATGCATGAGGACTTAGCTGTGCACCTGGGATGATTTGATTCCTATTGACTGTAACTTTGCTTCATGTTTATTTACTGTGTATATATGAAAGGATGAACGATCATGTAAACAATTTAATTCCATTAGGGTTGTGTACGTTGTAGATACCGTTATGGATTCATGCCCATCCAGGGCGACATAGCATAAAGAAAAGAGAGGGACCTCTTACTTGGTGTATGCCCATACAGGGCGTTATGATTTAGTTGATATGGTTGCATTTTGTGGAAATATATTGAGATATTGCTCATTGAATATATATGTGTATAACACATTGCAACCATTACCATTACAAGATGGCGACCGCCATTCTATGTTTGAATTATCTTTTGAGGTTAGTCCTACCTTTATGTTTATTACCCGTGCAACGCGGGAGTTTAAATACAATCTATTGTTGATTCTCAGCGTCTCATACCTGACGAAGGCCGAGTGCCGAAAGCGCTTGTGAGATTAAAATCTTTATGCATCTATCTTTGGAGTGCTGCCTCCTAATTCCCAAGGATTGTGGGGAGGGATTGTCGGAGCTGACATTGTTGTCGGGTGCACCCCCGACTGGCAGGCACCCGCCTTGGAGTGCGACAGGCTGGTGCAAGTGAAGCCGATATATATATATATATATATATATATATATATATATATATATATATATATATATATATATATATATATATATATATATATATATATATATATATATCCCTTTCTCTGGCAAGCCCAGCCTTGAATTTACCCCACAGATAGGCTCTGAGGTTGTGATTACTGCAGCGCTCACTTCCTGATAGGGATTTATTTTTACAGCTCTATCACTATCTGCAGACATTGTGACATTAAACATGACTCTGTCAACAGAGAATAGCATTTCTCAAAGTTATTTTCCGCTCAAAGACCAGATCTGTCCCTCTAGTTGCTGTCAATGTGATCTTGTAAAGGCCAGTAACGTAAAAAGTCAGACTGGAGTTCAGTATATGGCCAGGGAGTCGCTGATGCCTCTTGAGCCAACAGCAATGTCAAAACAATGTCATGAGCCCATTCTTATTTCTTTGGGTTAGGGGCGGTAAGACCCCTGGCCGTATTTATTATTTTCACACAAAAAACACTTTTCATTACATTTTACACAGTAACCACATTATTACATCAAGTGAGACTTAGCATTAACGGAGACTCTAGTACATGGGAATCACCTAACCATAACTAGTCTGTTCCTGTGCAGCCCAAAAAAAATCCATACCCGTTTCTAGTGAGATCACGACTGGCTCTGTGCCCCTTCCTTTCACACCTCCTCTGTCCCATAGGATGGGGCCCTCCTTAGGGGAGGGCCCCACCTTCCCTCTCCCATACTGGGAGCACCCCCGCCTTGGGAGTTCTTCTGCAGGGGGCCCAGCTGCCCATAGGATACCTATTGTGAACCACCATATACCCCCAGGTTCCTAGTCCACCAAGGTCCAGTGCTAGGTTTTGCCCAAATGCACCTGCGTGGGTGGTTGATAGGTAAGGATTGCATGTCAGAGACCGCCCAGACCCCCCTGAGCCCCTGCCACCTCCTTTTGACTTGGTAGCAGCACCCCTTGGAGGGTCCAGGGACGCTGATGCTGAATTTGGAATAAAAAAGGATGCCCTAAAGGGACAGGAAGTCCCTCCCAAATCTTGACCTCACCCGTCACAGGCCAGCATAGTTTACCACTCACTCCTGGCCGTCCTCGCATTTCTTCCTCACAGTGTGCCCTCATTTCATCCTCACTGTGTGCCCAGCTCCGTTTGGTATCGTATTTGCTGCCTATTTAGCATCTCTGTGCCCCGCTCCGTGTTATATCGTATTTGCTGCCTTTTTTAGCATCTGTGCCAGCCTCTGCCCCGATCTCGCCCGCATTGTTTTTTGTTGTTGTTGCTTGGTGCCATTTTGTGCCCCAGCACATCTCCTCCTCCCCGCTCCCTGCCGCTGCTCCCCCACGGCCCCACCCCCGCTCCCTACAGAATTCACAAGCGATCCCTTCCCCACTCGCCACCCCGCTCCCGCCTCCCAGCTGCTCCTCCCTAGCTCCGCCCCCCTCCACTATCCACTTATGTCAGATGCACCTATGTGCAGCGATCACGCGCAGCGGACGCGCCCTATACGCGCCGAAGGCGCGCCAAAGGTAAGCCCGTCTATGCCCGTCTGTGCCTGGACCACGCCCAGTGCCAAACCCCCTGGCCCCCGCGAAACCCATTCCACCCACCTAACGTACGACGCCGCAACCCTCTCCGCACTCAACACCGGCCGCCTCCCCGACTGCCACCAAGCCGCCCCAGGACGCACCCATGGACCCTTCACCTGCCAATCCTGCAAGTTCGACTGCATCAAGACCCACACTACATCCACAAACGCCAAACAGAGGCCTGACAACAACCACCTGAAGTGCTACCTGCTCAACACCCGCTCGGTCCACAGACACGCCATTGAACTATGGAGCCTAATAGACAACACCACGCCGGACGTCGCCTTTCTCACAGAATCTTGGATGAACGCCTCATCAGCGCCGGACATTGCCATAGCCACCCCGAACGGTTACAAGATCATCCGAAAGGACCACATCAACCAGACAGGAGGAGGCATCGCCATCGTCCACAAGAAAACCATCCGAATCACGACCAGCTCCGACGACACCCTCACAACAGCCGAACACCTCCACTTCCAGATACACACCGACCCCAAAACCACACTTAGAGGCACCCTCATCTACAGACCACCAGGACTCCACACACAATTTAGCGAAGACATCACTGACTTCATCAGCCCACACGCCCTCCCCACCGAGGACTACATTCTCCTAGGGGACCTCAAGTTCCACCTGGAAAATAACAACGACAGCAACACCATCTCCCTTCTGGACAACCTCGCCAATCTCGGACTCAAACAACTGGTGAATACCCCCACACACTACGCCGGACACACGCTCGACCCAATCTTCTCCTCCAGCAAACACGTCTCCTTCAATCACACCACAGGACTCTACTGGACGGACTACAGCTGCGTCCATTTCAACTTCAGAAAGACCACGACCCACCACCACCCACAACAAGTCCCCCGCAGAAACTGGAACAAACTTACCACCGACCAGATCACCACATCGCTAAACAAAAACCCTCCCACCAAATCATCGGACCCAAATCAAGCAGCCATCAATCTCGCACAATGGATCACCCACTGCGCCGACAAATTAGCACCCTTGAAAAAGCCACACAACAAGCCAGGTAGCAAAAAAGCCTCCTGGTTCAATGACGACCTCAAGAACTCCAAAAAGATCTGCCGCGCCCTCTAGAAAACCTGGCGAAAAAACCCAACCACAGACAACATGGCCGCCCTCAAGGATGCCACCCGCAAACACCACCAGCTGATCCGATCCACCAAGAAATCAGCATTCAAGGACCCACTCGACAACAACGCCCACAACAGCAAGGAACTCTTCAGCATCGTCAAAGAGCTTACCAATCCCAGCGCTGACACCAACGACGTCACTCCCTCTCAAGACCTCTGTCACTCTCTAGCCTCGTTCTTCCACGGAAAAATCGCGGACATACATAACAGCTTCAGCGACCAGTCCACCCTCCTTACCACCAAACTGAAGCCCCCCACCACCACCCTTTGCGCCTGGAACCCGATCAGCATCGAAGACACCATCCGCTTGATGAACTCCATTCACTCCGGATCACCAACCGACCCATGCCCCCACCACATCTTCAACAAGGCCGACTCCATCATCGCCCCCCACCTCTGGGATATCATCAACTGCTCTCTCAACACCGCTACCTTCCCGGAAAGCTGGAAACATGCCGAACTCAGTGCCCTCCTGAAGAAACCTATAGCAGACCCCACCGAACTTAAGAACTACCGCCCCATCTCGCTCCTCCCTTTCCTTGCCAAAATCATAGAGAAGACCGTCAACAATCAGCTTGCCGCCTTCCTCGAGTCTAACGGCTCCCTCGACCCCTCACAGTCCGGCTTCCGAGCCAAACATAGCACCGAGACCGCCCTCATCGCAGCCACAGACGACATCCGAACACTACTTGACAATGGGGAAACAGCTGCCCTCATCCTTCTGGACCTCTCCGCAGTGTTCGACACGGTCTGCCATAGCACCCTTGTACAACGCCTCAACAACATCGGAATACAAGGAAAAGCATTGGATTGGATCATATAGTTCCTCGCCGGGAGAACCCAGAGAGTCTGCCTCCCCCCTTTCAGATCAGAGGCCACCGAAGTCATCTGCGGCGTTCCCCAAGGCTCCTCGCTCAGCCCCACCCTCTTCAACGTCTACATGAGCCCCCTTGCATCCATCACACGCCAACACAACCTCAAAATCATCTCCTACGCTGACGACACACAGCTGATCCCCTCCCTCACCAAAGACCCTAACACCGCCAAAATCAACCTACACGAAGGGATGAAAGACGTAGCCGAGTGGATGAAGAACAGCCGCTAAAAACGAAATTCAGACAAGACGGAAGTCCTCATCCTAGGATCACCCCCCTCAGCATGGGACGACTCATGGTGGCCACCGGCCCTAGGCAGCGCGCCCAAACCAACGGACCATGCTCGCAACCTGGGATTTATTCTAGACTCCTCCCTCTCGATGAACAGACAAGTCAACGCCATCTCATCATCATGCTTTAACATATTACGCATGCTCAAAAAGATCTTCCGATGGATCCCCACTGACACAAGAAAGACAGTCACCCAAGCACTTGTCATAAGCCAACTGGACTACGGAAACACCCTCTACGCCGAAACCACAGCCAAATTACAGAAAAAACTCCAACGCATTCAGAACGCCTCCGCCAGACTCATCCTAGACATACCCCGCCATGATCACATTTCCGGTCACCTGAGAGAACTTCATTGGCTCCCCGTCAACAAGAGAATAACGTTCCGTCTCCTCACCCACTCACACAAAGCCCTCTATGACCTAGGACCCAAATACCTCAACACGTGCCTGACCTTTTACACCCCCACCCGCCAACTACGATCGTCCAATCAAGCCCTCGCCGCGATTCCACGCATCCGAAGAACCGCCATGGGAGGAAGATCTTTCTCCTACTTGGCGGCTAAAACCTGGAACTCTCTCCCCACCCACCTTCGCCTCACACAGAACCACCTTTCCTTCAGAAAACAACTCAAAACTTGGCTATTCGACAAGTAACGAACCCCCCCCCCCCTCAAGCGCCTTGAGACCCTCCGGGTGAGTAGTGCGCTATACAAATTTTTGACTTGACTTGACTTGCTCCCACACCCTGTGCTCTTAGCCAGGCCAGCACATTTTCCAGAAACATTGCATTAACTTCTTTTGACAGGTGCACTCTATCCTGTAATAAAAAACGCTCACCCTTTATGCACCCATGAGGTATGGCTGACAAACGAGCTGTCCTGAACAACTTATCCACCTTTCGGTACAACCGTTTCACTGGCTCGTTTATAGCTCTGACTGACTTACCACCTCTCCAACTCAACCTCTGGACAATATTGGACCACGCAATTATAGCCTCCGGGGACTTCTTTGAGAGACAACACATTTCAGAGACAATCAAGTCAAACCAGTCTCTCCGACGTCTCCGACCTAGATGCACAATTATCAACCATGGAAGCATTTTGTCCAATGTAGTTATCCAGTGGGCCAAGTGTAGTCCCCCTTGTCTGCAGAAAGTCAGCTGATACCCATCTTTCCTTGCTCGTGATGCGTAGTCACCTGCAGAATAAAAACACTCTGCACACCTCTCACATACGTGTGACCCAACACCAGCACGTCTGTGACTCCTCTTGCTCCCGTGAAGATTGGAGGCAATGAAGTATCCGGCAGCTGCATCCTTTTAATATGTCCTCCACCTGCGTTGACAGGAGAATATGGGAAGGAATGGGAAAATTACACAAATAGAAAACAGGACATTCACAACATGTTCAGCCTCACATAGCGCTTGTTGCAATCCAACGTCCATCTGCCCATCCTTTGAACGGCCTGTCCCACCCAACTCATGCTTGCCGCAGCGTTCGCTGTGCCAATCTGAAAGGAATAGGAATTATATTCTGCCGGATCCAACCCTGCTGACACCAGAGTCCTGCTGAGCACCCTGGCGAATTGAAACCTTGTGAGTATCATTCCATGCTCATGTACAAAAAGAGGGCCTACCCTCCCTTGAACCCGGTGGGCCATCAAGGCTTCCAGATTCCCCAGTGGACAACGGTCATTCCCTGGGGCTCGGTGCAGCAATATGTGATCTTCCCTGCCCACTTGGCAGTCTTAGAATAGGTAATGGTGACCGACAAGGAGCCATTTGGCCATAGAATGTCTGTTCGCTGCAGACCACCTCTCATATCTTTTTTGTTCTTCGCTACCAACTCGCTCACTCTAAATGCCCATAAAATGCCAGGGAGAACGCTGCCCTAAAAAAGTTAACTTTATTGGATGAGCTACATACCTTGCCAAGACTGGCCATGATATTTTCCAGTTATTCTGTGTCTATGGGGTGCCTGGAGTCGTGTCTACTCCCTCTAAGCACTGCCAGCCCGTCAGTGCCCTTTGCACCAGGAGTCCCTCGTCCCATCTCTGTAACCCAGCATCTTCGCAAAAATGAGATTGCCACAAAATGTCGCTTGGCATAGGACTCTGGTCTCCCTTCCTCTCTCAGATACCCCGGAATGAGGTACTGAGTCAGGTGTAAACCATCCCCCCACTCCTTGTACATCCTGGAACCTGTGATATGTACAGTATGCCCCCTCACAGGCACGCCTTGTCCTGGGCGCTAAACTGGTCGGATAGATGGGGCACCAAGCTGCCGTAGTTCCTCCTGGAATGGTGAGCGGAGCCCCGCTGCTTCCCGGTGGTGATACCTGAAAACCTGCATCTCCAGATTAGATAAAGCATCCACTGCATTGTTCAGTACACAAGGCACATGTTTCGATCTGCAGACAACATTTAGTCTCAAACAAAGCAGTACGATCTCCTTCAATAAGTGCAACAACATTTTAAACTTGGCAGCTTTTTGGTTAATGCACTCCACCACTGTCATGTTATCCGACCAAAACTGGTTGCAGAAGTGTTCTGGCCTTATCGTGAGGGGCATCAAAGTGGGAAAGAGCCCAAGGGAACCATTGTTCGCAACCGGCCCAGATTCTACCCAGTCTTCAGGCCATCGCTGAACGCACCAAGCTGTGCCTAAAATGGCCCCAAAGCCTGTGCTGCCTGCGGCATCTGTAAAGAGACCAAACTCCCTACTGATCTTGGCAGGGCTTGGCCATACCACCGTCCCATTAGAGTCCTTCAAAAATGCTTCCCGTATTCTCATGTCCTGACAAACCTCAGTTGAAACGAAAAGCTCTCCAGCCCATGCGGCTCCCGGCAGGGCGATGGCCTGGGAAGGGGCCCTCTACCATTGTGCAGTTGCTGATGAGAGGTGAGTGTCCCACGGGACGAAGCAACTGTGTCCTCTTCGGCCGCGATCAGGAACAAAGAGGCCCGCTGGCAGCCATGATGCCCTTTAAATAGGGGCGGGATCTAGCTGCATTGCCTCAGAAGCATTTTAATGCTTTCGGTTCAGCGCCTGACCTGGCCCAATTGCCACTGACCCTATCTTTGGGAGCCGGCGCAACCACACCCTGGTACCTTGGATGTCCCCCGACTCCTCGCCATATTGTCGGCTCTCCCAGGGGGGAGAACCTCTGTTAAATATTGTTATAAAATTCTTAAAGCCTACAGTTGGAATCTCTCTGGCTGAAGAAAAGCAAGTGCACTATAAGAGGATTCTGCATCCAAGTATCTTCCATCCAGGGCTCGATTAGGTGGTGAAGTCTAAATATTTGTATTTATTTAATCCTTGATATAGCGGGTACCGCCCACACAGGGGCCGTGGGTCAGCTTTACATAACCCGGAGGAATAGTATATGGAGGGAGAAGTAAGAGGAAAGGGTGTGGCATGAGCTAGGGAGTTGAGTGGAAATTTGGGAATGATAGAAATACAAACTGACCATGGTGAATAGAAAATGACAGACAGACAGACGCAGTGTCATATATTCATTAAGGGAGATATCGTTTAGTTTAAATGTGATACATCGCAAGCTATTACAACGCGGTCGTTACAACAACTGTGTTGTTACATCGCATTTGATTACGTAGCAAGTCGTTACAGTGACTTGCTATAGGGGGCAGAAGGTGTTGGATTTACAGTTCAACACCTTCCCTACTGTTGCACAAACTGGAGTAGGAATAGTAAATTATACTATTCCTAAGTCCAGCGCGCCCTCTACAGCAAGTCGTTGTAACAACTTGCGATGTAATTGTATGCGATGTAACATCGTGGTCATTGTAACGACCGTGTTGTAATAGCATTCGATGTATCACATGCAAACTAAAGTCATATATTCAGTAATTAATGAAGAAGGACAGAGGTGTATGCAGCGCCACAGATCACAAACACTCAGGTTAATTTCAGAATGTAAGAAGGAAATGAGGCATAATGAGAACATGACCACCAAATCCATGGGTTTGAAGAGAGGGTGGATGTGTTTATACGGGAGTGGATAAAGTGACAGTGACTCTTTGCTGCTATCATGCCTTACATATGTGTCCCTTCTATGCAGCTCGGCCAGAGACCAGGCGACGGGGGATAAGGTCGCCATCAAGAAGCTGTACCGACCCTTCCAGTCCGTGATCCACGCCAAGAGGGCGTACCGCGAGCTGCGACTGCTCAAACACATCAACCACGAAAACGTAAGCATGTATGCGTGTGAGTCATGTATGTTATCATCACTAACAACTTACCTGGTCAAATGAAAGGGTTGATCTGTCCAGCATAAAGGTGGACCCCAAAATGATAGCTCCCCATTATGATCAGAAGTGTCAAATACATAAACCAGAAGGAGACACCCAAGGGAATTATTCGAAGGCGTGAAGTAAATGTATAATCAATCAGTATGTGAGATAGTTAATACATACCTTATTATAAATTAACCAAAGTGTAATTCATTCAGTGGCAGAGACAGCACATAGGAAGAAAGTCAAAGTAATGATGTCGTCAAAACAATTAAATCATCTCAAGTATAAACATTGAAAACGCTATCCAACACATGTTTCGCGACTCCTGATACTTTCTCAAGGCTGAAACGACAAAAAAGAAAGATGCTTTATATTCTAAATTATCCACGTCTTACAGTCATGCATGAAATATGATATCTTTATCAAACTTTACAGTTACAATTTGATGTTCACAATTATTACTACAAAAAGTAATATAGATAAGACAGAACCCTACAATGGCAGTGAAAGAATTTGTAATTAGACCAGACTCATTCAATATGAGAATATTACATATTCAATCTTTAATGTAACCATTCATTGCATATAATTTAAGAAATTACTCAAAATAAATTCTAGACTGACTTGTTTGGACAACATACTCACTACAAGGTGGAAAGTCTTCAATTAATTACAAGCAAGTATTGACAAATTAATACATTAATTAAATACATACACCCTCCATTTTGAGCCCTTTTTTCACGGGAACCCATCTCGTGTGCGTTCTTAATTCCCTCACAAAATATAATTGTAATTCATTTTTGAAACATTCCGTCCTACACCCCATGGTAAGTACTCAGAGTCTTTTTTTTAAATGTTCTGCCCAGATATTAAGTGTAGCAGACGCCCTGGTCCTGACAGTGCGTGAAGCCAGTGGTTCTGTAGCCCATGTGCGTGAGGGTCACCTCGTGACGGGGTCAAACACGGCTTCCATCACTTGGTTCTCTTTTCTGTGGCTCTGTGAGGAGAAAACACCTCCTCGTCCGCATCCCTCGGAGTCCTTCGTACCCTAGTGCTTGGAGCAGGGTCCAGGTGGTTGGCAAAGGTAAAGGTGCCTTCGCACCCGGGTCATGTAGACGCCCAGTCCAATATCTGGAAGTTATGAAACCTGGGCCATGCGTTTAGGGAGACTGCCTGGAAGTGACAAGAACATCTAAAGCTGAAGAGTCCACAATTGATGCTCAAAAGAAGGTGTAACATGTCATTTTTCCATGGAACCAAAACAAAGTATTCTGATAGAGACCATAGGACCCCTCGACTTCCAGTCCCACACCCCCTTTGAGCACTGAGAACAACACCTTCCTCAGGTCATCTCACCGCAAAGTCCACAGATCTCTGAACCTCAAGGATGGACTACTCAAGACCAGTGCTTAATTTAAACCGGTGGGGGCCCTGACTATCACCGGCGCTTATTCATCCTCATCAGATTTTAAACTGGAGCAAGCGAAAGAAAAACACAAACAGGGGCTAGAAGGAGGAAGAGTAGGATACAAAAACAGAGATAAAGAAAGAAAAAAGACAAAGCACCTGAAAAAGTGAGATAAAGGGTCAGGGAGTGTGTGGTGACGGAAGAAAGAAGCCTGTGGTGGAATCAAGACTGCACAGCCTTGGCATTCAGCACCTCTGACATGGCTAGTGTCTACTGGGACTTCCAAGGAAAGCATTGGGCATGAGAATCAACTGTTTGCCATGACATAAATCTTGTTGTAAGTAGCCCTCAGCACCAGGAACAGACCCGTTCACCATTCCAGAGCCTACTCTAAATTGGGAGTCAACATGGCTGCCATGTTAGCAGCAGCTCATGCTCCCGTCGCAGAGACAAAATGCACATTTTAGTGCGGGAAACCGACATGGCTGCCATGTTAGTAGCAGTTCCTCCTCTCTTCTCAGAGACCACAAGGGGCACTTTAAAGCGCGAGTCCAACATGGCTGCCATGTTAGTAGCAGTTCCACCTCTCTTCTCAGAGACCACAAGGCACACTTTAAAGCGCGAGTCCAACATGGCTGCCATGTTAGTAGCAGTTCCTCCTCTCTTCTCAGAAACCACAAGGTGCACTTTAAAGCGCGAGTCCAACATGGCTGCCATGTTAGTAGTAGTTCCTCCTCTCTTCTCAGAAACCACAAGGTGCACTTTAAAGCGCGAGTCCAACATGGCTGCCATGTTAGTAGCAGTTCCTCCTCTCTTCTCAGAAACCACAAGGTGCACTTTAAAGCGCGAGTCCAACATGGCTGCCATGTTAGTAGCAGCTCATGCTCCGTTCGCAGAGACCACAATGTGTAATAACGGAACCACACAACCCGTACACACACGCAGTCACGCACACACACACCCCGAGGGCAGGCTCGCACGAGTGGATAAATAAACGGGTGCGAGACCGCACGGAGTCTTCGGCCCATACTAGTAGTGAGTGTCTGTGTGCCCTCATTCAGTGAGTGTAGGCCCCACTACGTGGCATAGGCAATCCTTGCCCCCAGGTGACCCACGTCACCACACTGGCGATGAAGCGGGTCTACCCCACGCCTCGCCCCCGCGGACCTGTGTCGGCCCTGTGCCTGTGTCCGCTGTGCTCGCACTGCTTAGCGCTCGAGCCCTGCCACCGCCGAGACCGTGGTGTGTGCCTGCCTGCCAGGCTCACCTGCTGCTGATGCCCGCGCTCCGAGATGTTCCGCGGAGTCTTTGTGTGCTCCCGTGCGCTGGACGAGGCGCAGAGGTGAGGGTCCATCGAGGGCAGAGACCGCTGCTCTTCCCACACCCTGCCGCCTCTGCCTGCTGGCTCTGCTGTGTTCGGCATTCGGCCGCGCGCACAACCCACGTGGTGCAGCTGCTGCGGGAGACGGTTATATGACGCTACCACGAATTCCGTTGCAACGCATGCCTTTTCCACGCATGCGTTACCACGGAATTCGTTTTCCCCTCATCATCTTTACCACGTCGCTCTTACGTCGTAAAGAGGAAGCGGAAGCGGAAGTTTATTCCGCTACCTCTCTTACGACGCTGTTTTCTTCAGCACGTCAGGATCGTTTTATTATGCGGGGGAGACCCCCCCAACCTCCCTTTTTAATCCTACTTTTTTTTTTTGTTCGTGGTAGAGACATCGTTGAAGGCATACGCGTTGGAAAGACGTTTACGTGGTAAGTGCCTCGTTGTAAACGTTACGCGTAGTACTGCCTTCGTTGTTAATGATGTTTCCCGCGGGAGACTTCACGTTGAGACCTGCGCATCGCTGTGCTCGCGCGGAGGGACTGAGTCGGCCCTCGCGAGCTGGGGAGGCCGGTGTGCTTCACCCCCCCCCCCCACTTCCTCTGCCGCATGCTGCCCTGTTTCAGGCTTTCTGCCCTCTTCACTGCTACACGGGCTCTGCCTGCCTCTGGGCCTGCTACAACGTGGTGCTGCACCCCTAGTACCCACAAGCCTGCCCACTGCTTCGTTGGGCTCTGGAAAATAGAAAACATATAAGAATATACGCAGCCAGGAAGACTCAGGCCCTGGGAGATAGTTGCTGTGGCAAGGAGGGGAAAGACACTGAGGCACAGCACACATTGAGGAAAGCCCTCTTTGGAGCCAACCAGGTTCACGCACGTCGCACGGAGACACAGCGCGCCTGCATTTACACGCACCCGTAGTCCACGCTGCGCCACGCCGCTGCGCCACGCCCCGTGGCAATGACTGATCCAGCCGCCCCTGGTGGGGCCCCTCTGCAAAATGCGCAGATTCCGCACCAAGCTGCGTTTCAGGCCCCCACTCCCGTCCAGATGGCCCAGCATGCTTCTGCTCCTTTAGGCCATGGCATCGCTGCCCCGCTGCCTCCATTCAGTGAGCTCTCGGACCCTTCTACCGCAGCAGCGCAATGGCACTCCTGGATTGGCCGCCTTGACCACTACTTCGTTGGTGTCTGGGAGACGGACAACAAGGTGAAGAGATCGCTCCTCATGTGCTAAGGAGGAGCTGAACTTTGCGACCTACTCGAGACGCTGCCAGACATGGGTGAAGATGACGACTACGCCGGGGCTGTTGCCGCCATGAACCGCCATTTTGATCCTCAAATCAACCCGGACTACGAATGGTTCAAACTTCGACAGGCGCGACAAGGGGACACGGAGACCGTCGATGTCTATTACGCCCACCTACGGAAGCTCGCCACCTCATGTGAACAGCCAGATCAGAGGTTGGAAATTCGCGCCAAGCTCATTCTTAGCTGCAAGTCCGTTCAGCTCAGATGGCTGATTATCCGACAACCCCGCATTTTCCTCGACGAAATACTGGTCCTGGCAAGATCTCATGAACTGTCCAACGCTCGGGCCGACGAGATGGAGGCAACCCTGCATCGCCCTGCCGTGGCAGCACGGTCCCCAGCAATCAAGGAAGAGAGAGTAGAAGTGATCCGCAGATGGCATCAACAGTCACGGGGAGGACCAAGAGCTCTGTAAAACACCATGTGTGGCAACTGTGGCATGGATCATCTGGCAGGGGGACGGTGGTCAGCAAAAGAAAAGACGTGCTCACAGTGCTGCAAGCCTAACCATTTCGCAAAAGTCTGCCGGAATAGCTGCGGACGGCGCCCCAACCACCCTAGCCCACGCAGCCTTGCACAGGGAGTGCGTCAGTTAACGCTCAAAGATCCTGGACCTTGTGGTGACGCGTCGCGTTCAAATTTCAATCTTGAAGACGATGAAGATGATGTATTCTTTGTGTCGTTCATTGGCAGAGAAGGTTCCAGAAGACGACCACCACTGATGTGTGACGTCACCGTGGCATGATCTGCGGTACATGCCCTGATAGACACAGGGGCGTCAGTCAATGTCATGGACAGCATCCAGTACGACAAACTTTCACCTCGCCCACCCCTTCTGCCGTCCAGAGCAAAGATATACACATACGAGTCAAGTCAAGTCAAGTCAATAAATTTATATAGCGCGCTACATACCCAGAGGGTCTCAAGGCGCTTGAAGAAGGGTGGGGAATTACTTGTCAAATATCCACGTTTTAAGTTGCTTTCTGAATGCTAGGTGGTTCTGAGTAAGGCGAAGGTGAGTGGGAAGTGAGTTCCAGGTTTTAGCTGCCAGGTAGGAGAAGGATCTACCTCCCATGGTGGTTTTGTTGATGCGAGGTACAGTGGCAAGGGCTTGGTTGGAGGATCGTAGCTGGCGGGAGGGGGTGTAGAAGGACAGTCGTGTGTTGAGGCATTCGGGTCCGATTTCGTAGAGTGCTTTGTGTGCGTGGGTCAGGAGCCGGAAAGTAATCCTCTTATTGACGGGGAGCCAGTGGAGGTTTTTCAGGTGACCAGAGATGTGTTCTTTACGCGGGATGTCTAATATGAGCCTGGCTGAGGCGTTTTGGATGCGTTGAAGTTTTTTCTGGAGTTTTGCGGTGGTACCGGCGTAGAGGGTGTTTCCGTAGTCCAGTCGGCTCGTGACCAGAGCGTGGGTGACAGTTTTTCTAGTTTCGGTGGGGATCCAACAAAATGTTTTTTTGAGCATGCGAAGAATGTTGAAGCAAGATGAAGAAACGGCGTTGACTTGTCTGTTCATCGAGAGGGAGGAATCCAGGATGATGCCCAGGTTCCGTGCGTGGTCCGTCGGAATGGGTGCTTTTCCAAGGGCTTCTGGCCACCAAGAGTCATTCCAGGCGGAGGGGGAGGTGCCTAGGATGAGGACTTCTGTTTTGTCTGAGTTCAGTTTCAGACGGCTGTGCTTCATCCAGTCGGCTACTTCTTTCATTCCTTCGTGCAGGTTGGTTTTGGCAGTGTTAGGGTCTCTGGTGAGAGATAGGATCAGTTGAGTGTCATCGGCGTAGGAGATGATGTTGAGGTTGTGTTGGCGTGCGATGACCGCGAGGGGGCTCATGTATACGTTGAAGAGGGTGGGGCTGAGTGAAGATCCTTGTGGTACGCCGCAGATGACTTCAGTGGCCTCTGACTTGAATGGTGGAAGGCGGACTCTCTGGGTTCTTCCGGTGAGGAACGAGGTGATCCATTCCAGTGCTTTTCCTTGGATTCCGACGTTTCTGAGGCGTTGTAAAAGGGTGCTATGACAGACCGTGTCGAAGGCTGCGGAGAGGTCGAGGAGGATGAGAGCGACTGTGTCTCAATTGTCCAGTAGAGTTCGAATGTCGTCTGTTGCTGCGAATAGGGCGGTTTCAGTGCTGTGCTTGGCTCGGAAGCCGGATTGTGAGGAGTCGAGGGATTTGTTGGTTACGAGGAATGCGGCAAGCTGGTTGTTGACCGCTTTCTCGATGACTTTGGCCGGGAATGGAAGGAGTGAGATAGGGCGGTAGTTTTTGAGTTCGGTGGGGTCAGCTGTGGGTTTCTTCAGGAGGGCGCTGAGTTCGGCATGTTTCCAGCTTTCCGGGAAGGTTGCGGAGTTGAGGGAGCAGTTGATGACGTCTCGGAGGTGCGGTGCTATAATGGAGTCTGCTTTGTTAAATATGTGGTGAGGGCATGGGTCTGTGGGGGATCCTGAGTGGATAGAGTTCATCAGACGGATGGTGTCCTCAGTGGAGATTGGCTTCCAGTCATTGAGGATGTTCAAGGGGGGTGGGGGTCCTGCAGGGGGTTGGGTGGGTTGGTCATCGGGTCGGTTGTCGAAGCTGTTGTGGATGTCTGCGATTTTGTTTTGGAGGAATGAGGCTAGGGAGTCGCAGAGGGCTTGAGAGGGGGTGATGTCGTTAGAGTTGGCTGAGGGGTTGGTAAATTCCTTGACGATGTTGAATAATTCCTTGCTGTTGGTGGCGTTGTTATCTAGTCGGTCCTTGAAAGCGGCTTTCTTGGCATTCCGGATCAGTTGGTGGTGTATGCGGGTGGCGTTTTTGAAGGCGTCCTTGGTGCTGGTGGTTGGGTCTTTTTTCCAGGCCTTCTCGAGGGAGCGACAGAGTTTCTTGGATTTCTTAAGATCATCGTTGAACCAGGAGGCCTTCTTGCTGCCTAGTTTGATTTGTTGTTTTTTCAGTGGTGCTAGGGTGTCGGCGCTGTTGGATAACCATTGGGTGAGGTTGGTGGCTGCTTGGTCGGGGTTTGCGGAGTGGGCTGGGGGGTTTAGAAGAAGCGATGAGGAGATCTGGTCGATGGTGATTTTGTTCCAGTTTCTTTGCAGAGTGGGTTGGGGGTGGTTGTTGGATGTGGGCTTGTTGTAGGTAAAGTGGACGCAGCTGTGGTCAGTCCAAAGGAGAGCTGTGGTGTGGCTGAAGGAGACATGTTTGCTGGAGGTGAAGATAGGGTTGAGTGTGTGACCTGCGATGTGGGTGGGGGTAGTGACAAGTTGTTTGAGTCCGAGGTTGGCGAGGTTGTCCAGAAGGGTGGTGGTGTTGCGGTCGTTGTTCTTTTCAAGGTGAAAGTTGAGGTCTCCCAAAAGGATGTAATCCTCGGAGGGGAGCACGTGTGGAGTGATGAAGTCCGTGATGTCTTCACTAAATTGTGCGCGGGGTCCTGGTGGCCTGTAAAGGAGGGTGCCTCTGAGTGTGGTCTTGGGGTCGATGTGGATCTGGAAGTGAAGGTGTTCAGTGTTGGCGAGATTGACGTCTGAGCTGGTTGAGATGCGGATGGATTTCTTATGGACGATAGCGATGCCTCCTCCTGTGTGGCCGGTACGGTCCTTACGAATGATCTTATAGCCTTCCGGGATGGCAATGGTGATGTCTGGGGCTGAGGAGGCGTTCATCCATGTTTCTGTTAGGAAGGCGATGTCCGGAGAGATGGTGTCTAGTAGATTCCAGAGGTCGATGGCGTGCCTGTGGACTGAGCGGGTGTTGAGCAGGATGCATTGTAGGTGGTTGGGGTCGGATATCTGTTGTGTGATCGTAGATGAGGAGTTGTTCTTGGTGCCGTCGAACTTGCAGGAGTTGCAGGAGAAGGATCCATGGGTGTGTCCAGGAGCAGCTTGGACGCAGTTGGGGAGACGGCCGGGGTTAAGGGCTAGGAGGGTGGTGGCATCGTAAGTAATGCGGGTGGTGTGGGAGGTACGGGGGCCAGGGGGTCTGGCGCTGGGCGCGGGCCAGGCGCGGACGGGCGTAGACGGGCTTACCTTTGGCGCACCTTCGGCGCGGCCGTAGCGCATGGACGCTGCGCGTTGGGACATCTGCTTTAAATGGATAGTGGAGGGGGCGGAGCGTGGGAGGGTCAGCTGGGAGGCGGGATCAAGGTGCAGGGAGGGTCTGCAAGGGGTCACAACAAAATGGCGACGAGCACCTCCCTCTGCGCGGCGTCATGGAGGTGGATGTTGTCAGCAAGGGACAAAGCCTGAGGACCAGGTTCCACTTGACGGAAGGGAAAAGAGGGACTCTCCTCAGCTACCATACGGCGGAAGACCTGGATCTGGTGTTCTTTGCCAACAAGGTGCATGAGCTACATCCACAGGAAATGCCTAAGGACTTCCCCGTGCTGTTTAAGGGGTTAGGCCACCTCAAGGGAAAAGTCATCAAGCTGCACGCGGACCTACCAGTCAGGCCTACAGCATTAAGACACAGGAGAGTGCCGTTTCATCTGCGGCCGTGGGTGGAAGAAGAACTTCAAAAATTGGAAGATTTAGGGGTTATCGAAAAAGCGTCAGCACCGACCCCCTGGGTTTCACCCCTCGTGATTGCCCCGAAACCAAAGCAGCCAGGAGCCATTCGACTGTGCGTCGACATGCGCCTACCGAACAAGGCCATTACGAGAGAACGCCATCTTACACCCACGATGGATGACATTGTCGTGGACCTAAACGGAGCTCTGTGGTTCAGCAAGCTGGATCTCAACGCAGGATACCACCAACTGGAGCTCCACCCAGACAGCCGCAATATTACCACGTTCTCTACACACGTTGGTTTGCGCCGGTACAAGAGGCTAAGCTTCGGCGTCTCCTCTGCCGCAGAAGTTTTTCAGAACGCCATAAAAGAGACGCTGTCGGGATTGTCTGGGGAAATCAATTTGAGCGATGATATTCTTGTATTCTCCAAATCTCTCAAAGAGCACCATATCCACCTCAGAGCTACCCTGCAACGCCTGGCAGATCATGGACTCACCCTGCACCGAGCGAAATGCTCATTCTACCAAGAATCCGTGACCTTTTTTGGTTACATTTTCTCCAGGGATGGGCTGCGCGTTGACCCAAAAAAGGCAGAAGCCATCCGCTTGGCGCCAAGGCCGACGACAGCCATGGAGGTCCGAAGTTTTCTCGGAATGCCCACGTACTGTGGCCGGTTCATCCCCAACCTCACATCCCTCTCTGAGCCCCTGCCGGTTCTGACCAAGGTTGGTCAAGCATTGGTATGGTCCGCCAAGGAAGACTCGGCATTCCAAGCAATCAAGGACGCCCTTATTGATGACAGAGTAATGGCATATTTCCGCCTGAATAGGCGCACAGAGGTGGTTTTTGACGCTAGCCCCATCGGCCTCGGGCTGTTCTAATGCAAGAAACTGATTCAAGATACGGGGTACCCACCGCGTATGCCAGTCGGGCGCTGATAGCAACCGAGATGTGGTATGCCCAAATCGAACGCGAAGCACTGGCGATAAAATGGGCATGCCAACATTTCCATTTATACCTCTACTGCCATGAGTTCCGAGTAATCACAGACCACAAGCTGTTCGTTCCACTATTCGCTGGTACAGCTAGGCTCGCCCCCCCCGGATCGAACGGTGGGCTGTACAGCTGCAGGCGTATCGCTTTGAAGTGCACTTCCGACCCCGCGCGGACAATCCAGCTGATTTCCTGTCGCGACACCCTCATGCGACCCTGCGAGCTCACACGCAAGACGAGGTTGCGGAGGTAGAAGAGTTTGTGCACATGGTCTCGCAGGAGGCCTGTCCCGTTACTTCAATGCTGGAGGACGTTGGGAAAGCCACAGAATTGGACGAGTACCTTAGGAGAGTGAAGACTACGATGGTTACCAGGTGCTGGAAACACTTCCTAGATGGCATCAGCTCTCTCACGACCACGGAGCAAGCATTTCGTCAGCAAGTCTGGAGAGCACAGAGCGAACTCAGTGAAGGTCCCCATGGGGTGGTTCTAAGGGGTACCTCGCTCGTAATTCCAACAAGTCTGCAAATGGAGGTGGTTCGGCTGGCGCATTAAGGGCACCAAGGAGCGTCCAAGACCAAAGCACGACTCAGAAGCAAGGTGTAGTTTCCAGGGATGGACGCCTTGGTGGAGGAGGCGGTACGCAACTGCCACTCATGCACAATCACAGGCAGCGATCCGGTGCCGCACCCCATAATCATGGAGGAACCTTGCCTTGAGCCATGGTACAACCTGAGCATCGACTTTGGCACATTCCCAGATGGTCAAAAGATTCTCGTGCTCATAGACTCGGACTCACGATTTCCTTTTGTCAAGGTGGTACCGTCAACGGCATTCGTACATGTAAAAACAGTACTAGATCGGACATTCTCAATGATGGGTCTGCCTGCCGAAATCCAGTCGGACAAAGGGCCACCCTTCCAGGGCAGAGATTTTCAGACATATCTGGCATCTCGGGGTATTAAACACCGGACGATTACTCCAAAGTGGCCCCAAGCAAACGGAGAGGTCGAGCGGTTTATGCGCACGCTGAACCGAGCCCTGCGGATCGGGGTAGAAAAGGGAAATGATGCCAAAGAGTGCCTCTCGCAGGTTCTCAGTGCATACCGCCAAACACCCCATTGCACCACTTGATGTGCCCCGGCACACCTGTTATTCCGCAAAGTTCCCAGAGACTGCTTGCCGGCTGGCTCTACCTGGAGTCCCCCGGAATTGGATCAGAACGCCATCCAGAATAGGAGGAAACTGACAAATGACAAAGCAAGCCAAGCTCGAAGAACCTAACCCATGAACATCGTTGTTGGGGACAAAATTATACTAAAAGACAGGTATCCAAATTGGAAGTTCCGCACCGCCTATGAGCCGGAAGTGTGGGAAGTCGTCAACGTCCGTGGAACCATGGTGTCGGCAGCACGAGGCACCCGAGTGGTCACTCGGAACACATCGTGGTTTAAGAGAGTCCCCCGTGAGCAGGGCTTAGGGGAATAACAAGCCGAAGACACGGAGTACGGAGACGGACCAACCTCTCCCGAGACCTCCCAGTGCCAAGGCGGAGAGAGACCTACACCATCACAGGACGAGCTTGAGACGATGGAAGTCAGGAGGAGCACCGTGGAGGGGCCCAACGTCCCCGCAGGAAACCCAGAAGAAGCTGAAGCAAGTGAGAACCCGCGAAAACCAGAAGTATGGCCTTCGGCCGAACCCGACCCCCAGTCAAAGACTAAGAGACTACGCATGGCGCCTGAAGAAGAAGGCCTAAATGTTTGTCTACGCAGAGACTATGTATACGAAAGATTGGAGGGATGTAATAACGGAGTCACACGGCCCGTACACACACGCAGTCACGCACACACACACCCCGAGGGCGGGCTCGCCCGAAGGGGAAAAATAAACGGGCGTGAGACCGCACGGGGTCTTCCGCCCATACTAGTAGCGAGTGTCTGTGTGCCCTCATTCAGTGAGTGTAGGCCACACTACATGGCATAGGCAATCCTTGCCCCCAGGTGAGCCACGTCACCAAACAATGCACACTTTAAAGCGCGAGTGCAACATGGCTGCCATGTTAGTAGCAGTTCATCTTCTTATCTCAGAAACAACAAGGCACATTTGTTAAAGGGGGAGTCCAGCATGGCTGTCGGATTAAGAAGAGGCCTTCTAAGCATAATAGAGGCCGTTCTGCACATTTTAGGGCGGAACTCTGACAGGGCCATCGATCGTAAAGACATTTTGGACAAACAAGAGAGGTAATCATAACATAGACTGTGTGTTCCTGTTGGCCATGATGGGAGAGCAGGACGTCTGTCACTCGATGATTCAGTCAAGGGTGATCTCCTCTTTAGGTCGAGTCTACTGGACAGCGCATGCGCTGTCTGTTGCGAGGTAGATTGTGGCTTACCAAAGCCATGCCGGGACTTGGAACCTGCCCTTTGCTTACCTCTGGTTGGCTTTCCTTCTGACTCTCATATGCCTGCTTTTTCTTTGTGTCCTAGTTTGTCAATCTTGTGTTGGTCCCTTCCATGGTACATTGCCTCTTTACGGTATCTTTGATTGGCTGCCACCGATGCTTGCTTCTCAAGCACTATTTCTTCCTTTTGTGTGAAGCCCTCCATGGGAGTGCATGTGTTTTCCAGCGGCCTCCCTTGTCTACGTCTTTCCCCATGCACTCCTTGTTGCTGTCTGTTCTCCCCACCTCCTCCCTTTTGCTCTCACCTGTGTGCTTTTCCCCATGGCTGCCCCCAGCTGTGCCCTCTGTGTTGCTTCCTCCAACCCTCGTGTTGCTTTCACTCCTGCACTTCCCACTGTGCTTTCGCACCCCACCCATGTTGCCTCTGCGCCCTCCCCTGAGCTGCTTTGACATTCCACCACCCTCTGAAGCAGAGGTGTTCAAACTTTATAATGCTGTGCCCCTCCAGTGAAGAAAAAAAATCATTGCCCCCCTCAAATGAAAGCGTATTTTTCCAATTATTCTATAACATTGACAATCTTTAAATATGTATAATCATATTTAAACATTGCAGTTATCAGTTTTAAAAATGAAACCAAATACGTGATTGCCTACATACTATTCTGGTCTGCAAGGTCTTACTAAAGTGTAAAAGTATCATTCAGTGGCCCCTCCCCTTTGACACCTACACCCGGCCATCATATGAATGACAAAAGATGTTAGTAATGGCCTGCTATCAAGTGGCCTTCAGCCCCTCTGTTTCTTTCAGTAAAAACAAAGCACTGCTATCAGCAAGAAGATTCTCGTGGACTGTGCCTGGCGCCCCTACCTTAAATCAGTTAGAGCCATCCCGGGGGCCCGTCCACCAGGAAAACTTCTCTCCCAAGTGTTCCAACGTTCCCCCTGCCCACCATTTAAAAAAAAGAATTACGTTTTTGCTCACTTTATTTTTAGTTACCGATCTTACTTTTAGTTCCTGATCCAACTTGGAGCTGTAACTAAAAAAACATAAAAGCGCCCAAGACATTTTGTGGTAGCGCGCATGGGTTTTGTGCACGCCTACAAAATGATGGGAGCAGCCGTGCCAGCGGCTTTTTTTAAACTTCAATCATGCTTCAAGGCATTCATACGGAATTCTGTGCCGCGTGGATAAAATCTCCCACCACTGAGATCTATTGGAAAAGCCAATGCTTGTTTTAAACTAGCGACTGACTCGATGCAGCTCTCCCAACCTCAGCCATGGAAACACCATTGAAGATGAGCGGTGAACAGGCTTGGCTGAATTTAGTTCAAAAGAAACAGAGTTGATGAATTTGGGCCACAATGTACCTAGTGACTAAGCATGAGCTGAAAATTCATTCCGCTCGCAAAATTTGGGGATTTTTTGCAATTTTGCGATCCGCGAATCGTTGCGAAATTGCCAAACAATCCGCAATTCGCAAGTTCACGAATTTGTTTTGCTTTTTCGCGCTTTAAAAATACAATCTCGCAAGTGCTGCGTTAACTTACCTTGATTCTGAGTTTGCCGAGTTGTTTTCCTCCCACGAACAAGATGGCCGCGCCCAAAAACGACCGCATAGGTACGTTTGCGGTAGCCGCCCTGAAAAAAAAAAAACAGCGAACACGCCAAAATTAAAAAATTCGCAAGTTCGCACAAATTCGTGAATTTTGCGGACCGCAAATTCGCTTTCGTGTGAATTCGCGAACTGCGAATTCGCAAATTTCATCCATACTTACTAGTGAAAACCCAGGATTCAGCCCAAGAAAAAAATCATCGAGAGGAAATGTCAAAATGAGCTGCACTATGAAAAATATAAACCACAAGGAATATGAAATAATTGCTCAAAATAGTGTTTGGATATGTGAAAATTCAAATCTGACGAAACTCGCATGATATGCATCTTGTCAGTGGGATCTTTGCCAGAGTTTACCCTGATTATAGTTCGCTATTTGCAGATCTAAAATGAGCCTTCCAACCAGATGTTAAAATTAGTAACAGCTCATGCAGCCTGGCCCTTCCAGAGTCACAAACATTAGGAGAGAGGCCTGAATGTCACCAAGACAGGGAGGTCAGGGGTTGACAGCACATACCCTCGCCTTCTGAAGGGTTTTGGGGCTGGAGGGAGATGAAGGGGTCTGCAAGGAACTCACGGAGTTAGGATATTAAAGACGGCGTGCTTTAATCCGGTGCACTGAAGACAGCGTGCTTTAATCCGATGCACTGAAGGGGATGTATGACGTTACAACGCATGCTCTTACCACGCATGCTGTTACAACGCCAGTTTTACAACGCAAACCTTTACAACGCATAGTGCTTTGGGATGCTGGATAGTGAAAAGTTTAATTTACTATTCCAACTCCAGTCCCCGTGGACACTAGGGAAGGTGTTGGATAGTAAATTAAATCTATTCCCTATCCTAGAGCGCCCCCCCAGCGCAATGCGTTGTATTGGTTTTCGTTGTAAAACCTGCGTTGTAATAGCATTGCATTGTAAAAGTTTTGTTGTAAAGGATGTTTCCCCACTGAAGGCAGCGTGCTTTAATCCAGTGCACTGAAGACTGCGTGCTTTAATCCGGTGCATTGAAGATGGTGTGCTTTAATCCGGAGCAGTGAAGATGGCGTGCTTTGATCCCGTGCACTGAAGATGGCGTGCTTTGATCCCGTGCACTGAAGATGGCATGCTTTGATCCGATGCACTGAAGATGGCGTGCTTTAATGCAGTGCACTGAAGACGGCGTGCTTTAAGCCGGTGCACTGAAGATGGTGTGCTTTAATGCAGTGCACTGAAGATGGCGTGCTTTGATCCCGTGCACTAAAAATGGCGTGCTTTAATCCGGTGCACTGAAGATGGCGTGCTTTAATCCGGTGCACTGAAGACGGCGTGCTTTAATCCAGTGCACTGATGATGGCATACTTTAATTTGGTGCACTGAAGATGGCGTGCTTTAATTCGGTGCACTGAAGACGGTGTGTTTTATTGTAGTGTACAGCCTTTGCGTCCACTAGGCTCACCAACTGAGATTTTGCTGACCATGTTCCCTACTTACCCTTTTACAGAAGCTTTGTAGTGGGGCAACACGGGAGCAGACTCAGTTTGCACTACTTTGCTCCTTGTGGAAGGAGGAATGGAAAAACGCGTTGTATTAGAGAAAAAAGTTTGAGCCAAGGCAGAAGTAGTAGAAATGGAATCTGGAATCATCGTCAAACCTGTCTAACATATTTATTGATTATAAATGATGTAAATATGCAATGGAGCATTTTAAAAATAAATCCTTGTGTTTGACTAACCTTGTCGAAGGAAATCAAGCAATACTAGGGTAATTAGATTTGCCACCCAAGCAGTGCAAAAAGGAACAAAAAGTGATTTTGTCTCAAGCCTAATCCCATCGTTAACATCTGAAAGTGGAGAAAATCGTGTTTTCCCTTCGATTTATGGAAACACAGCTAGGAGAGTGTACTCAGTCGGCCCAGCTGTTACCTCGGCGCTGTGCCTTGAATGAGCCCCTTCGCTCGACCCCCTATTGCACAAACCACAGAATGGTGCAAACAGGTGAGCGCTCTTCTAATTATACATTTATTCGTGCACTAAAGCAAAGTTCCTGTTGTGAACTGCCCGGGGCATTCCGCGGCGAGGGATCCGTTGCAGGTCAGGAGGGGGGAGTCCGTCCCAGCCCGGCCGGCCTCTGTGATGGTGGAGCTGGACATCCTACAGCCGTCTGCCGGCAGCCCGTCGCTCCCTCTCTGTACTGTCGTCTGATATCCCCGGGTCCTCGGTCTTACACCGTTTGCCTCTTCTCTGCCCAGTGCCGCACCTGGTCCCTGCCTGGAGGTTTTACTCAGACCGAGTGCAGAGCGCAGCATCACGAGGAGGCCCCTCGGGCTCTCCATCCGGGGCCTTCTCACTGGCTGATGGTAGAATCTATTCAAGGTTTATCCTGCCCTTTCGTAAGCACCCTGGGTGTTTCCAATCGCACTGGGGTTCTTTTGCATCAATGCCTGAGATTTAAGCACGTAAAGCCACAATATGACCCGCGTAATTTTCCCTTCTCCTTGTTATATATGCCACATAATTTGCCTTCTTTCATTTCCACATGATTTAGCTAACACTGCCAATTAATTTGGATCTCCCTTGCCACGTACCTCCGGTAGCTATGCATAGAATTATTCCTATTTATGTCTATGTCTAACTCATTGAACCAGCTTGCCTCTCTCTCACACACTCTTAGAACCAGCTTGTGTCTCTCTCTTCCCTGCTTGTCTCTCTCTCACCCTGCCTCTTTCTCACGCTGTGCTGTCTAACTCCTTGAACCAGCTTGCCTCTCTCTCACACACTCTTAGAACCAGCTTGTGTGTCTCTCTTCCCTGCTTGTCTCTCTCTCACTCTGCCTGTTTTTCACGCTGTGCTATCTAACTCCTTGAACCAGCTTGCCTCTCTCTAACACACTCCATGAAGTAGCTTGTCTCTCCATCTTCCACACTCCTTGAACCAGCTTGTCTCTCTCTCCTGCTTGTCTCTCTCCTACCATGCCTGTGTCTCACGCTGTGGTGTCGCTCTCTCCCCAGGTCATCAGCCTCCTCAATGTCTTCACCCCAGACGACTCCCTGGAAACATTCCAGAACTTGTGAGTAAAGAAGACACCGTGTAATTGTGGCAATGATGATGCTGCCTGCAAGAGTGGTAAAGGAGAGAGGGGAGTAGCAAGCGAAATAGCTCAGTGGGTTAACCACCTCCGGCTGACGCCTCTGCAGCCTGTTGCTCTTAGGCTCAAACCTTCCCGTGCTAGTTTTTACACGTGCTCTGGATGGTATATTTAAATTGCATTTTTTAAAAATAAAATGTATACACGTCAGCAATTGAATGTACTGTATTGTATTGTAATTGCATTTATATAGCACCTACTACCACCACGCTTTTTCGGCGAGTAGCACGCTACTCCGAAACCCATAAAGGATTAGTGTTAAATTAGTATAGTAAAAAATGAAAGTAATTTAAGTGGTGGAAAGGTTAGTTAGTTATTGGGATTCAGAAGGATAGCGGAGGGCTAGAAGAGCGCATAAGGTTTGCATTTATAAAGCGCTTGTTACCCCTGATGGGGTGTTGAAGTGCTTTTTCGGTGAGAAGCACACTACTCCGGAACCTATAAATGACTAGTCTTGAATTGGTATGGTGAAATGTGATTGTAATTTGAGTGGTGGATATTAGTCAGCTTTTTGGATAGAGAAGGGTAGAGGAGGAATAGATGGAAAAAAGGTTTGCATTTATAAAGTGCTTGGTACCCCTGATGAGGTTTTGAAGCGTTTTTTTGGCAAGTAGCACGCTACTCTGGAACCCCAAAAGGATTAGTGGTGAGTTAGTATAGTGAAACATTAAAGTAATTTGAGTGATGGATATGTTAGTCAGTTTTTTCGATTGAGAAGGGTAGAAGAGGGAAAAGCTTTGCATCTGGACAATATAAAATATTAACTATATATATATATATATACATATATATATATATATACATATATTCACCAAAGGACTCCATTTTACCGGGGGCCACCAATCCTGCAGGGCGGTCTCAAAACCAGGAATGGAGATCCTGGAAACTTGCGTTTACAGCCACAGGAAAAATGAGACCAACACCGTCTTCTAGAGAGGCTGACTTTATTCGTCTGCATCGTGGGTCAGCAAGAACACTCAAACATCCTTACGCGTTTCGGAGTGGAATACGCCTTGATCACAGGTGAATGTGTTTATAATTTCCAAGTGGTCACGTGCAGTTGGTTTGACACTGCAACTCCCAGAATGCACTGAGGTATTTCTGTAACGTGCGTAGATCAATCGTTCATTTTTCACAGCATCAATGGCTTTAAATGTTATCTACTGGCACGTAATTTGTTTTCCAAAGGTGCATTCCATATTTATACAGCTGAATAGTGCTGAAGAACATCCAAACAGCATAGTGCATAGTAGTGTCCCGCAATGCTGGTCTTGGTGCTTTTCACGCGGTGTTACCAAAGAGAGGAATTACCTCTCTCATCTCCCTTTCTGCAACTAATGCCGCCGCATTGCTTCGGTAGTCCCTTTGTGCCGGCATGCATTAGAGAGCGGATCATGCCCCCTCGTTCAATATTCACCAAAGGACTCTATTTTACCGGGGGCCACCAATCCTGCAGGGCGGTCTCAAAACCAGGAATGGAGATCCTGGAAACTTGCATTTACAGCCACAGGAAAAATGAGACCAACACCGTCTTCTAGAGAAGCTGACTTTATTCGTCTGCATCGTGGGTCAGCAAGAACACTCATACATCCTTACGCGTATATATATATATTACCTACTGGCAGTCGCCAGTAGGTAGATATAGTTAGGACTTAGTTAAGTAGGAAAATGGCAACATTCTATTCCCAATAACTTTGGCGCCGATTGACAAATCTTTGTGACATTTTCAAAACGAATTCTTTGTTGATATCAGCTCCTATGTTGAAAGATTGGAGGTGATTCGTTAAGAGGGGGCTGAGAAAAAAGGGGGATCCCAAAACGTGCTTTCTCCATGTTAATTTCTATAGGAAACTTTAGACAAGGCTACAGGTCGAACGGGTGAACAGAATTACCCCAAATTTGGCAGGGAGAAGGGTCTTGGTCTAGAAAGCACACTTTTGTTCATTTGGTATAAATTTGTTCAGTAGTTTTTGAGAAAAATCAAATTTTTCAGATATCGATATTTGGGAATTCTGCCATCTGATGGGCTAAGGCGGTAAGAGCACGAGCTTGCTGCTGATTGGCTGCGAGCGGTGCGAGTGGTTGCAACTGGGCAGTGTTTGCCGCCATTTTGTGATTCAGTTGAAGCGAGTAAGGGGAAAAAAGGGTGAAAAGAGTGGGAAAGAGGAGGGTAGGAGCACTGTAACCTATGTGGGGTGTTTAGGGTGAGCTATAGAGGGGGTACGAAGCGAAGTATTCACCCCTACCGGTGTGAAAGTGCTGGGCTACGGAAATTAAGTGAGGTATTGCCTAGAGTGTGATGCTGCTAAGGTGAGGTGGTGCGGGACTCTGGGATTAAAGCGTGAGCCCAAATTGTGTGTCTTATGATGTGCAGTCATGTGCCGTGGCCGCTGTACTACAGTTGTGAAAGTAGTGTCAACAGGTGTTTATAACTACTAGGATGAACTACTGACCGGTACTGGTATGAAAGTCCTGGGGTATGGAATATATGTGAGGTATTGTCTAGAGTCTCATGCTGCTAAACGGAGCTGCTGCCGGACTCCGGGATGAAAGCCTGAGCCCAAACTGTGTGTCATATGCTGTGAAGTCATGTGCTCTGGCCGCTGTGCTACATCTGTGCAAGTAGTGTCAGCATGTAGTTATAGCTACTTGGATGAACTTTTGTTTAGAACATTGTAGCTTGTGTGTGGTACTTAGGTGTTGTTGTATAGGGAGCGCGAAGGTAAATCAATATGGTATTTTTAAAGTGCAAACTACTCACGCCTGTGTGTGAGTAGAGCTGGGGATCAAAGCGAAAGGTCTGTGCTGCAAAGTGAGATGGTCTGGCCGCTGCACCACAGCTGTGTGCAGAATACATTTTGGCGAGGGTGTAGGAGTTGGCGTCATATGGCCCTAAAATAGTTGGGCCTAAGTTGTAAGTTATAGGGTGGCTCTAAAAAGAGCCCTTGTGTTAATTACTTGGAGCTACATATAAGTGTGGATGCACAGCTTCAAGTTATATATATATATTTATATATATATATATATATATATGTTGCATTATATATATATATATATATATATATATATATATATATATATATATATATATATATATATATATATCACAACAACTTGGCTCGTTTCTGGTTGACCCCTGGCGCGCCTCCTATCGGTGCGAGTTCCGAATTCAATCGTCCACTCCTCCCTAATCCAGGAAATGAACACGCACTCGTCAGGATCTCGCTTTCCAATTTCTTTATTTATCCAAAGTTCTTAATTCGATTACCAACGCGTTTCGCTGCCAACTGACGGCGTGATCAAGCCGTCAGTTGGCGGCGAAACGCGTTGGTAATCGAATTGAGAACTTTGGATAAATAAAGAAATAGGAAAGCGAGATCCTGACGAGTGCGTGTTCATTTCCTGGATAAGGGAGGAGTGGACGATATATATATATATATATATATATATATATATATATATATATATATATATATATATTAAAGCAACACATCACATATTCTCCTCTTCAAGTATATGTATATCAATAAATATTTTCGGACAAAAATATTATGTCCTAAACATAATTTACAAAAATATCACGTCACTGTAGTTATTAGCAGGAATTCTGCACCCAAATGGAGCTATATTTTGACATCTACCCTGCACAGAATTTAGTTTTTACCCATTATTGGACTGTTTGCTGCTCACCTGCGCGTGCTACACCCGATCCTCCGGATTCTCCTTTACAGCCGATTTCGGGACTGTTTGGAGACGGGGAAGGACCGGACAAAAAAGGAGCCGCCATCTTGGGAGGGTGCAGGGTCAGCGGGCTAGCTGTCGGGACTCCACCTGGCCGATAGGCATAAATTTCAGGCCACAGCACTCCCCAGCACCTTTGGGGACTCCTGAGGCGGAAGCCGGGACCCCGTTTCAGCTGTTGCTTTGAAATTGCGTTAATAGAGAAATCTTGCTTTTAAAATTGTAAACCCTGCACAGAATTTTTTTTTACCCATTATTGCACTGTTTGCTGCTCACCTGCGCGTGCTACACCCGATCCTCCCGATTCTCCTTTACAGCCGATTTCGGGGCTGTTTGGAGACGGGGAAGGACCGGTCAAAAAAGGAGCCGCCATCTTGGGAGGGTGCAGGGTCGGCGGGCTAGCTGTCGGGACTCCACCTGACCTAACTACTCCTTTATAAAATGGGTACACCTGCCCAGACGCGAAGCGGACGCTCGCAGCGGGCGCGCCGAAGGCAAGCCCGTCTGTGCCCGTCCGCGCCAGACCGCAATGGGAGGCGGGAGACGCTGCCCTGTTTACTATGAGTGACCAAGCTCCTGAGTTCTATACTTACTCAGGAGCAGCCCTGCGTGAAATAGGACTCAGCATACCCAGCGGACCTAGCCTGGGATGTCAGTGCAATCTCTCATTTCTTGCCACGCTGGACGGTCCTGTATCTTGCATCTCATGCCGCTTTCAAAGCCTACAGGGCGGGCTTCCCACAAGGGACCCATTAACAGAACCCACACAACACCAGCTGAATCTTACCCATATTCTATGTAATGTCCGCTCTCTTGTAAAACACTCTATAGAGATCTGGGACATGATCTCTACCCTCTCCCCGGATGTATGCTTTTTTACAGAGACCTGGCTAAATCCCACTAATATACCGGCCATTAATCTCGCCATACCAACGGATTATAAATGTATCTAACTTGACAGAAGGGGAAAGTCAGGAGGTGGAATAGGAATTGCCTTTAAAAACCATCTTAACACCATCAACGCGTATGGTTTTCCCCACCTGCGCTGAAAATCTGTAAATCCCATTAATCATGACGAGCTCAGCTCGGCATGAGTGTACGAGAGGTGTACCTCATGACGAGCTGAGCTCGTCATGAGCGTCGAAGGTGTTAAAGTACAATGGATATCTTCCATTAGCAATGATATAATGGAACTAGGCATCTTTAAAGTGTCAGTGTCCCCAACAATTTCCTGGGATGGGGCCTTGCTCTATCGACCACCTTGTCCCAAATCCAAATCTAATTTCTCCACGGTCCTGAAAGAACTCATTGCCATGCAGGCCGTGGCTTCCAGCAATTTCATCCTTTCGGGAGACTTTAATTTTTATGGAGAGGAGGAAAAAAACCCAGAGGTAATGAGGCTCTTCTAGAATTTGAGCGATATTGGTCTTAAACAGATGGTGTCCAGACCAACACATTCGGCTGGCCATACCCTAGACCTCATCTTTACCAACTCAGAACAACTGAGAGTATCACAGCCGCTTCCCCTTGTCTGGTCTGACCACTAAATGATTCAATTTTCCCTTCGGCTTAAATCAGGACCAAAATATAGGACTAATCCTACATATAAAAACGGGAAAAGCAAAAGGCCATGGCACAACCTAACTCTGGATAATTTTAACGAAACATGTATCCAATTCTCCCCCAATATTGAGCTAAATGACTGATACCCCTCAGCTATGTTATCTAGCTTTAATTCAGCCTTAACGAAAACATTTGATATAGTGATTCCATTAAAGAGAGTCAACCCCTCATTGAAGAGACCATCGGCTCCCTGGTACTCGGATGAATTGAAATCCCTAAAATCCACGTGCAAAGCACATGAGAGAAAATGGAGAAAGGAAAAATCACCAGAGGATAGGAAAGTTTATAATGCATCCCTATCCCATTATCATCAATCAATAAAAACTGCCCGATGTCTATATTTACATACTCAAATCGAAAAATCCAGAAATTCCACTAAAGCTTTATTTGACATTGTCAAAGACTTTTCCTCACCTTTAGCATGCAAACAAACACCACCTGAATCCCAAATATTATGTGACTCTATAGCACACTTTTTTTAATGACAAAATTGCCAAAATGTATGTTAACTTTCCTGCCACCGACATCAACAACTCCTGTCCAAACATTAACTTGAAAAACTCCTCTACTTCAACTGTAGGTGCTCTCAACCAGTTCAAGCCCATTTCACTTGCTGATACAAACAAACTAATGCGAACAGCAAAATCCGGTTCACCAATGGACCTATGTCCACCTAGCGTTATGGCTCTTTTGTCTCCAACTTGCGCTCCCATTGTCCAAAACATCCTCAATGCCTCTATTTCTACTGGCCTCTTTCGGAGCGCATGGAAAGAGGCCTCTGTGCGGCCCATCCTAAAAAAGCCATCTGCAGATCCCCAGGGGTTAAGTAATTACAGGCCAATATCCCTGTAACCCCTACTGGGGAAACTGCTGAAGTCCACAATAAATACACAACTCAGTCAGTATTTGGAAATCAAAGACATACTAGATCCCTCCCAGTCGGGCTTTCGCACCGGCTTCAGCACAGAAACAGCCACTTTGGGTGTTACTGATTCGCTGAGACGTACCCTCGATGCCGGAGGACCCTCGATCCTGATCCTCTTAGATCTCTCCGCAGCTTTTGACACGATATCTCATCAGCGGCTAGCGGAGAGACTGATTGAGTGTGGCATCGGGGGCATAGCCTTACAGTGGCTGAGAAATTTCTTAATGGACAGATGGCAAACCACTACACTTGGACCATTCGTCTCAAAAAAAAAATCCTGTTGGGCAAAGGGGTGGCTCAGGGCTATTTTCTTAGCCCCACCCTCTTTTAATATATACTTGGCCCCCCCGGCCAAGATAGTCCAATCTTCCAGCTTCGAGATAGTCTCGTACTCCGATGACACGCAGCTACTATTTTCAATAGGCAAAAATATTACTGACGAGAAACTACGCTTTTCGGGCGGTATGCTAGCAATCGCGAACTGGATGAAGGAGCGGTATCTGCAGCTCAACCCGGAAAAAACTGAGCTTATGCTCTTGGGTAAGGACACCCACTTTTGGACTCCTGACTGGTGGCCCCCCCAATTGGGTGATGCACCAATGCCTTCCTCCTCCGTGAAAAGCCTGGGGATCCAGCTGGATGTTATGCTTAACATGAAAGATAATGTAAAAAATATTGCAGGATCATGTTACTATAACCTGCGTCTATTACGTAGAATCATTCCCTATCTACCATTGGAACATTGCAGAACTGTAGTACAGGCAATGGTAGTGAGCAGGTTAGATTACGGAAACGCCCTGTTGGCTGAAGTAGGCGCTACCACTCTGGCAAAATAGCAGGTAATACAGAACACCGCCGCCAGAATGATTCTAAATTGTCCCCCTGGATCCCCATCCCTCCTCCAGCTCAGACAACTGTACTGGCTTCCGGTGCAAAAAAGATCCTTGTTCAAAATATGCTGTCTCTCCTTTAAAGCTCTTATAGGGGAGGGACCATCCTACCTCCAAAACAAACTTTCCAAACAATCACATGAATGCAATTTAAGATCTGATGCCTTAGCTCTCTTGAAGATCCCTCGTATTCGGTTAACCCGCACAGGTGGCAGAGCTTTCTCGTATATAGCCCCCAAATACCGGAATTCACTACCAGTGGCCCTGCGAAAATCCAGCACCTATATGTCTTTCAGGAAACAATTAAAAACATTCTTGTTCTAAGTCTGCTTCTTCATAATATAACTCTTTCTCCGTTCCCCTCTCTGACTTACCATTGGTACAGCGCTGAGATGCCCCCGGGTGAGTCATGTGCTATATAAAAAGCACAAGACTGCGGTAACCGCCACCGAGCCTCCAGTCCTCCAAAACGAGCTATTATGCTCTAACCAGTCCTTGGACACAGACGAGCTTATCTCCGATTCGGCTGCTCCTTGATACCACTCCGAGTGACTAGCTATTGCTCCAAACATCTTTTTGAAATTCAATTTCACTATGCTCGCAGAAAGGCATAGTGATAATTTTCAAAAAAGACAACAATGATTAATTCTTTGTCCTGATGATAATGCCCAAATTTAATAAGGCATCGAAACGTCGTCGACTTGCAAAAAAACCCTTATGCAATATGATATTGAAATATTGTAAAAATGCAAAGCTGTGGTTATGAAAATTCACGTCTGTAAATACTGAATACAAGTTCACAGACCTACTGTAGCTTTGCCCTTTTGGCCATTGCTTTCGTTGTTTTGTCTTCTATGTTGTGGGTCACGGCTGTGCCCACTTGTTATCTCAGTGTTCTTAAATTTTTGTTTTATTGACCAAAACGCTTAATTAAAACTTCTTGTCCGGCTGGACAATAGACACTACACTTATCAGGTGTTCTGATTATTTGTTTGTAATTCATTCTGTCCATATGTAGGGACCAGTGTTTTGTAAAATATATCAAAATCCATAACATAACTTGCACAATGTTTTGTGGGGCAGCATTTTCTTTAAGTGTGTGCGGATGTAATTGTATATAAATAGCGCTTATTACCACTTACGAGGCTTTGAAGCGGTTTTCAGCGAGTAGCACGAAAATCCTGAACCCAAAAAGGATTAGTGGTGAGTTAGTATAGCGAAATATGAGTTAATTTGAGCGTTGGACAGGTGAGTCTGTTAGTTGGGTTGTTGTATGTGCATGTGTCTGGAGATCCACTGTATGTGTGTGTGTTCCCGTTCATGTGCAGCTACTCACTGCTGGGTCATCAAGCAGACAGTAGGTGTCATGACGTCACATTTGACTGTTTGGTGAGGCTGGCTTTGGGGTCTTCAGTTTTAGAGCCAATGAGAGGCTGGGAAAGCATCAGTAGCCCCAGGGATCCTGAGACATGTAAAGTATTCTGAGGCCATCCCAGAAATTAGAAGACTGCTTGGTAACCAGGGGCATAACAGAGGCCCCTGCTGCCCATGCTGAGCAGGGGGCCCTGAACCTTCACGCCCGCCCCCACCAATCACCCTATCAGTATGAATACTTGCGGTATATGGGAGTCTCAGAGGCACGTCACTGCATTCTGCAGGAGGCGCCATCATTTTGTGGTGCCACTGTAGGTAGTGGCGGCCTAAAGCCCAACCAGAGACCCCTCCATGCTCCACACTGAGGGGGTGGGGTGAGGGGCTGGCTAATTTGATGCCCTCAAGTGGCTGCGCCACCCCATTCCGACACAAAGGTCCCGATTCACAGAACTAACTTAAGACAAAATCATAAACTTACTACTGTTGATATTCACAGAAGTTAGGATGTTGTCTTAAGTCTTTCTTAAGTCTGTCTTAAGACAAACTTAAGACAAAATCCTAACTTCTGTGAATACCAAAAGTAGTAAGTTTAGAATTTTGTCTTAAGTTAGTTCTGTGAATCGGGCCCAAAACGTCTAATTGTAGGCACAATGGGGTTTGCGACTCTTAGCAAATTGCCATTTAGAAAGCGTATGTAAGGGGCGTTCCTTCCAAATTTTGAGTGGGTGTGGCATGTGTGATTTGCAACCGTAATTCCAGTCCCAAACCATTCTAGACCTCATAACTCCTGAGTTGGGGTGCTAACTGATTTGCAAAGGAGAATTTGGACTTCTTACGCTTTGGGAATGAGGTTGGCGGCTTTGAGGGAAATGGGCAAGGGTGCAGGGGACCACTGTTGTCACTGAAGTTTTTCAAAACAGAAAACATTATTTTGCTTTCTAACCAGCCTTGGTTCTTGTAAGTGACTCCGGCTGCTTTAAAAAATATATGTTTTCTGTTTTCAAATGAAATCACAGGGATGGTGGTTTGCTGCGATAGATTTTTGGGAATCGAATCTTAGTACATCAGGCCGTTTGCGTGTAATTGGTAAGCCCAGTGCACCGAAGGTTAGAGCGCTGTCTTTCCAGTGCACTATCAAACACCAGCATGGTCAAGGGCCAGAGCTGCCTTCGTATGTGCGACGCACGTCAAGGACGCCAACATCAGGCACATAGTGCATGCTTGTGCAATAAAAAGCATTGCAAAAGCCAACAGGCATGATGTTTGTATAGCGCACGGATCAGTCACACGCACTCCATACAAACGTCATGCTCAGTGCTTTAAATGGGAAAATATAAGTGCAGGTTCTCATTAAATTGAGTTAGGGGTTTGGTTAGTGGGCGGGGTTAGAGGCAGAGCGAGACATGCTGATACAAAGACACTTCTATTGAGTATTCATTTGGCCCTTGAACTGCCTGATATTAGTCTCAAACTTAGGATATGTGCAGATTAAAGGCTACATGTGCTAAGAAAGGGTGGTGTGAAGACTTGTTTGGAACAAGCCCTAAATCATAATGGAAGGAGCTTGTAAAGTATGAGAGCATCCAAGCCATCTCCAGTAGTATTCGCACTTTCAGGCTAATATTCAGTGTGTCCCATAACCAAAGAGATGCTGCATAGCATCATTAATAATAAATTCTACACCACTCAGACTCGCAACGCCCATTGGGCTCAAGGAGCTACAGCCCCCCCCCCCCCTCCCCCCCCTCCGGTGTGTCAGCCCGGGCTGAGACAGCTACACACAGACAGTTTTTGGGCTGTTGTAGGCTGGCTGGTCTGGTGTCTGTCTTATCGCAGCCGCACCGAGTACTTCACAGGTCTTTAAAAGACCATTTACTTCCTAACGAGGCTTTGTTGTTTTTTCACCCCTTCTTAGAACCCCTGGATCTCTACTCTGCCTATTGCTGGAAGAAGACGGCCCCCCACCCCACATTTTTCTATCAACCCTTCCACCCCCCAAAAATAATGGTGGCGCTAGTTGCGTCTCAGACACCACTTGCAGGACATACCAAAACACGTGAGGAATGTATTAATCTAAACAAAACGTGTTAACTCATTACATGAAATGAAGGGTAAACACGAAATGTTAATGTTTCTTTGTTGTAATATTTGCAGCCTCCTAATGTCATACTCTTCTTACGTGCTTGACTTAAGTGAAATCCTTAGATCGTGTAGAGTGCGCGCACATACACACAGACACGAGCTTTCCACACGTTTCTTTTCAAATACCCTTTAAGTGTCCCGATTCTCTTCCTCTATGATCTCATTTCTCTGACAAACATACACAATATCAGGCAAACACGAACACATAAGCAGAAAATACACACAAGGCTCCCAGCGATTATTCCTTAGTTACTTCGCAGCGCCAGCGACGGTGCAAACGAGATTGACAGAGCAGGGCCTGGATGGGGACTCCTCTCAGACACGGCAGGGGGGTGAGATCTCCAACACCGGACAGCCCACATCCCGTGCATAATGCAAATGAGCCGCTGCTGAATGGTTCATGGTGGCTCGGCTAAGGGCTAAGAGGCGCTTCGGATGTCAGATCTGCTCCGCTCTGACTGTCGCGAGCTCAGCAGCACTAGCAGCAATGAGCGAACATTTCTTGCTACCGGTACTCTCCTTGGCAGTGGAGAAGTGCCGGTACTCAGTACCGGTGAGTACCGGCCCATTTAAAGCACTGGTCATGCTGTACTAAAGCGCAGAGAAACGCATTTGATAAAGTGAAGCTGCAGAAAGAGCTGCTGTACTCTTTCACACCCCGGTGCTACCGAGAGACATCTGATTTCAGATGTAAAGGAGTCCCTCATGCATTCCAGTGGAAGAACACAGCCAAACACCAATAGAAATGCAGTGAGATTAAATATCGCTTTGGCTGATCGATAGGGTGACCAGACGTCCCGGTTTTCCCCGGACGGTCCCCGTTTTTGGAGAAATGTCCCGGTGTCCCGACACTTTTCTCCAAGTCAGTGAAATGTCCGGGTTTTTAAACCGTGTCCGGGGTAAACATAGAAATGTCCCGGTTTTTTATTGGTGTTTCGGTTGAGCAGACGCTCGCATGCTCTCTTTTCTTAACGTGATGTCACGTAGGTGAGCTGAGCGTTGTAGCAGGAAGGGAAATCCTTTGAAGAGAGAGCCTTTCTCCCAGGATTTCCCTTCTCTTTGTACAACGCAGCGCCACCTACGTGTTAGGATCAACCTTGGTGATGGAAAGTGCATATCCAGGAAGGTATAAATGACTTGAACCAGGGTTAAATGCTTGCCCTAATGTTGTTTAATATCTTCATCTGAAATGTCCCGGCCGAATTAGACTTTGCAAACACTAATTTTCCGAAAATCGGACGGTAGTCCTTTGCGAGCAGGACTAAGCAGCCATGGCAGCCAAGGTTTTATATTGCTATGTGTAACATTTTCATATTTTCAATGTAATTATGAGTGACACTTTTTAGTGAGCAAAATCAAGCAATGAAGAGAGGGAAATATATTACAATAAATTACATTTGAGAAACAAAAAAAGTTTCAGCTGAAGCAACGCACCTGGAGGCGCAGGGAAGTCTCAAGTATAGCAAACTGCTAGTGCGCTGTAGTTTTTATAATTTTAAAAACGAGTCTCTCGCAACACTTAGACATTTGTTTCAAAGTTCTTTAAGGAATGGCCTGTTTAACTTGAGGCCGCTCAGCACAAATGAGTTAATATACAAAATAAACGTCCTGCTCTATTTCCCACCCACACGCTCCAATAATTAGTGTGTTTTTAATGCACTTCATCTTCAGTTTAGCTAGCAGTCATGTACCACAGGTATACATCTGGGTATCAGCCGCCTTCACATACACGGGCACCACCTTCGCGAGACACCTACAAGCATCTTGTAAGCTCTTAATTTAATTACCTATCATCCAACTAAAGCCCAGTTGGGCTGTTGGCGCGCCACAGTGAAGTGAAGTGAAAACTGACCGGGGCAGACTGGAGCACGCCTCCCCTAGCATTTTGGGCAAGCCAGCCTCGGGCCCTGTGATGCTTATGCACACACTTACTTGGTCAGATCCCGCGCGGCCGACAGCCTTACGCTACTAATAAGAAATTATGTGGGAGAAGATTGATCATGTATAGTGGCATTAGTAAGCAGTGTCAAGTGAGTATCTAACCAGCACAGAGAAATCAGGTTACATCAGCCGGCCTGTGAAAGGTGCTGTGCCATGCATGTTGTGTGCACCTTTCACTGATGGCCGCTATGTGCAAGTCTGTGCGTGGGTGTGACTCGTGTGTGTGTGTGTGGCCAAGAGGCAATACAATGGAATCACTCATTCTGTACATTCTTAAGATCTACAGGCAGCCCTTCCGTTTGCCTCGCCACACCTCTCCTGCCCAAATTCAACTTGAGTTTGGCCTTGTAAGCAAGCAGAATGGGGAGGTCCACACGAGCGGGCTCACTGCTTAGTGCTAGAGTGCAGTGACAATATGCACTTCAAGCTGATTTGTACTTGGTCTGAACAGCGTCAGTACTTTGGGCATGATTCACAATGTAACCTTAGGCCAAAAGTTTATGAATTTTGGTAGTCACAAAGGGACTTGCAAGTAGTAATAAAAGACCTCTGATTTGTCGTCTGTAATGCTTCATCTCCGTCGGTGGAGGGAGCTGTCATTGTAGTCCTTTTTCTATGTCTATGACAGTTTTGAACTTGTCCTACTTTTATGTCGATGGTTACTGCAAACAGTAGTCCTAATTCTATGTCTATGACCTGTCCCCGTTTTTTGTTTTGAGAATCTGGTCACCCTACTGATCGAGGATGTGAATGACAATGTCTCCAGCCAATGGCTGAAGATTCCAGAGCAAAAGAAGCCAAATGCTGCCTGAGGCCACCCAGCCCCCCTCAGAGGATGCATAGAACGCAGTCTGTTCACAACACACAGTGCAAGCTCCATGCATGTGAACTAGAGGAGGGGGCCCGCAGACCCCCTAGGATGAATTTAGTCGTGTTCACTGGTTTGAAAGTTTTAATAAATGAAACAATAGAACGCTGGCCTCGCTCCCACCACCACAGCGGAAGGACCCATTTCTATGTTTTCCTATTAAACACTATGCAGACAGGGTTATCGATTCTTTACCTAAACCTGTGTAAATCTATTAATAGTATTGGCTCCAAAACACCTCTGGTGCACACTCATTTGTGCACTAGTGATGTGAGCATGTTCACCAAGTGGTGTCGTTTGTTGTTAATACCAGCTCATCTCGCTGAGCCACCCCCTAACAAGCCATCCCACCCCCTTCCACCTGTTTGCCAAACAGTGCCGATCCAAACACGATAACGCCTTGCACCTGTATATAAACCATTAGTGGAGCTACATGGAAACTGCGCTCCAGAGGCACAGTTTAACATCAGGTCTAAGGTGTTTCCAATGGATATTTAACTCAGCAGCCACTGGGGCCCCTGTATTGTAGCTGCAGCCAGGGACTAGCTGTGGGGGAACGGACCCCACACCCGTGGCAGGCTCCTATAGGTGTCCCTGTGCAGAAAAGAGGGGTCGCAATCAGAACAGGCACCCGCGTGCCCAAGAAAGGCTTGGCATCCGCCTTGAGGGCACCACCACAGGAAGGGGTACACGTTGGACCCTCTGCTACATCTGAATAACAGAAGAGCTCCGGGATACCCTCGCGGGTGATAGTGCACTTTACAAATACACATGACATGTCCGCCATATAGGAAGAGACGAGGAGCAAGTGAGCGTGGCGGGCACAGAGTTAAATATTGATACAACTGAAGGTGCCGCCACCTCCTGCCAGAGACTCCGAGACCAAGGTCCGGGCAGTGGGCACGTCACCCCCCAGATTGTTACTGAAACTTTAAATGGAGATAGAGTGGATGGTAGTGTGCCCAGCCATGGCGAAGGCTTGCCCTGGGCCTTGCACATGCCACCCCAGGGCTCTATACCCACTCTACGTGTCTTACTGCAAGAAGACCAACCAAAGCCGCCGCTTGCAGACCGCCCCCCCCTCCACCCGCCCACACTCGCCTGTGGTTCCTCTTTTTGAGTATGGTGTAGGATTAGTGTTTAATTTGAGACGGTGGTTTCTGGTGCTCGGCACTGGCACATAATTGATAACACTAGCACTTGTTATTGTTTGCCTCAAGTTGGCACTGTTTGACTAATTTCGAAATGAGCAGAACAACAGTTAATTAATATATTAATATACATTAAAAATGACTAATACCTGCTCCTCAACCCATTCTCGTAGCTTTGGGGGCCTGGAATAGTCTGAATGTTCACCCTTGTGGGAGTGTAATGTTAGTAGTTGTGTTGGTACTGTCATTGGCAGTGCTGGCAGAGACAATGCGTGGCGCAAGCTGCAGTGGCCTCCTGACAGGGCCCGCACTTACTTTTTTACAAATTAGGAACTGTGTGAGATTGCCTGTGCCTAGACACTCGTACTTGTGTACGTGTGGTGAAAGACGCCTCAAAAATGCACAAAGCCACCTCTTATCACACATTTTACTCCACATACCTTCATAGATATCTTGCCAAAGACCCTATGAAGCAATATTTACAGTCCACCTAAGTTTGATCAATATTCCTTGTCCAATCATGTGCTTTGCTAGCACTGGCCACTCCCTCTAATGTGCTGAAAATGTCCAAAGCAGCCCTCAGTTCAGGAGGCCAGGACTGCACTGGGGCCAGGGGTCATGGGCTTGCTCTGAGAGCAGTCCCACATCCGGCAGCCTCCTGGGTAAATCCCATAGCGACAGAATGGCCAGTCGTGCACGCGGGAAGGAGAGCCCTGAACTCCACAGTAGCGTAATGTGCTTTAAAACACATCATTGGCACCTCTTTCCCAAAAAACCCTTGGTGGCCTCCCTGAACCCCCTCTAAAGAGGGTTTTAAAACGCGTCCATGGTGTTTGCACAGCACAACCCCAGCCACAAGGGAGTGGATCACTGCATATGGTCAAAGAGTGACTGACGGACAGGAGAGGCAGCTGTCTGTGCACTTTTCATTTCATCCACGCTGTTGGTCCGGTGTGGGTTATAATGCGCCGTCAAGGGGGTTCTGTTTTGACTCGGAAACTTGTACTTTCAATCAATCAATCAATCAGGGGTTTGTTAAGCGTGACTACTCACTACGTGAGGGTCTCAAGGCGCTAGGGGGGGTTGCAGAATCCATTCCATCAAGGAGGAGGTCTGTTGAAGAGCAAGGATTCTTACAAAGATGGGGAGTGATGTTGTCTGTCTAAGGTGGAGCGGAAGGGAGTTCCAGCCTCTTACCGTGAGGAAGGAGAAGGAGCGGCCTCCCGATCTGGTCTTCTTGGTGTGGGGGACCATGTCGTAGAAGAGCTGGGCTGAACGTAGGGTCCTTTGGGGTGTGTGGAATTTGAGTCAGCTGTTCAGGTATGCTGCTCCGGTGCCATTGAGGGCCTTGTGTGTGTGGGTGAGTATCGTGAAGGTGATTCTCGCCTCGACGGGAAGCCAGTGGAGTGTGCGCAGGTGCTGGGAGATGTGGCAGTGTCTTGTCAGGTTGTGGACCAGTCTTGCGGTGGCGTTCTGGATGTTCTGTAGCTTGCGAGTGAGGTTTTTATTTATTTCGGCGTGTGTTGTTGTAGTCAAGTCTGCTGATGACCAGGGCATGAGTGACGGTCTTTCTGTGTTAGAGGGGGATCCATTTGAAGGTCTTACGAAGGAGGCGGAGGGTGTGGAAGCAGAGGGACGAGACAGAGTTGATCTGGCGGTCCATTTTGAGCTCCGAGTCAAGGATGATTCCCTGCTTGCGTGCGTGGTCCGTGGGGTTTGGCAGGTTTCCGAGGGCGGGGGGCCACCAGGTGTCGCTCCAGGCATCAGTGTTTGGGCCCATGATGAGTAATTCTGTTTTGTTGGTGTTTAGTTGTAGGCAGCTGTTTTTCATCCATTTGGCGACTGCTTCTATGCTTTCTCGAAAGTTGTGTCTGGTGGTGTTGGATTCGTTGGATAGGGAGAGGAGGAGTTTGGTGTCGTAAGCGTACGATACAATGTTGAGTCCGAGCGGAGCCATGTAGACGTTGAAGAGCGTCGGGCTGAGGGAGGAGCCCTGGGGGACTCTGCAGGTGGTAGGTGTAGGGTCCGAGAGGAAAGGGGGGAGTCTGACCTGCTGCGTTCTGCCAGAGAAGAAGGAGCGGATCCAGTCGGGCCTTGTCCTGGATTCCTGCGTCACGGAGTCTGCGTATTAGGGTGCGGTGAGAGACTGTGTCGAACGCGGCTGAGAGGTCGAGGAGGATGAAGGCTACTATTTCTCCTTTGCTCAGTAGGGTGTGGATGTCATCTGTTGCAGCGAGGAAGGCGGTTTCCGTACTGTGTTGTTTTCTGAAGTCGGATTGAGAGGAATCGAGAATGTTGTGCTCTTCGATGAATGTGGCTAGTTGGCTGTTGATGGCTTTCTTGATGACTTTCGCTGGGAACGGGAGCAGGGTCTGCAGTTTTTGAGGTCAGTGGGGTCCGCGAGGGATTCTTCAGGAGAGGGTTGACCTCAGCGCATTTCCAATCATCTGGGAACTAGGCGGTTGTGTTCAGTGTATTGGTTGTCTTCATCGAAGTTGACGTAGATTCTCTTGATTTTGAGATGGAAAATGGTGCTGAGTTTGTCGCAGAGGTCTTGTGAGGGAGAGATGTCAGTAGACTCGCTGGTGGGTTGGGCAAACTCCTTGATGATGTTGAAGAGTTCCTTGCTGTTGTGGGCGTGGGTGGAGTTTCTGTCTTTGATCACTTTTTTCCTTGTTTCTTTGATGAGTTGGCGGTAGGCTTAGGTGGTGGCTCTGAAGTTGTGGATTTGGTGCTCCTCCAGGTGTTTTCGAGGTGGCGGCAAGTGCGTCTGGACTCTCAAAGTTCGGTGGTAAAAAGCAGAGTTTGAAACTAATTTCCCCACTTCTCCTTGATGTAGATTAGTGCCCAAAATACACTGTACCATTAAATCAATGGGGTATCACCCATAGAATCAAAGGACCTGAGTATGAATTAGTGTAAAGAAAAACAATGGTCCTTGACTATCAATCAGAAAAAACCTTATGTAAAAATCATTTCTAATTTAGGAAATGCAATTAAATCTGCATGCTTTAACTCAAGCAAGGTGGGGGAGATATATTCAATTTAACACTGATTTTATACACATTGAATGCAAAGAGAAAGCAGTACCCAAGGTTGATGAATAAAAAGAAAAGGATTGTAACCACACTCTAGATACGTGTACTACCAAAATTTACATATTTATTTACAATTTCATAAAACAATTATGGTCATAAACGGCGCAAGGACCTTGTTCTGAAGTAGACCCGCAGCCGAGGCCCCAAATAACCCAAGAGCACCAGGGTCGAAACGTCGACGCTTTTCAACTTGTGTGCCTGTACCTATATTGTCCCACCCCTTTCCCCCTCCAAATTGTGTGGACAGGCATATATAATAGCGGAAGGTTTCCCGCTCTGTTCTTTGTAAATATTAGAATTGTACATTATAAACGCTTTTCTTCCTTCTTCTAAACACTTGAGCACCCCTTTCCTTCTCACTGACTATACTTCATAGTCCTTGCGCCGTTTATGACCATAATTGTTTTATGAAATTGTAAATAAATATGTAAATTTTGGTAGTACAAGTATCTAGAGTGTGGTTACAATCCTTTTCTTTTTATTCATCAACCTTGGGTACTGCTTTCTCTTTGCATTCAATGTGTATAAAATCAGTGTTAAATTGAATATATCTAGGTAAAGTGAGTAAGCACTCGCTGTGTGTAGTTAAAGGAAGTGAGCACTCGCTGTGTGTATGTAGAGGGAGTGAGCACTAGCTGCGTGCAGGTAAAGTAAGTGAGTACTCACCGTGTGTAGGAAGAGGGAGTGAGCACTTGTGTAGGTAAAGGGAGTGAGCACACGCTGCGTGTAGTTAAAGGGAGTGAGCACTCGCTGTGTGTATGTAGAGGGAGTGAGCACTCGCTGCGTGCAGGTAAAGTAAGTGAGTACTCACCGTGTGTAGGAAGAGGGTGTGAGTTCTTGTGTTGGGTAAAGGGAGTGAGCACTCACTGGGTGTATGTCGAGGAAGGGAGCACTCGCTGTGTGTAGGAAGGGTCTTAGTGAGCACTCGCTGTGTGTAGGAAGAGGGAGTGAGCACTTGTGTAGGTAAAGGGAGTGAGCACTCGCTGTGTGTAGTTAGAGGGCGTGAGCACTCACTGTGTGTAGGAAGAGGGAGTGAGGACCAGCTGTGTGTAGGTAAAGGGAGTGAGCTCTAGCTGTAGGTACAGGGAGTGATCGCTAGCTGTGTTTAGGAAGAGGGAGTGAGCACTCACTGTGTATAGTAAGAGGGAGTGAGCAGGAGCTGTGTGAAGGAAGAGAAAGTGAGTACCAGCTGTGTGTGTGAAAAGGGAGTGAGCACTTGCTGTGTGTAGGAAGAAGGAGAGAGCACACGCTCTGTGTAGGTAGAGGGAGTGAGCACAAGCTGTGTGTAGGAAGATGGCGTGATCACTCGCTGTGTGTAGGAAGAGGGAGTGAGCACTTGCTGTGTGTAGGAAGAAGGAGAGAGCACACGCTGTGTGTAGGAAGATGGCGTGAGCACTCGCTGTGTGTAGGAAGAGGGAGTGATCACTTGTGTAGGTAAAGGGAGAGAGCACTCATTGTGTGTAGGTAGAGGGAGTGAGCACTCGCTGGGTGTAGGAAGAGGGAGTGAGTTCCAGTTGTTTGTAGATAGAGGCACACAGTTGTGTTGGTATGCTGGTAGTGGAGAGGTGTGGTGCAGCGGCCAGGGCAGCTGACTTTGGAGCACAGGCTCACGGTTCGATCCCCGGCTCCCGCTGCAGCTCAGATCAGCACCATGTGACTCTGGGCAATAGCTCACCTAACCCGTTTACTGCTGCGCAAATTCCGCGGGAGTGCGGGCGTTCCATTAGGTGGGCGGGGCTGCAACGGCCGTGTGCAGCACTAGGGAGGTAGTGCTCATGTCAGCCAATGGCTGACGCGAGTACGGAATAGGTTAATTTCCACAACGCCCCCAGCGCCTTGAGACCCGTAAGGGTGAGTAGTTTGCACTTTACAAATATGGATTTATTATTTATTTATTTGTGCGATGTACTCTGAATGTTTCTCCCCCTCACCCCTCCTCTTCTCTCGGTTGCAGTTATCTGGTGATGCCGTTCATGGCGCGCGACCTGGCGCAGGTGATGAAGGTGCAAAGACTCACTCACAGCGCAGTTGTCTACTTCCTGTTCCAGCTCCTGCGAGGACTGCAGGTGAGTTTACCAATCATGAATGCTGTGAACGCCCCTGTTGTGCGTGAAGCAGGGCGTGAACGCACGGCATAGGGATTTGCACCTGTGGGGGAGGAAGGGGGTGATTGCTCAAGACGTGCAACCAGTGTATAGCCACCTACAGCTCAAGGTTTTCGTCACGTGCTTCTGAGATCACAGATAGAGAACAGCCAATGGCTGATCCTACACCAGTTTGAGGATCACCCATTGAGCGTGACTCTCACACATCTGAACACTGTCTCCCTCGTAAACTGTCTCATAGTGTTTTACATTTTTATTGACTCTTGCATCTGTGTATCATCAAAACATTATGTTGAAAGACAACCCTAAAATGCCAAACCTACTTATCACTGTGCCTTGTACAGGGGATGTGCATGGAATTGGCTGTGGGGTCCCTTAGATTCCACTTCCGGTTCGTTTTTCAGTGTTGAGATTTACACTGAGAGTGTTTATGTAGAGGGAGGGGGGTGCAGTCCAACAGCAAGATGTGCTCTGAGCATCACAGACCACGCCCTCTCTGGATGAGGCGAGGAGCATTACCATCCAGGCCTTGTCCCACCAGGATGCTGATCACTTGAAAAACTCTCTTCTAAGTGAGAAGCCAGAAAAGCAAAAGGCTGCAACGTGAATCCGATTTTTAAATGTTTCTGACAGTGTTGCCTTGATTGGCCCGGGGTGTGTCCCCCAGGCTGTGGGAGCTCTGTGGCTCTGATAGATATTAAGGGGCCGAGTCTCCTGCTGAGGGAGGCAGCGCCGCCCGCGTTTATGATAAAAGATGCATAATTCATAAATGTATTTGACATTCACCTCAAATGATTAATACTGTTAGGTTACGGATGCTGTGTCCTGCTCAGGCCTGCGTAAAGTATGTGGAGTAACTTAAAAAACTCTGCTGCACTATGTGGAGTTCCGCAAGTGGCGGATTGCCTTACATAACGCCGTTCGCACACATTTTTAGCACCGGGTGTTTGTTCCGCGCTGTAAAATCAGTACGAATGGCTCATCGCAAGAGCACTGCTTCTCTCTGCCGCTCGAGTAGATATTGTACTCGAGTGGTAGTTTCCTCAACACGAATGGAAGGTTTCTCAGCGCAAGCGCTAGCAACTATCCTCGACTGCCCAAGTTGAGGAATGTCATCGGAGGTGGTTTGGATAAGATTGTCCTCGCTCGCGCTCACCAACTTACCATTGGCGAGCACGATCCAGGAAAAAGTTTTGATTTCGGAAATCCGCGCACTACGAAGAGCGCGGAGTGGGAAAATTCCACAAATTCCGCAAGCACAGCAGAATTTCATACCCAGGCCTATTCTTGCTTGACAGGAGTATGACCCACAGAAGTGCTCACTGCCTGTCAGGGCTGCTGGTGGGTGTCCAACAAATGCACCAAATCAGCATCTTTTATCATAAATGTGGGCGGTGTTGCCGCTGCGGTGAGAGGGCCGGTGTCCTGGGTTGTGGTCGTAAGACAGACCACCATCCCGTGACCATCTGGTCACAACGTTGCCTTTCTCGCCCCAACCATGCACCTCTTCTCAGACAAAGCAGTCTCCAGGCGCTTTGTCACAGAGGCGAGGTGCATGCGGTCAGTGTTTTACCAGCTGTTGTGTGTGTTTGACTGTGGCACCTGTGTGTGGAGGGCACCCGCCCCTCTGTACCTGGCGGTCCACCTGGTACCAGGTGCGTGCCAGTTTCCTCTTGATATTTAAAATCAAGATGCTGAGTGTGTAAGAGCCCCCCCGACCTCACCCCCCACAGGCCCTCGATCATCCCCCATCGCAAAGACAGCTGAGCGCTGAGGTACTGTGCCCACCGAAGGCCAGGCCTCTGTGCCCACCGAGGACCAGGACCCTGTGCCCACCGAGGACCGGGTCCCTCTGCCCACCGAAGACCGGGTCCTTCTGCCCACCGAAGACCGGGTCCCTCTGCCCACCGAGGGCCAGGCCTCTGTGCCCACTGAGGACCGGGTCCCTGTGCCCACCGAGGACTGGCTCCCTGTACCCACCGAGGGCTGGGTCCCTGTGCTCTCCGAGGGCTGGGTCCCTGTGCCCACCGGGGCTGGGTCCCTGTGCCCACCAAGGGCCGGCTCCCTGTGCCCACCGAGGGCTGGGTCCTGTGCCACCGAGGGTCCGGTCACTGTGCCCACCGGGGCTGGATCCCTGTGCCCACTGAGGACCGGGTCCCTGTGCCCACCGAGGGCCAGGACTCTGTGCCCACCGAGGGCTGGGTCCCTATGCCCACCGAGGGTCAGGTCCCTGTGCCCACCGAGGGTCGGGACCCTATGCCCACCGTGGGCCGGGTCCCTGTGCCCACCGAGGGTCGGGTCCCTATGCCCACCATGGGCCGGGTCCCTGTGCCCACCGAGGGCCGGGTCCCTGTGCCCACAGAGGGCTGGGACCCTGTGCCCACCGAGGGACGGGTCCCTTTGCCCACCGAGGGCCGGGACCCTGTGCCCACCGAGAGCTGGCTCCCTGTGCCATTGAGGGCTGGGTCCCTGTGCCCACCGAGGGCTGGGTCCCTGTGCCACTGAGGGCTGGATCCCTGTGCCACCGAGGGCTGGGTCCCTGTGCCACTGAGGGCTGGATCCCTGTGCCCACCGAGGGCTGGGTCCCTGTGCCACCGAGGGCTGGGTCCCTGTGCCCACCGAGGGCTGGCTCCCTGTGCCATTGAGGGCTGGGTCCCTGTGCCACCGAGGGCTGGGTCCCTGTGCCACTGAGGGCTGGATCCCTGTGCCACCGAGGGCTGGGTCCCTGTGCCACTGAGGGCTGGATCCCTGTGCCCACCGAGGGCTGGGTCCCTGTGCCACCGAGGGCTGGGTCCCTGTGCCCACCGAGGGCTGGGTCCCTGTGCCCACCGAGGGCTGGCTCCCTGTGCCATTGAGGGCTGGGTCCCTGTGCCACCGAGGGCTGGATCCCTGTGCCACCGAGGGCTCGGTCCCTGTGGCACTGAGGGCTGGATCCCTGTGCCCACCGAGGGATGGGTCCCTATGCCAACCGAGGGTCGGGTCCTTGTGCCCACCGAAGGCCGGGACCCTGTGCCCACCGAAGGACGGGTCCATATGCCCACCGAGGGACGGGTCCCTGTGTCCACCGAGGGCCCGGGACTGGGCGTGCAGACTGAATCCGTGTGAACTTTAAATGGTCCAGTACATGAAGGGAACAGTCCTAGAGAGCACGTGCTGCGCACACACACGGAGTGCACGTGTGCATGCATTGGTGCATTAGAAGGAATACCCAGGGTTCCTCAACGTTGCATACACCCGATGGCGCCCCCTCCTCCTGAGGGTCGCCCACTCTGGGGACCCCGTGACCCACCGTCGGCCGAGGATCTGCGGGAGTTAGCCCCTGGGGCCACGGCTGCCTCCGCTCCGTCCACGGCTGCCTTTGGGTGGGAGGGGCAGGGGGCACATGTCTGCACAGGCCCCGTGCGCGCTCCAGCCCTCCAGGGGGAGCGAAGGTGTGCCAGGAATGCAGGTGGCATCTCATACGAAGAGAGGCCCTCGGGCCCTGCTCACATACCACCGAGTCAGAGAGCCTGAAATGCCACCATGGAGTCTGCACACTGCGCCTTCCGGTTAAGGTGCGCTTTATATGCTCGTCTACTGCAAGGAACCTCTCATGGTAACTGTGCGCTTTATAAGCTCGTCAGCGTTAGTGCAAGGAACCTCTCATGGTAACTGAGCGCATTATAAGCTCGTCAGCGTTAGTGCAAGGAAACTCTCATGGTAACTGTGCGCTTTATAAGCTTGTCAGCGTTAGTGCGAGGACGCCTTAAGGTAACTGTGCGCTTTATAAGCTGGTCAGCGTTAGCGCGAGGACGCCTTAAGGTAACTGTGCGCTTTATAAGCTGGTCAGCGTTAGCGCGAGGACGCCTTAAGGTAACTGTGCGCTTTATATGCTCGTCTACTGCAAGGAACCTCTCATGGTAACTGTGCGCTTTATAAGCTCGTCAGCGTTAGTGCAAGGAACCTCTCATGGTAACTGAGCGCATTATAAGCTCGTCAGCGTTAGTGCAAGGAAACTCTCATGGTAACTGTGCGCTTTATAAGCTTGTCAGCGTTAGTGCGAGGACGCCTTAAGGTAACTGTGCGCTTTATAAGCTGGTCAGCGTTAGCGCGAGGACGCCTTAAGGTAACTGTGCGCTTTATAAGCTGGTCAGCGTTAGCGCGAGGACGCCTTAAGGTAACTGTGCGCTTTATAAGCTGGTCAGCGTTAGCGCGAGGACGCCTTAAGGTAACTGTGCGCTTTATAAGCTGGTCAGCGTTAGCGCGAGGACGCCTTAAGGTAACTGTGCGCTTTATAAGCTGGTCAGCGTTAGAGCGAGGACGCCTTAAGGTAACTGTGCGCTTTATAAGCTGGTCAGCGTTAGTGCGAGGACGCCTTAAGGTAACTGTGCGCTTTATAAGCTTGTCAGCGTTAGCGCGAGGACGCCTTAAGGTAACTGTGCGCTTTATAAGCTTGTCAGCGTTAGTGCGAGGACGCCTTAAGGTAACTGTGCGCTTTATAAGCTGGTCAGCGTTAGCGCGAGGACGCCTTAAGGTAACTGTGCGCTTTATAAGCTTGTCAGCGTTAGCGCGAGGACGCCTTAAGGTAACTGTGCGCTTTATAAGCTGGTCAGCGTTAGCGCGAGGACACCTTAAGGTAACTGTGCGCTTTATAAGCTGGTCAGCGTTAGTGCGAGGACGCCTTAAGGTAACTGTGCGCTTTATAAGCTTGTCAGCGTTAGCGCGAGGACGCCTTAAGGTAACTGTGCGCTTTATAAGCTTGTCAGCGTTAGCGCGAGGACGCCTTAAGGTAACTGTGCGCTTTATAAGCTGGTCAGCGTTAGCGCGAGGACGCCTTAAGGTAACTGTGCGCTTTATAAGCTTGTCAGCGTTAGCGCGAGGACGCCTTAAGGTAACTGTGCGCTTTATAAGCTTGTCAGCGTTAGCGCGAGGACGCCTTAAGGTAACTGTGCGCTTTATAAGCTCGTCGGCGTTAGCGCGAGGACACCTTAAGGTAACTGTGCGCTTTATAAGCTGGTCAGCGTTAGTGCGAGGACGCCTTAAGGTAACTGTGCGCTTTATAAGCTTGTCAGCGTTAGCGCGAGGACGCCTTAAGGTAACTGTGCGCTTTATAAGCTCGTCGGCGTTAGCGCGAGGACACCTTAAGGTAACTGTGCGCTTTATAAGCTGGTCAGCGTTAGCGCGAGGACGCCTTAAGGTAACTGTGCGCTTTATAAGCTTGTCAGCGTTAGCGCGAGGACGCCTTAAGGTAACTGTGCGCTTTATAAGCTTGTCAGCGTTAGCGCGAGGACGCCTTAAGGTAACTGTGCGCTTTATAAGCTGGTCAGCGTTAGCGCGAGGACGCCTTAAGGTAACTGTGCGCTTTATAAGCTCGTCGGCGTTAGCGCGAGGACACCTTAAGGTAACTGTGCGCTTTATAAGCTGGTCAGCGTTAGCGCGAGGACGCCTTAAGGTAACTGTGCGCTTTATAAGCTTGTCAGCGTTAGCGCGAGGACGCCTTAAGGTAACTGTGCGCTTTATAAGCTTGTCAGCGTTAGCGCGAGGACGCCTTAAGGTAACTGTGCGCTTTATAAGCTTGTCAGCGTTAGCGCGAGGACGCCTTAAGGTAACTGTGCGCATTATAAGCTCGTCAGCGTTTGTGCGAGGACGCCTCGGCCTTAGGTAATTGTGTGCATTATAAGGTCATCAGTTTTACTTCCAGAACGCTAAATGGTAAGAGTGCTCACCAGCCTCAGAGCTTGGACACTCCCTGGTAACTGTACATCACACTATTCACCACCTCCAACACAACATCCTAGATACAATACATCACACCATCCACCACCCCCAACACAACACCGTAGATACAACACATCACACTATTCACCACCTCCAACACAACACCCTAGATACAACACATCACACCATCCACCACCCCCAACACAACACCCTAGATACAACACATCACACCATCCACCACCCCCAACACAACACCCTAGATACAACACATCACACCATTCACGGCCTCCAACACTACACCCTAGATAACACATCACACCATCCAGCACCTCAAAACACTGCACCCAAGATACAACACATCACACCATCCACCACCTCCAACACTACACCCTAGATAACACATCACACCATCCACCATCGCCAACACTACACCCTAGATAACACATCACACCATCCACCATCGCCAACATTACACCCTAGATACAATACATCACACTATTCACCACCTCCAACACAACACCCTAGATACAACACATCACACCATCCACCACCTCCAACACTACACCCTAGATAACACATCACACCATCCACCATCGCCAACACTACACCCTAGATAACACATCACACCATCCACCATCGCCAACATTACACCCTAGATACAATACATCACACTATTCACCACCTCCAACACAACACCCTAGATACAACACATCACACCATCCACCACCTCCAACACTACACCCTAGATAACACATCACACCATCCACCATCGCCAACACTACACCCTAGATAACACATCACACCATCCACCATCGCCAACATTACACCCTAGATACAATACATCACACTATTCACCACCTCCAACACAACACCCTAGATACAACACATCACACCATCCACCACCTTAAACACTACACCCAAGATACAACACATCACACCATCCACCACCTCCAACACTACACCCTAGATAACACATCACACCATCCACCATCGCCAACACTACACCCTAGATAACACATCACACCATCCACCATCGCCAACATTACACCCTAGATACAATACATCACACCATCCATCACCGCCAACACTACACCCTAGATAACACATCACACCATCCACCATCGCCAACACTACACCCTAGATAACACATCACACCATCCACCATCGCCAACATTACACCCTAGATACAATACATCACACAATCCACCATCGCCAACATTACACCCTAGATACAATACATCACACCATCCACCACCTCCAGCACAACACCCTAGATACAACACATCACACCATCCACCATCGCCAACACTACACCCTAGATAACACATCACACCATCCACCATCGCCAACATTACCCCCTAGATACAATACATCACACCATTTACCACCTGCAACACTACACCCTGGACACAACACATCACACCATCCACCACCTCCAACACGGATCACTGACATAATATAGAATGACAAAATATAGACTTACCAAAATATAGTCACCAAAATATAGAATGCCAAAATATCGAATTCCTATCTACAAACAGGTAAGTACAAAAATATCGAATCAAAAATATAGACTGTAAAAAATATAGTCAGTCAAAATATCGAATTTTTTAAATGTCTTAAAAGTAATTCAAAATTAACGAAATAATAAATATAATTAACTAAAACATACTTAAAAATACTCAAATAACCTTAAAATTAAGATATAATTAATTTAAGTTATTAATAAAAAATGTACAATATTTTACCGAAGGATAGCAGGAGGGTAACATTTAATATTACCACTCCAGTGAGTGCAACAGTAGGGAAAGCATTGGATAGGTAGGGGTAAAAAATACTATTCCCACTCAGTGAGTGCAACAGTAGGGAAAGCGTTGGATAGCGTAGGGGTAAAAAATACTATTCCCACTCCAGAGTGCAACAGTAGGGAAAGCGTTGGATAGCGTAGGGGTAAAAATTACTATTCCCACTCCAGAGAGTGCAACAGTAGGGAAAGTGTTAGATAGCGTAGGGGTAAAAAATACTATTCCCACTCCAGTGAGTGCAACAGTAGGGAAAGGGTTGGATAGCGTAAGGGTAAAAATTACTATTCCCACTCCAGAGAGTGCAGCAGTAGGGAAAGCGTTGGATAGCGGGAGGGTAAAAAATGCTATTCCCACTCCAGTGAGTGCAACAGTAGGGAAAGCCTTGGATAGGGTAGGGGTAAAAAATACTATTCCCACTCCAGAGAGTGCAACAGTAGGGAAAGCGTTGGATAGCGTAGGGGTAAAAATTACTATTCCCACTCCAGAGAGTGCAACAGTAGGGAAAGCGTTGGATAGCGTAGGGGTAAAAAATACTATTCCCACTCCAGAGTACAACAGTAGGGAAAGCGTTGGATAGCGTAGGGGTAAAAATTACTATTCCCACTCCAGAGAGTGCAACAGTAGGGAAAGCGTTAGATAGCGTAGGGGTAAAAAATACTATTCCCACTCCAGTGAGTGCAACAGTAGGGAAAGGGTTGGATAGCGTAAGGGTAAAAATTAGTATTCCCACTCCAGAGAGTGCAACAGTAGGGAAAGCGTTGAATAGCGGGAGGGTAAAAATTACTATTCCCACTCCAGAGATTGCAACAGTAGGGAAAGCTTTGGATAGCGTAGGGGTAAAAAATACTATTCCCACTCCAGAGAGTGCAACAGTAGGGAAAGCGTTGGATAGCGTAGGGGTAAGAATTACTATTCCCACTCTAGAGAGTGCAACAGTAGGGAAAGCGTTGGATATTGGAAGGGTAAAAATTACTATTTCCACTCCAGAGAGTACAACAGTAGGGAAAGCATTGGATAGCGTAGGGGTAAAAATTACTATTCCCACTCCAGAGAGTGCAACAGTAGGGAAAGCGTTGGATAGCGTAGGGGTAAAAAATACTATTCCCACTCCAGAGAGTGCAACAGTAGGGAAAGCGTTGGATAGCAAAGTGTGAAAATTACTATTCCCACTCCAGATAGTGCAATAGTAGGGAAAGCTTTGGATAGCGTAGGGGTAAAAAATACTATTCCCACTCCAGAGAGTGCAACAGTAGGGAAAGAGTTGGATAGCGGGAGGGTGAAAATTACTATTCCCACTCCAGTGAGTTTAACAGTAGGGAAAGTAATGATTTAATATATTATTAAAAATAAATTAAATATCAATACCAATAAAACATTAATTGAAATGAATAACCAATTTAATATTATGTATTAATTAATTAGAAATACAACTACATATTAGTTATTAAAAATTAATAACATATTCATAATTATTTAACAACTAATTAATTTTCAATAACAAAAACTAATTAATAATAAAAATTAATACCAATTAAAAGTTAACAGTAAATTAATTATCAATACACAAAAAGTATTTTTAATATGTAATTAATTACAATTACATTACTTCCCACCCTATTCCCCTATAAACCCACATCCCACAACAGAAAATACATTAATACAATTATCATAATTATAAAATATTTATTTAATACAAAATAATTACCAATCAATAAAAATTAATTGCCAATTAATAGAAATGAATTACCAATTAAAAATTAATTAACAATAAATTTAAAATCAATACCAATAAATGAAAAAAATTATTTACTTAATTATAATTAAATTACTTCCCACCCTATTCCCCTATAAACCCACAACCCGCTACAGAAAATACATTTAGAAAATTAACCTAATTAACAATTAATCAATTAATACAAATTAATTGGCAATTAATAAAAAATAATTACCAATTAAAAAATAACAATTAATTCAAAATGAATACCAATAAATAAATAAAAATATTTAATTAATTACAATTAAATTACTTCCCACCCTATTCCCCTATAAACCCACAACCCGCTACAGAATTAAATTACGCAAAAATTAAATAACATAAAATTCATTACTTAAAATACATTAAACATACATTACAAAAATTAATATACACTTTTCACACATATACTAACATACAAAACACTTTAAAAAATTGATATTATTAAAAAATCGATATATTTAATGCCTATATTGTATACTTCGATATTTTGACTTCTATATTTTGAAAATCGATATTACTTACCTTAAATTCGATATTTTTAACCACTATATTGTGTCCATTCGATATTTTGTCCATTCTATATTTTTACTTCGATATTATGTCCATTCTATATTTTGGAATCGATATTATGACTGTTTACCCTCCAACACTACACCCTCGATACAACACATCACACCATCCACCACCATCAACACAGCAACCTTGATACAACACATCACACCATCCACCACCTTAAACACTACACCCAAGATACAACACATCACACCATCCACAACCTCCAACACAACACCCTAGATACAACACATCACACCACCCACCACCTCCAACACTACACCTTAGATACAACACATCACACCATTTGCCACCTCAAACACTACACCCTAGATCAAACACATCACACCATCCACCATCGCCAACATTACACTCTAGATACAATACATCACACCATCCACCACCATCAACATAGCAACCTTGATACAACACAGCAAACCATCCACCACCATCAACACAGCACCCTTGATACAACACATCACACCATCCACCACCATCAACACAGCAGCCTTGATACAACACATCACACCATCCACCACCTCCAACACTACACCCTAGATACAACACATCACACCATTCACCACCTGCAACACTACACCCTGGACACAACACATCACACCCTCCACAACCTCCAACAATACACCCTAGATACAACACATCACACAATCCACCTCCTGCAACACAACACCCTAGATACAACACAGCACACCATCCACCACCTGCAACACAGCACCCTAGATACAACACATCACACCATCCACCACCTTCAATACGACACCCTAGATACAACACATCACGCCATCCACCACCCCCAAAACTACACCCTAGATACAACACATCACACCATCCACCACGATCAACACTTCCCCTAGACACAACACATCACACCATCCACCACCTCCAACACAACACCCTAGATACAACACATCACACCATCCACCACCATCAATACTACACCCTAGATACCAGACACCACAACATCCACAACCTCCAACACAACACCGTAGATACAACACATCCACAACCCCCTCCTGCAACACAACACCCTAGATACAACACAGCACACCATCCACCACCTGCAACACAGCACCCTAGATACAACACATCACACCATCCACCACCTTTAACACAACACCCTAGATACTACACATCACACCATCCACCACCTCTAACACAACACCCTAGATACAAAACATCACACCATCCACCACCTTCAACACTACACCCTATATACAACACATCACACCATCCATCACTATCAACACGACACCCTAGACAAAACACATTACACCATCTACCACCTGCAAAACTACACCCCAGATATAACACATCACACATTCACCACCTCCAACACAGCACCCTAGATACAACATATCACCTATGCACCACCTCCAACACTACACCCTAGATACAACACATCACACCATGCACAACCTCCAACACAGCACCCTAGATACAACACATCACACCATCCTCCACCTCCAACACTACACCCTAGGTACAACACATCACACCATCCACCCCCTCCAACACTACACCCTAGATACAACACATCACACCATCCTATACCTCCAACACTACACCCTAGATACAACACATCACACCATCCATCACTATCAACACGACACCCTAGACAAAACACATTACACCATCTACCACCTGCAACACTACACCCAAGATACAACACATCACACATCCACCACCTCCAACACAGCACCCTAGATACAACATATCACCTATGCACCACCTCCAACACTACACCCTAGATACAACACATCACACCATGCACAACCTCCAACACAGCACCCTAGATACAACACATCACACCATCCTCCCCCTCCAACACTACACCCTAGGTACAACACATCACACCATCCACCCCCTCCAACACTACACCCTAGATACAACACATCACACCATCCTATACCTCCAACACTACACCCTAGATACAACACATCACACCATCCATCACTATCAACACGACACCCTAGACAAAACACATTACACCATCTACCACCTGCAACACTACACCCAAGATACAACACATCACACATCCACCACCTCCAACACAGCACCCTAGATACAACATATCACCTATGCACCACCTCCAACACTACACCCTAGATACAACACATCACACCATGCACACCCTCCAACACAGCACCCTAGATACAACACATCACACCATCCTCCCCCTCCAACACTACACCCTAGGTACAACACACCACAGACAGAACACATCACTCAATTCAGCATCTTCAACACAACACTCTAGACACAACAAAAGACGCAATTGAGCACTTCCAACACAACACCGGTCTAGGTTGGAGTCTTTGAACCCAGGGCGTTGCGAGGCCACAGTCCGGGAGGAATGGGTGTCATATAAATATGAATCTCATAGCACAGGAATGCCCTCTCCGTTTTATGTTTGAGCTTGTAGAGTCGATGTTATTGTCTCTGTGTCTTCCCTCTTCCTTCTCCTACAGTAACCCCCACCCCAGGCTGTAGACAGCCCCCCGCCTCCCCTGTGGATGTACAATAAATCACAGCTTCAGACAGGTCGGTGCACCAGGGAGAGGGGGGGGGGGGGGGGCAAAGGATGCCGCAGCGCCTCGTTGGACAAAGGGGCTCAGGTGTGGGGAGATGAGGGGGCCGGGAGGGGGCGGCTCTCATGAGCATCCGTGGTAAAAATAGCAACACTTTTAAAGCCATGGCTCGCATACGCCACTTGAAATGACTGCACACACAAGAAGCAGGTGCTAAAATATGGCTTCCAAGGACAGAAGTGATGAATTACAGCCGACCTACAGACACCCCCCGCTGTTTGGGGGCGCGGACAGTCCCCCGTACCCCTAAGAACGCCCCCTTCTGCTCAGAAGGCAAGCTAGATGTACCTATAAGCTATAACCTCGCTGTTTATATAAACAACTTTTATATCTGGCAGCAATAAAACCGAGCCTGAAGGCTGTCGCGCGCCTCCTTCCTATCACGTGGCTGTGCTGCTGAGGTGATAAAAACAATATATTGTCCCCAGAGGGCGCGTCTTTGCGCAGGATGTTGTGCGCCGGGTTCAGTGAGCAGAGTCAGCCGCTTCCTGGTGCCTGAAAAGGAAAGTGATCGGTCCCAGGACTGTCTGCCGCGCCCTGATCTAATCATTAACACACCCTCTGCAGTGTAAGTCACCTCTAGGCGCTGAGAAAGGCACAACAGGACGGACACACATTCATAGACATTAACTGACCACGGCTGACAGACACCTGTTAGTGCCGCACATTCCCAAGCCCGAAAACATCGCGGGAAACGAGACTGAGGGAAACTGTCGGAATGTGTCTGGAACAGGAGGACCCCGTGTGGGTCCTTAAGGGACAGATCCATGCCGGATTTTCAGAGTTTCCACCGAGCTCTCTCTAGATTTATTCTATGAATGCATGAAGGGCCTTATTTATGAGGCCATGCATCACTTTTGCGCCGCTGGTGCGTCACTTTTTGTGACGCACCAGTGGCGTAAAAGATGCACCATGCTGCGTCATATTTACAAAGTGACGCACCTAGGTAGACGAATCACTATGTAAACCCCTGCGCCACATTCTACCTGCGCCAGGAATAATGTATGCAGGGTGGGCATTCTGACGCAAGTAAGCTTGTAGAAGTGACGCCGTGAAATCTATAAGATTTCACTGCGCAATTTCTAGGAAGCAAATGCGTCAATATATTACGCCTGCCTCACAGCAGGCGTAAGACTGACGCATGACATTGAAATGGGACTTACCCATGCTAAATGATCCATTGCTGAAGTTGCGTCACTTTTGTGACACACTCCAGCAATGCGTCACTTTTGTACCTACAGATACGTTAGAGATACTGACGTATCTGTAACTCCTTGCGACATGATGCGTCATACTGTAAATATGACGCATCCAACATGTTGCAATGAAAAGTGACGCATCGCTGTTTTCACGCAGCGATGCATGACTTTTCAAAAATGAGGCCCGAAGTGTCTTCTAAAGGGAACATGCCTGGCAGTGTTTTGGCGCTGTGCAAAACAGGGATGAACCATGAAAGTCCTAAATTTGAACAACTGTAAGGACATTGGTTACGAAGCCAAGTTTTAAGCTGTTTCCTGAAAACCAAAACTGATGATGCTGTTTTCAATGCAAAACGAAGACGGTTCTATTGTAAAGCTGTAGATATGAACAAACCTCTTCCACCCCAAAAGGTACCTTTGAAATTTGCAACCTTTATGAATCTAGCTGCGCTGGGGTCTGCCAGGTATATGACATTACAAGTTTTTCTTAAAATAAGATGAGGCTTTCGCGAACAAGGCGCTGTGGGCGAGGCAGAGTGCCTTGAAGGTGATACGAGGGCTGACCGGGAGCCAATGAAGGTGCCTAATGTATTGAATTATGGTAAATTGAGAGGAAACGATTGGGGGCAAAATCTACAATAATCAGCGTCTAGCCAGAATTATAAATCCACCATCGTGTTAGCATCGATAATGTTTCAGCTCTGGTGGCCAGTCCTTTTCACTAAGACTTCATCAGGATGTGGAAGGGACATGCACATTGTACACTGTAGTGCACTCACTCTGTTCACCTTTGACTCTGCGTAACACACTGCGCCGCTGTGCTGTGTGTCATCAGGATGCCCGGATTCTGAGATATCTCGACATCTACTGTTAATAGAAACAGCTACAATATGCAGTGACGACAAACTTTATCGTAATAGTCTATATATTGTATTCAATGGCACTCATTTTTTAGAAGAAAGGTTGCATCAAATCTGCAAAGTTTCAAACTTTTAGCATGAATACACCATCCTGTTTTTTAACTCTAGTTATTGTCATGTCAGCATTTTGTCATAAAAGCTCATCTGCGTCACCAGGGGAGGGATGCGGGCAGCCTTCTTATCCCTCCTTAGGTGTTTGGCCAGTCAGAATCTGTTCTCCATCTAAGTTACTGAACACCCACCACGGTTTCCTAATCACTCAAATTCTAAGTGACTGACCAACCTATATGACTCCACCGGCCTAGAAAGTTTAGCAGCTCTGTCCTCCGTGCCAGAGAGAGGGGGCATTCAGTCCTGAGGGAACAGGTGAGTACCACAGGGACGCCTTGTTGTGGTGGATGAGTGAGCTCCACCTCGCAGCCGCTCGCATCCCGAGGGATTCTGTTCATGATGAGAAAAATAGCTCTTAAGTTTCACAGTCTGTGCTTGGGTTATTTCTGATTTCAGACTACAAGTCCCAGGATGCAAAAGCAAAAACCTGAACTGAATGAGTTACTGGATTACGGACCTGGGAAACTTCAGGGCTCTCCATAGTTCATGGCGTCTGAGCTGAATCTGTCCTCCAGCGGTAAAATAGGAATTGTGAGCTTGAAATGTGCGTTCACAAACCCTGTACCAGCACCAAGCCAGTTGTAAACTAATTGAATCTTGTTTTTTCTGTTTTTGTTGACAGTACATCCACTCTGCCGGGATAGTGCACAGGGTGAGTATGTTCATGCAATCACAAGTAAGGCATGTGTGTGGGAAGGTCATGAGCATGTGTGTGGGTGCGTGCATGAATGACGGGAGCATTTGTGTGTGAAGGTCATGGGTGTGTATGTTTGTTTGAAGGCCTTGAGCATTTGTGTGCATGTTAAGGCTGTGAGAGTGTGTGTGTGTGAAGGTTATGATAGTGTGTGTCTGTGTGCATGTATGAGGGCACAAGCACATGCGTTTGTGAAGGCTGTGATAGTGTGTGCGTGAGGGCATGAGCATGTGAGTGTGTGAAGGCTGTGATACTGTATGTGCCTGAGGGCATGAGAATGTGAGTGTGTGAAGGCTATGACAGTGCGTGTGGGTGAGGGCATGAGCATGTTAGTGTGTGAAGGCTATGATAGTGTGTGTGTGTGTGTGTGCATGAGGGCATGAACATGTTAATGTGCGAAGGCTGTATGTGTGTGGGGGGCATGCACAAGAGGGTGTGAAGGCTATGATAGTGTGTGCGTGTGAGCATAAGCATGTGAGTGTGTAAAGGCTATGATAGTGTATGTGCGTGAGGGCATGTGAGTGTGTGAAGGCTATGATAGTGCATGTGTGTGAGGGCATGAGCATGTGAGTGTGTAAAGGATATGATAGTGTGTGTGTGAGGTCATGAGCATGTGAGTGTGTGAAGGCTATGATAGTGTGCGTGTGAGGGCATGAGCTTGTGAGTGTGTGAAGGCTATGATAGTGTGTGTGTGAGGGCATGAGCATGTGAGTGTGTGAAGGCTATGATAGTGTGTGTGTGTGTGTGTGAGGGCATGAGCATGTGAGTGTGTGAAGGCTATGATAGTGTGCGTGTGAGGGCATGAGCATGTGAGTGTGTGAAAGCTATGATTGTGTGTGTGAGGGCATGAGCATGTGAGTGTGTGAAGGCTATGATAGTGTGCGTGTAAGGGCATGAGCATGTGAGTGTGTGAAGGCTATGATAGTGTGTGTGTGTGAGGGCATGAGCATGTGAGTGTGTGAAGGCTATGATAGTGTGTGCATGTGAGCGTAAGCATGTGAGTGTGTGAAGGCTATGATAGTGTGTGTGTGTGTGTGAGGGCATGAGCATGTGAGTGTGTGAAGGCTATGATAGTGTGAGTGTGAGGGCATGAGCATGTGAGTGTGTGAAAGCTATGATAGTGTGTGCGTGTGAGCATAAGCATGTGAGTGTGTGAAGGCTATGATAGTGTGTGTGTGAGGGCATGAGCATGTGAGTGTGTGAAGGTTATGATAGTGTGTGTTTGAGGGCATGAGCATGTGAGTGTGTGAAGGCTATGATTGTGTGTGTGAGGGCATGATCATGTGAGTGTGTGAAGGCTATGATAGTGTGTGCATGCGGGTGTGCATGCAAGCATAAGCATGTGAGTGTGTGAAGGCTATGATAGTGTGTGCGTGTGAGCATAAGTATGTGAGTGTGTGAAAGCTATGATAGTGTATGTGTGTGAAGGCATGAGCATGTGAGTGTGTCACGGCTATGATAGTGTGCATGTGAGGGCATGAGCATGTGAGTGTGTGAAGGCTGTGATAGTGTGTGCGTGTGAGCATAAGCATGTGAGTGTGTGGAGGCTATGATAGTGTGTGTGCGTGCGTGTGCTCGTGAGGGCCTGAGCATGTGAGTGTGTGAAGGCTATATGTGTGTGTGGGGGGGCATGCACATGAGGGTGTGAAGGCTATGATAGTGTGTGCATGCAGGTGTGCATGCAAGCATAAGCATGTGAGTGTGTGAAGGCTATGATAGTGTGTGCGTGTGAGCATAAGTATGTGAGTGTGTGAAGGCTATGATAGTGTATGTGCGTGAAGGCATGAGCATGTGAGTGTGTCACGGCTATGATAGTGTGCATGTGAGGGCATGAGCATGTGAGTGTGTGAAGGCTATGATAGTGTGTGCGTGTGAGCATAAGCATGTGAGTCTGTGAAGGCTATATGTGTGTGTGTGGGGGCATGAGCATGTGAGTGTGTGAAGGCTATGATAGTGTGTGTGTGTTTGTGTGCATGAGGGCATGAACATGTGAAGGCTTTGATAGTGTATGTGCGTGTGTGTGTGCGTGAGTGCCTGAGCATGTGAGTGTGTTAAGGTTATGATAGTGTGCGTGTGAGGGCATGAGCATGTGAGTGTGTGAAGGCTATGATAGTGTGTGCGTATGAGCAAAGGCATGTGAGTGTGTGAAGGCTATGATAGTGTGTGCGTATGAGCAAAGGCATGTGAGTGTGTGAAGGCTATGATAGTGTGTGCGTTTGAGCATAAGCATATGAGTGTGTGAAGCCTGTGAGAGTTTGTGCGTGTGTGCGTGAGTGCATGAGCATATGAGTGTGTGAAGGCTATGATAGTGTGTGCGTTTAAGCATAAGCATGTGAGTGTGTGAAGCCTGTGATAGTTTGTGCGTGTGTGCGTGAGTGCCTGAGCATGTGAGTGTGTGAAGGCTATGATAGTGTATGTCTGTTTGCGTGAGGGCCTGAGCATGTGAGTGTGTGAAGGTTATGATAGTGTGCGTGTGAGGGCATGAGCATGTGAGTGTGTGAAGGCTATGATAGTGTGTGCGTATGAGCAAAGGCATGTGAGTGTGTGAAGGCTATGATAGTGTGTGTGTATGAGCAAAGGCATGTGAGTGTGTGAAGGCTATGATAGTGTGTGCGTTTGAGCATAAGCATGTGAGTGTGTGAAGCCTGTGATAGTTTGTGTGTGTGTGCGTGAGTGCATGAGCATATGAGTGTGTGAAGGCTATGATAGTGTGTGTATTTGAGCATAAGTATGTGAGTGTGTGAAGGCTATGATAGTGTGTGCGTTTGAGCATAAGCATGTGAGTGTGTGAAGGCTTTGATAGTGTGTGCGTGTGTGCGTGAGTGCATGAGCATATGAGTGTGTGACGGCTGCGATAGTGTGTGCGTGAGTGCATGAGCATATGAGTGTGTGACGGCTGCGATAGTGTGTGTGTGAGGGCATGAGCATATGAGTGTGTGAAGGCTGTGATAGTGTGTGCGTGTGTGCGTGAGTGCATGAGCATATGAGTGTGTGAAGGCCTGCCAAAGTGTCATCCTGCCAGCACTAGCTGGGCTGAAAGAACAGCTCGACCTGAGATTATGGGTCTGTAGCCATCACTTAAGATGGGGCCGCGGTGTTTACATGGCGCCAAGTACAAAGGGAGCTGTTTACAGAAGGGCGCGGCGGGATCAGCCAATGCAGGGTGTGCTGCTTGAAGCCAAGAGCCACGGGGCTGGGAGCTTAGGGCTTTGTAAGTTCAGAGAGGCCGAACTGAGGCCCCTCTTAGAGCAGCAGACCCCCCTCAGCTCTGAAAGTGGGGCGGGAGCACTCTTGGGCTAGGGGGTGGGGGGGGGGGGTTGAGAGAGAGAGAGAGAGAGAGAAATGAGGAAAACAAAGCAAACAAAAAAGTAAAAGTAACTTAAAAATATAGAAGGATTTAGCAAATAATTCCAGCCAGCCGATGCAAAACGTGCACACACTTCAAAACATGTAAATGCACCTGGTACCCCACAGAAGAGTGCAACCTGCTTTGTAGCCCAGCTCAGCAGCGTGAGAATCTCCCCTGGAAACGGCCCTTTATCAACCCAAGTCTGTGTCCTGGACTGAACCCAGAGCCTCAGACCTGGAGCTGGTGGAAAGGGCAAGGCAGGGGCTGCATGGTGTGCTCTGTCTGCGGTGAAAGACAGAGGGCTGAAGCTTCCAGTATAGCGCCTAGTCCTGGAGGCTGTTACACCTGGCACACCCCTTGCCACTTCGACATAGCGCCACGAAGCGACGCGAACCAGATCTCATGCCCTGCCCGAAGAACTTTTTATGGTCTGTCACCTTCAAGTAACTACATATATAACAACACAGTGTAAATGAAAATTAAATGCAAGCCCCGTTACTCAGCGGGAAATGCACTATCGCACCTTCTGAAGCCTCTGTTACTTAATGCCCTATTCCAGAGCGTCACGGAATTGAAACCGTGTGTGTGCAGTGGAGAACAGTGGCTTGTCCAACGTCCCAGTCTGTGACAGAAAGCACTGTGAACATGTAAGTCCTTATTTTAAACTTGCGCTGCAAGGCTGCTACAAAATGCGCAAAAAAAGTAAGAAAAAAACATCCTTCACTTCCAAAATATAGATTCAGTAAAACCCAGACGGGTCTTAGTGCATTTTTTTTAAATGTCTCTTAAAATCACACACTTCGTAGCATTGCTGTTAGCTGCTAAGCAGTATCTCTCAAAAAACGAATAAATGCATATCATCATAAAGGAATTTTAAAGTGATTCTATCAATTAAAGGCAATCCCAGGTTTCAAACATCCTTTAAATTTTCAGATTGACCAGTTGCGCACATTTGCATTTCTTTCAGCTAGCAGCACCCTGGCAGGAAGGCTCGTTTAGCTGTCTGCCCCTCTCTCGGTTTCAGAGCACAGGGGACTCCCTGCCTTACCCTTCAGCTGAAACATTTCAACTCTCGGAATTAAACGTCCCACAACTGTTGTCTTTTCACAAAAAGTAGGGGATCTGTATATCAAAATTTTAAAAAGTATGAGCACTTCATGCCCCTCCGATTCCCCCCACTTCAACCATTGATGGCCGGCCCAGCGCGCTTCTCGTAATACCAAGATGGGTCCCCAAGCAGAACCTCTTTTGGGAACCTTTATCAGGGACGTGGTTATAAAAGATGAATGCACCTTCCACCAAGAGATGGTGGGAGGTAGGGTAAACCTCGCAAATGAACAGAGAAAGGCCCCAGACAGGCTCAGGTGAGTGATATTAGTGTGAGAGTAGGCATAATGCTGGGGTTTATGTAGGGTCTGCAGCAGCGGTGTCCACAGTTATTCCAGGAGGATCGGATTCACGCCATATATTGAGGACTCCCACTGACTGTAAATGAGTTCCATTTAGATTGTAGTTTCTGTGGATCTCCACAATGAGCAATGGAGCCTCCCTCGTGGACCAAAGCTGGACACCCCTGGTCAGCTGTGTTACAAGGGCTCATATGTGGTTCCAGCCGCCACGCCAATAACTCAGGGGCATATTACCAACGTTTAGCGATATTTATCGCTAACGATGCTTAGCAACACATTTTTTAACGCTAAGCATCGCCGGAAATTATCGCAGAGATAACTTGCTATTAGCAAGGTTTATCTCAGAAGTGATAAAAATCCTCACGCTAACTGCCAATTGAGAGATTATCGCTGGAAAACCAATGATAATCTCTCGAAGTTTGGTGTTAGCATGATGATAGGGGCTCACAAACGTAGCCATGCTATCCACGTTCCATAGGATATCATGGCTAAGTCAGGAAAATACCAGGTGTAAAAAAAGCAGTGTTAACCGCGGTTAGTGCTGCTTTTTTTTATCACTAACAGGGTTAGCGAAATCCTTGATAATAGGAGAAATGTCGCTTAACAACATTTCTCCTATTATTTTTCTCTGGAACGCCCCCTTTGCATCTCATTAGAGATGCAAGGGAAAGCGTAGAGAAAAAGGGTGCTAACATGCGAATTTGCGTGTTAGCACCCTATTGCTGATAGGGAGATAATTTTATCTCCGCTTTCTTGGCTTTTAACCGCATGCGCGCTAGCGGGTTTTCCCGCTGCGCGCTGAAAATTTAAAAAACCCGAGTTACGTGACAAAGCCAGCTCGTCATGCACGCAGCGCAGGTAACGCCCATGACGAGCTGGCTTTGTCACCAGCATCGAAGGGGTTAAAGCCAAAAAAGCGGAGATTAATCCCTTGATAATATGCCCCTCAGTGCCTACGTCTTTCCACTCCCTACAGCCATTTTCATTCTTCGTTTGACTTCGCTAACAGGTGTGTTCCTGACCCCACTTTTACTTTCTTCCTCTCACAGGATCTAAAACCCAGTAACCTGGGGGTCAACGAGAGCGGCGAGCTGAAGGTATGTGCCAGGGACGAGAGGGTGGAAGAACGTGTGAGAATTGGGTGTATTCTGTCTAAGTTGTTTTCCTTTATCTGCTGATATAACATTGTTTTCTTTGTTCTTACCTGCAAGAACATGTCTGAATGATTTACCTGCAGAGTGACTTTTATTTCTGCCACACCTCTTGACTTACCTTCTCACCGGGGTCCGCATCATGATGGCCAAGTGCCTGTTTTTTTGTGTGCGAAGTGTCTGAAGTTCAGACATAAACAACTCAGAATTTCTCCAAGTTAATGCATGAACTTTAAACAGAACAAGTCGGAAACAGTGAGCAGACACTTACCTCCCTCTGTTCCAGACAGAATTCCTAAGTGATATGCCTCAACTTTAGACACCTTGCTTGCAAACAAAACAGGCGCTCGGCCCATCATGGTAGAGCCCCAAGAATCACCGTCTCCCATGCTACCCCGATAATGTTCACCAGAATCTTTCTGGACTTACTGACTCTTCCATCTGTTGGGGGTGGGGATAGCACAGCGGTCATTTCATTGGCTGTTCCATATAATCCGCCCTCTACAGCTCGTGCAGCGGACTTTGAAACAGAACCAAGGGCCGCTTTGCGGATTGGCCGAGGACATTCGGTCCATCAGGGTGGCGAAGGACAGTATCTCAACCACCCTGGCTGTCGGACGACCATCTGTCAAATTTAGGGACAATCGCCTGCCCAGTGGTCATCTCTGTACTTTGAAGGCAACAGCTTTTCTTGCAGTTTCTGTCAAGTTTGACAGCTGTTCATCAACCTTTCAACATGTTTTTGTTTGTCAGAAACAAATTCCTTAAGCAGCAGTGTGTTTCTAAAAACAAAATCTCACAATGACCCCCCCCCTCAAACTCTGGGACTTTTCTACCATGATGCAAGGTTCGCCAGAGATCTATTGTTACCGACGCAGCTTTCCAGGAGACAGGACCTGGCCACGCGCATGGCGATCGGAGCGTGCCACCGTCTCCTGTCTCCTGGGAAGCTCCAACACACACGCATGCGCACACACACACGAGCGCCCATGCATGCACGCACGCACGCACACATACATACATACAGAGACACACCTCCCCCCAGCGCACACATACACACATGCACACACACACCAGTGCACCAAGCCCCCCCCGCCGTCGCACACATACACACACATGCGCACACATGCACACACATACACACACGAGCGCACCGACACCCCCCCTGCCGCCCCCCCTACAAGTAAGGGCCACTTACCGCCACTCCGGACATCTGCAGCCTCCGCGGGGCTCTCCCTCAGGCATGGGAGCCCCGCGTAACCACTGCTCCTCGCGGCTCGCAGCTCGAGGTGGGTCGGGACTCTGACCTTTTGGGAGACCGTAGACCGGAGGAGCTGTCTGTCCACCTGGGGACTGTTTGTTGCTGTCTGCCCCTGCTTGCAGTGTCCGGGGATTCGGCGAGTGCGGCGGCCGGGGACTGCGAGTACCAGCATTCCCTTTGACCATCAATAGCTGGTACTCTTCCCCTGCCGGCCCCGCCTCCCGCCTCCTGCCTGCTATTACCTCTTGCCGCCCCCGCTTCGCGGGTGCGACTCGCGGCTCAAGGTGGGTCGGGACTCTGACCTTTTGGGAGACCGTAGACCGGAGGAGCTGTCTGTCCACCTGGGGACTGTTTGTTGCTGTCTGCCCCTGCTTGCAGTGTCCGGGGATTCAGCGAGTGCGGCGGCCGGGGACTGCGAGTACCAGCATTCCCTTTGACCATCAACAGCTGGTACTCTTCCCCTGCCGGCCCCGCCTACCTGCCTAATAAAACACTCCTTGTTTATGTCCCGCGGGACGCACGCGGGACGAAGCGCGGGGCTAAGCCCGGGCAAAGGGCGGGCCCTCTGTGGCCCTCCGAGGCCTGTGGAGGCCGGGACGGGCCACCCTGCTTGGTTCCATCACAGAGGGAGGTATCGTGCCTAAATATTATTCGTTGTTGTGTCTGGCATTCCTTTAAACTATTACAAACACGATGTCCATATGGGAGGATCTCAACGCCCTGTGCGGTACTAAGTACGCCCCTGATCTTATAACCTCCCCAACTGTGGACTCTTTTTGTCTTAATGCTAATGGCCTCGCTGACAAAGCTCATAGCCAAGTAAATGCTGCGCCCCTGGGTTCCTACAATAGATGGAAGCATGACATTGAAACTAACTTTGGGAACAATACAAGTATACCATCACTTGCTAATCCAATAGCATTTATTGAGGACCCGGCCGCGGACATACCAGAGGACCCTCTTTTGTCTCTCAACACGACTTTATTGGCCAAAATTGAGCAATTGCTGGCTGCTACTATCTCTCCCTTGGTCACTAAAATGAATGATTTAGGGGAAAGGCTGACCAATATTGAGTCAGTAATAAGAAAGCTCCCGCTTCCAGATACTATTATGGCCACATGCGTCTGTCCTAACCCTACCACCGCCCCCGAAACGTATAAAACTGGCAATGGGCCCATTCAAATACAGCCATTACGCACACCTATTCAAATAGGCCCCAAAGTATCTGTCAAACCCGCACCAAAAACCCACACAGTGGCTAGATCCGCACTGGCAAGAATGCCACATATCAACCTGCCCCCTGAGGCCGCCCCGTATGTCTCTGTCCTCTCTGGGGTCCCTGCCCTCACCCAGGGAACACGCGAATCCCAGCAGGATTTGTTAAATAAGGCCACCTATTGGCTAAATAAGAATAGACCGTTGCCGCCGGGGCTAGACGGGGGTATCTTGAGTGTCAGGAGGGTGGGATGGCTAGGGACGCTGCCCAAATGCATTGCTGGAGATTTGGTACTTATTAAATTTAAAAACACCAATGTTGCCCCCTTTTTACGAGTTTGTACCCCCAATGAAAGTGAAAGACAAGGCACAATTCGCATTTGGGATCTATATGATTTTTACCCGAGCTCCCCTCACATTACATAGGACAAACTCTAAAGTTTTTTAATGGTAACTGAATTTTGCACAATAATTGTTGAATGATGGCTTTTTATTGTGTCCATGAAATGAAATGTCTATGGTTTTTGTATTTTTTTTGTTAGTATTTCTGTATTGTTGATGCTTTCATGATTTTTAATTTAAAAATCGAATAAAGCTTATTACTACTAACCACTGCTCCTCGGGCCAGGCACTCCGTGGGCGCGGGCTTCGCGCACAAGACGGAAGTCCCGCCCCACCATAGGTTTCGTTTTTAGGAGTGCGCGCGCCTCGTGGAATGCAGGGGGAGTTTGCAGAGGGGCGCGCGGCGCTGAGAAATAGGTTGACGGAGACTGCCGTCCCTCCTTGACAAAAATGCCTATAGTGAACTAAGAAGCAGGTCACTTGTTATGTGCACCCTCTGTGTGGCCAGGGTAGCTATTATACATGAACAACATTATAGTTTGTTAAATCAAACACAGGATTGGGGTTTTATACAGTGCACATCCTTAAGTCATGTTTTTCGAGGCCCTCTTATATGTGATAATGAAGAAAAAGGAAGGAAAGTGGAATAAAACTATCATCTAGGATCACACATTTTGGTGAAGTTGTGAAGCCGGGATTGAGCCCAGCTTTTCTTGTTAACCTTTCTGCACTTCAGCCACTACATTTACATGCTCCCTCTACTACAATCACCCGGCCAAACCGCCACCCTCTTGCTATCCATGTCGCTGGACCTCGGTCACACTACAGACCAAACTTTGTGGCCTCTCTGAAAGTGTTTGTCAGTACCCATGCTCTAAAGCAAGCCCCACCTCTGAAAATTGATAGTGGATTTTACAGTTGTCTACATGCAATATTCCAAGGTCTGGTGCTCAACCTCGGCTTACATTGAAGTATCCCCGTCAGGTCTGACCGAACGAACTTGATGGATGCTCCCTTCACTCCAGTGCAGGTCCAGCGATTGAAAACAGACCATCATCAACCCTTTACTCAAAACACCTGCTGCAGATGCAAACACCTGGCCAACTATTGGCTGGCCACTAACCTCCTCTTCCACATCAAAATCATGGCAAGGCCTAAACGAGAAGGGTGAGAGTATATTGCTCCCACGACCTCCCCGCACCATCAGAGCAGATCCCGCCCTTCCTTGGCTAGTTTGAGGCAACGGCTCCTTGTCCTCCCGGACCAGAAGTACAAATCTGCCCTCACACTGTTGGAGCTTTCCACCGCCAAAGAGACCCTTTTCCCGTATAATCCTACTGCAAAGTTCAAGCTCTGGGCTTGGACATCTGGACGTGCAGAGCAACACGACGAATCTTTTCTTGTCTGTAAAACAGTTGTGATTGACTCATTGGTGTCGCCCACGTGCCCCGTTTGGCGTCTACAGAGGCTCAGCCTTCGCGTGCCTTCTGGTTCATATCGACGTAAGCTCCACAGGCTCAGGCTCTTGAACACCACCACGTGAACGTCCAGCTGTAACCGATGACTTACAACTCGCAGGTCTAACTGGAAAGTGTCTGAGAATCCAAGAACAGTCCCCTGGACCACCGGCTGCACTGGATGAAGGAGCGTCCTGGGAATGGATGGTGCGAAGAAGAGACCCTCGTGATCAGAAACACCAAGACCAGACCTAACACTGAACCCTCTTCTTTGACTGGCCCTCAGGATTTGGGACACCCTTGCGACCCCTTGTGGCTCTTAAAAAACAAGGAAACCAGGGATTCTTGTTGATGCCAAGATCTCTGGTACCCACGCCTGTGCAGGCGGATGCATAGAGTATGAACTCTCAGCTGCCCCTGCTTCAAGCATCCAGCTACTTCCAGCCACTCCCAGCCCCATCCAGCCACATCCAGCCACATCCAGCCACTTCCAGCCACATCCAGTCACATCCAGCCACATCCAGTCACATCCAGCCACATACAGCCACTTTCAGCCACATCCAGTCACTTCCAGCCACATCCAGCCACATACAGCCACTTTCAGCCACATCCAGTCACTTCCAGCCACATCCAGCCACTCCCAGCCACGCCCTGCTACTCCCAGCCACACCCTGCCACTTCCAGCCACTCCCTGCCACTTCCAGCCACTCCCAGCCACATCCAGCCACATCCAGCCACATCCAGCCACTTCCAGCCACATCCAGCCACATCCAGCCACTTCCAGCCACTTCCAGCCACATCCAGCTACATCTAGCCACATCCAGCCACTTCCAGCCACATCCAGCCACATCCAGCCACTTCCAGCCACATCCAGCCACTTCCAGCCACATCCAGCAACTTACAGCCGCTTCCAGCCACATCTAGCCACATCCAGCCACTTCCAGCCACACACAGCCACTTCCAGCCACATCCAGTCACTTCCAGCCACATCCAGCCACTCCCAGCCACACCCTGCTACTCCCAGCCACACCCTGCCACTTCCAGCCACTTCCAGCCACTTCTAGCCACTTCCAGCCACATCTAGCCACTTCCAGCCACATACAGCCACTTCCAGCCACATCCAGCCACCTCCAGCCACTTCCAGCCACATGCAACCACATACAGCCACTTCCAGCCACATGCAACCACATACAGCCACTTCCAGTCACTTCCAGCCACATACAGCCACTTTTTTCAAGCTGACCAAAGTGCTGTTGAAGAGAGCCTTCGGTCGGGCACAGCTTGACTAATACAATATCATCTAGTTTGGACTTCCCAAAATCTTTTTTGTCTGACTTCGCAGACTTTAGAACCAAGCAACCTTACTGTGCTGCAAGCTTAGCAATGGGTACCCTAACAATCCTGCCTTCAGAAGCTTCCATTCACCCCCAGTCTAGCTTCTAGGGGTGCCAAGGTTAAGTGCAGGTTCCTGCGTGCCATGTGCAAAGCATGTAGGAGGAACTGACGCGCTTACCCCCGGAAACTGGCACCTGGGTGTACCCCAGCTTAAGGCCTTCGCTCTGTGTCTGCCCATCAGATCAACCATAGACCATCCAAGGGGATGAAACATGGAGGCAGATCACCGGGCGCACAAGGTTCGAGACTCCAGAATGTTCTCTGCCGCAACCTGAGAACCCACCAAAAAGCAGCCATGAAGCTCCTGCCCATTCTACCATCCGATGCACCCCTTCCTTCCTCCTGCAGAGGGCTCTCTTGGTCGATGGCACTTTATAGCACTTCATAATAAATCCATTTGAACGCCAAAGCATCTTCAGCTAAAATAGCAACTTGTCCGCCTCCACGGCTGTCAGGGCCGGCTCTAGGCTCATGGTGGCCCTGGGCAAGGAGCGTAGGTAGGGGGCCCTGGCAGTAAAGAGGGGAGGGGCCAGGGTGTTTAGAAGTGGAACAGAGCCGGAGGCCGCCAAATCCCTGCCAGGGGCCACCATGCAAATATGTATCCATCCTCAGAGTATTAATATATTAAGGATATATATTGGCGTGGTGGCCCCTGGGGTTTGGTGGCCCTGTGCAGGTGCACAGCTTGTACATGCCTAAAGCCGGCCCTGCGGCTGTGCCTCCTGTAACTTAGAGTTCTCCTGATGCAAATGTGGATTAGTGCAACGCTCCAGTCAGGAATCAGTAAAGCCCTCTGGGAGACACCCTCAGCTCAGCAGTCTGTGGAGGGTAGGGGTGCGGCACCCCAGCTGGCTGGCGGGAGTCACCGAGCCGGGGCATGCGCAGGAGAGGTGGGCACTACAAGGCTGTGCACGAGTTCCTTATCACAATAATAGGACAGGAGGTCCGTGGGAACGGAAGGTGCAAGAATGCGAATATGAAACAAGGGGGTGAGTGACTGTACGAAGAGGGCAGAATGCAGAATGGGGCAGAGACAAGCGAACCTGCAGTGCCCAGTAACCGGAGGCCTGCCCTGCACGTGGGCCTCTCTGCTGGCTCTGTGCCAGGCTGGGGCAGAGGAGGCCCTGCTGGAGGCCAGATCGTCAGAGAAGAGGCTCTGACATGTAACTCTGAACACCACGGGGCTGTAGACACTAGGGGGCATATTATCAAGCACATGCGATAACTATCGCAAATCTCGCATAGCGCGATTTTCATTTTCGCCGTCTATCGCTGGATTTCAGCGCTGGGTTAGCGATGTATCATTAACGCTTTTCAAACAGACTTTGTGAAATCCATCGATAGAGGGTGATAACATGCGTTAGCGTGAGAAAAGCAGCGTAATGTACACCTTGATAATAGGCAGGTGTCGACTTAGATCCACTGCCCATGTGACAGATGGCTAAGTCGGACCAATAGCAGGAGTTAAAATTTCGCTATAAAGGGGCCATAGCGCCACTTTGATCATTGATTCGCGGGTCTGGGGCATCCTTGTAAATATAGCGATGCAGTTTTAGCGATGTGTACCCATGTTGTTCTGTGAGGAACGCCCACTTTGCATGTCATTAGCAATAATAATCTCTGACATGCAAAGTGGAGAAAAGACGGCTGCTAACTCAAGGAAACATGCGTTAGCGTGTCCTTGATAATAGAGCAATATTTAAATTGCTGCTTTCTGGCTGAAAACGGCCGCTAAAGCGGTGAAATTGGACTTTATATTATGTCCCTGGGGGGCTTATTTACAAGGCCCTTGCACCAGTTTTGCATCATTTTATTTTTGCGTCATTTTTAAAATGGGAAAAGTGACGCAAAAGTGGCACAAGCAGCTTGTAAATCTGCCCCTGTACAGTGCGGGGGTGGGGAACATGTATTAATAAGCTGGCCGCCAGTAATGCATTCCTGAATTACCATGACAGACTCGCAGTTCATGACTGTTACCACCATTTAATACATGAGTGCTGAGGGCTAATCTATAAAAGATCGTAAAATCGATCCGCCGGAAGACGCGGTTGTGCTGAGGGGCGCACGTGGTTGGGCTGTGCAGAGGGAATTACGTTTTTCAGGGAAGACAAACATTGCCACCTAGTGGCGATTGGGAGACTAGCACGCATCTCTGCAGCTGGAGCCACTTCTGCAAAGACGGGCTTTTTACTGATGATGAACGTAGAGCTGACGTCACTTCAAAAGTGTGTCAGGGGCTGAGTCTTAACTACTAAATGCAGAATGGCTCCCGACCATTAAGGAGCCCGAAGCGCGTTATATGCGACGGTGAGGGCTTTTCTTTAGGTCCTGGGGCAGTCAAAGGTTAGAAGAATCCAGAGGTCGAAGTGGACGAGGGACGGCGGAACGACGTTCCCTTCCCAAGCTGTATTCATTTGCTGAGCACGGCTCCCATTCATTTTATTAAAAATACCCGCCCTTGAACAGTTAAGTTGTTGCGGGTTCACAGGACACATTTATTTTGAAAGTACTGTAAACAATTAAGCACAGCCCTTTGGCTGGCTACCTATTTATACTGTGTACAATCTTTCTTCGATTTGTGTTTAATGCATATTTTAAACTAATAACTTACATATTAACAAAGCTTCCTGTCACAGGGTTGGGCCTCTTAGCACTACAAGTACATGATACTGTTTCCCCACTGCACCGGCCAGGATTCAAGTCAGTGACCTGGTTACACCCACATCTGAAGTGACAGCATAAACTAGCAGAGCTTTCGTACCAGAAAGATTAATTTCCCACAGATACATTTAAGATACTTTTATTTTTCATACAGTGTGTACATTATATTTAATATGCAGGTGCCGGTAGATGGCAGGCCAACTAAATAGTAACAGAATATGTTGTTCTTTTTAGCCACTACTCTAAACCTGCCCCTACAATCACTAACCCCATCCCCACAGTCCCGCTGACCCCAGTCCCACACTCGCTGACCCTGCCCCCACACTCGCTGACTCTGCCCCCACACTCGCTGACCCTGCCCCCACACTCGCTGCCCCCAGTCCCACACTCGCTGACCCTGCCCCCACACTCGCTGACCCTGCCCCCACACTCGCTGACCCCAGTCCCACACTCACTGACCCTGCCCCCACACTCGCTGACCCCAGTCCTACACTCGCTGCCCATGCCCCCACACTCGCTGACCTTGCCCCCACACTCGCTGACTCTGTCCCCACACTCGCTGACCCCAGTCCCACACTTGCTGACCCTGCCCCCACACTCGCTGACCCTGCCCCCACACTCGCTGACCCTGCCCCCACACTTGCTGACCCCAGTCCCACACTCGCTGACCCTGCCCCCACACTCGCTGACCCCAGTCCTACACTCGCTGCCCCTGCCCCTGCCCCCACACTTGCTGACCTTGCCCCCACACTCGCTGACCCCAGTCCCCACACTCGCTGACCCCAGTCCCCACACTCGCTGACCCCCAGTTCCACACTCGCTGACCCCAGTTCCACACTCACTGCCCCAGCCCCCACACTCGCTGACCCTGCCCCCACACTCGCTGGCCCAACCTCATACTCAGGTTCACAGTTCACAGACTTTCCTTTATGCACTTCGATCACTGTTCAGAACAGCTTTGAATTTCTGATCCAGTTTCATCTGTTTCACGCCCTCTTAGCCCAGGTCACTGGCAGGGCACGTGCACACTCGTCCAAATTCTAAATGTGTTTACATCTCATGTTCAGAAATAGTGACCTGTGTTTTCAACAATGTCACACAGCAGCAGCAGCTCACTAATATTACTGAAAATACCCTCTGTGACCCCTCCCATTTCTCATATGTCAGGTCCTGTTTTGATCTGTATGAAACTTTTTATGCATGTTGCATGAAACATAAACATAACATTTCTCTGCAAAAATGCCTATAATAGAATCTGGCACAACCCCCACATTAAAAATAAATTAAAGGAAAACGGTATTTGAATTAACTTGTTTAAGAATTATTCAAGGTTGTCAGGGCAAGACTCTGCAGAACAAAGCTGACTCTATCAGGGCCCCCCTAAAAGGCTGGGGCACTAGGCCAGCGCCCACTTTGTCTATGCATGAAGATGTCTCTGACTGGCAGGGTGGTGAGGCAGAGCAGTCGATGCTGACTCCCGGAAGTGATGAGTACAGGCCTCAGCAAGGCCTGCGAATGCAAGGGGTTCGCCCTTCTGTGCATAGAGTCCTCAGACTACACAAGAAATTGGCACGGAAACTGGAAATACAAAGACATAGTTTAATAAACCTTTAAAGGTGGTACTACAGCCCACACAACACTCTACAGTATTGTACAAGGTAGAACAAAGAACTCAGACATGCGGTCCCCTTTTATACACAAAGAAGGGGCTCATAAGTAGGCGGTTACAGCTCAAAACATGATTTACAACCATATATGGACATTTCTCAAACATGATCGATACATGGGTGGAGTTAATGGTTCTTGAGGCCCGCCGAAATACACATTCCAATCTACGCTAATCAGAGACAGATGTGACTCCTACTGAGCATGCGCTAGATGCACAAGGAACTATTTATAGCTTGTTGCTGGGCAAACTTCAGGGGTGACTAGCAGTGAGGTAGGACTCGCCTTGTGTCGAGCACATGGCAATGTATGGCACACAAGATGGAGGCCAGAAAACAAAATGGAGTCTGGCCGTATTTAAAGTACAGGCGGGAAAACTAGCAGAAAGACACAATAGCATGTCTTCAGCTAATGCTTAATACTATCGCTGTTTTATTTACAACAGAGGTGCAGATGGTCATAAAGCGGAGTCCCTGTAACATAGTAAATAATGCTTCAGAACTTTATTATCCATCAGCCCTTTACTTTGAATAACCCCACTACAAACAGGTAAGTAAAATACTTACAAACAAAAAAAGAACGCTAGCACCTACTGGAGGTTATGATTAAGGGCGGGCGGGAACTCCACTTCGCCAGCAGAGTGTGCGGAGATTTGCCCACTCCGCGCTCCATTGGGATCGCGGAGTGTAGGAAAAAACTCTGACTCCGTAGCAGAGCGAAGTTAGTCAGCCCTCCCCCCGCCACAATAGGCTCCCCGCCTCCACACTCCCTAATTAAAAATACTTACACACTAATTTAAAATGAAATAATAAACACACTTACCTGCACTGCGGTGTCCCCGGGCTGCTATCCTCCTCCTCGCCATCTTTCTCCTATGTGGAGGTACATGTTGAGGGAACTGACACATGTCAATGGTGCCGCTGCACTAGGTGAGCACCACACCATACAATTACACAAGCATACCACATACATACAAGCGATCTCCTGGAAACCAGCTCCCGCCTTCACCCAGGACCCACAGCACAGTTGTAATACACCGCAGGCGGGAACACGCTTTACATTTGAAGCCCAGTCCAGCAGGAATACATGCAGTGCTCTGAGAGAAGGAGGGTGGAATAGTGTTGTTCTGTATACAACATGTGTCTCCACAACAAGTGCGGATGATGTCATCACGCAGCAACATTCAGTAACATGTCATGGTGAGGACTCACCCAGAGCACTTTTGACTGTGGGCAGTAACCACTGATGTAGGCCGGTGGGAAGCGGGTCTCGACCACTGCCCAGGATGGTCCTATCACTCACAGGATAACTTACACAATGTGCATACTGTGAGGTATGGAGGAATGACAGACACAACATACACTATGTAACACAACACAGGGCATCTGAGGACGGCTGGCTCCTTCCCTTTGTTAAACTGAAATGTTGCATTGTTGCTCCCCGGTGTGAAATCCAGTTTTTATCAAGAATCTGATGTTTCTGTTACTAGGTTGTATTTAGTATCTTCATTTTAGTATAGTTTTTATCTTACTTTCTTCCTAAAGTGAGGTGCTCAGGCTAATATATATTGTATGTTTCTTTGAATTCAGACAGAAGTAGGTCTCACTTATTGTGCTTCCCTCCCTGCAGATTTTAGATTTTGGTTTGGCCCGACATGCCGAGAACGAGATGACCGGATACGTGGTGACGAGATGGTACAGGGCGCCGGAGGTGATTCTTAGCTGGATGCACTACACGCGGGCAGGTACAGTAGAGCATGGTTACTCTAGCACCTGTGTTCCAGGTGAACACCTGCAGGCAGGTGCCATATGGCATGAACGGCCTTACACTCCAGACATATACACCAGGGCCTGATGCAAGAAGGTATTTACGTGCAGATAAGTTACGAGTGCGGAATCTCCTCATTCGGGCGGCATCTCCGCACTGAACTGCAGTGCGGAGATGCTGCCCCGGGTGCAGAGACTCTGCCACGAGTGGGAGACTCCGCTACCAGTGCAGAGACTCGCCACAAGTGCAGGGACTCAGCCACAAGTGCAGAGACTCCGCCTCGACTGTATAGACTTCACCACAAGTGCAGAGACTCCAACACGAAGGCAGAGACTCCAAAACGAAAGCAGAGACTCCACCACGAGTGCAGAGACTCCGCCACGAGTGCAGAGAATCCACCAGGAGCAAAGAGACTCCACCATGAGTACAGAGACTCAGTCACGAGTGCAGAGACACCACCACGAGTCCTGAGACTCTGCCATGAGTGCAAAGACTCCACCACAAGTGCAGAGATTCCAACACAAGTGGGAAACACCCCCTCGAGTGCAGAGACTCCACCATGTGTGCAGAGACTCCACCACAAGTGCAGAAACTCCACCACGAGTGCAGAAACTCCACCATGACTGCAGAGACTGCCATAAGTGCAGAGACTCTGCCACAAATGTAGTCCCCCGCAAATTTAGAGACTCCACCATGAGTACAGAATTTCCAGAGATGCTGCCACAATTGGAAAGACTCTGTCACGAGTGCAGAGACACCACCACGAGTGCAGAGACTCCGCCATGAGTTCAGAGACTCCACCACAAGTGCAGAGACTACACCACGGGTAAAGAGACTCCACCACGAGTGCTGAGACTCTGCCATGAGTGCTGAGACTCTGCCACGAGTGCAAAGACTCTGCCATGAGTGGGAGACTCCGCTACGAGTGGGAAACTCCACCACAAGCGCAGAGATTCCAACACGAGTGGGAAACTCCGCCACAAGTACAGAGACTCCACCATGTGTGCAGAGACTCCACCACAAGTACAGAGACTCCGCCCAAGTACAGAGACTCCGTCATGAGTGCAGAGACTCTGTCATGAGTGTTGAGGGGTGCCGCTCGTAGAGGAGACCTTGACCCGTTTGCCTGTAGCTGCAAGGAGCCCCGTAGGGCATTGTAATCAGCGCCTGGAGCCCCGTTGGGCATTATCATCTGTGTGGGAGAGCTGCTGCGCAGGAGGACGGGACTGCGAGGCCCAGCAGGCTGTGCGTGTGACATCGAGCACACCTGCCGCCTCTTCCCGTGCCTCCGCCCCCTCTATTTCCAGTCAGCATAAGCTCCGGACTAATTACGCGTTAGCGGGACGCGTGTGCGGGACATCACCCGGGACAAAGCCCGGACTAAGGGCGGACCCTCTGAGACCCTCAGAGGCCCGAGGAGCCTGGCCTGTGCCAGACACTCTGCTCGACTGCGAGTAGCCAAAGGACACCGAGACTTCATAACTGTAAGTTGGCTAAATCCTTGCCGTAACACACCGTTGTGATCCCGTAAGACCTTGATGTACTGAGATTGGTACCGGTAACTGGCCGTAACCTCCTCCTGCTTTACAGTGGGATATTTATTGGCCTTGCCATGAACCACCCAGAGACCAGAAGCATGGCAGCTGCTGGGGTAAAGAAATTGACTGGTACCTTAGACGATTTTATTGTGCGTACACATGCCCTCATTGATGAAGGGATCATACTGATGGACAGAAGGGTGTCCCAAGATTTAGCCATGGCAAAGCGTTCCTCTTTGGGCTATATTGCACAAGCTTGCACTCCTAATGGTCCATCTGCTCCAAACACACTTGTAATGGTACACAAGGACGGGGGATGTGACATACCAGCCTCCCAGGAAGGCCTGGAGGCAACCCCTAATCTCTCCCTATTGGTGGTAAATGGCACGGCTGTAAACGAGAATGAAACTACAGTTAGTACCTTAATTGAAAGGGGCAGGAAAGAGGGGGCTATCCCTAAACAAAAGAGCAATAAACAAAAGCCCACTAAAACAACTACTCGAAAAGGGAAAAAAGCCCAGACTGGTAAAAACCACGACCCAACTCTGTTGGATCCGGTTCCTCTGAACATGAGCACCAACTTAGATGCCCAGACTCATATCGAGGACATCACGGGTGGGCCCCAGGCAAGTGTGGCCATAACACTAAGTCTGCCAGATGAAACTGTCTTGGATAGTAGTTTGGAGGGGATTTTGGAACTAAGTGGGGTAGTTGATAATCAAGCCAGAGGGAGTGAGGACAGTAATAGCCTAGTCATGGTTAATAATAACATTTTTGAAATGTTAAAAATCCTCTTAGAACCAATTGAGGTTAGGCTACGATGTCTGGAAACAATACTGAATAACATCCACAAAGATATTAGTGCCCCTAGCTTTAATTTGAACAATAAAGTTCCACAAAAAAAACCGATTACGAATAGACCATCCATAGCTGCTAAAAGCATCGCTACCACTAATCCACCTCCAAACCCCACCACTAATCCACCTCCAAACCCCACCACTAATCTACCTCCAAAACCCACCACTAATCTACCTCCAAAACCCATACCAACATCTAAAAACCCAACCACAACCGACAAAGTAGCGCCACTCATACAAACTCCCAAATTACAACAGGACAAAGATAACGCAGAAAAGAGGGAGTCGCGCAGAAACATACATCTACCTCCAGAAGCCTCACCATACGTTGTGGTCCTTACGGGAGTCCCTCAACCAGATACCAAATCAAATGAAAATAACGGGGGACTTGTAAATAAAACAATACATTGGCTTAATGATAACTACCCTCTCCCCCAGCCTTCAAAAGTAACATTCTGATGGTTGAAAGGGCTCCTTGGGTGGGGTACAATAAAAAAAGGGCACACGGTGATTGCGTGGTGATAACATTTGAGAACCCACGCACTGCTGAATTCATCACAACGAGGCCTCCAAGAAATTATGGTCTGTCCATTGTGGCTAGGGCATTATCCTATTTCTACCCTGAGGGTGAACACCCGGATAATAGGTGGAGTTGGACCAGGGATAATCGACATCATGGTGGTAATAATGGGCAGGCTTTTGATAATAACTACCATAATACACAGTGGAATGGGAGGCATGATGATGGCTGGAACATTGTGAAATACAAAGGGAGGCCTCCTTACTTTCGCCCACAAGGTTATGACCCAGGATGGGCAGGCAATCTGCAATTTCCTCCGATTTTTCCATGTTACAACCGGTTTGATTGTTTGGAAGCGGTGGATTGACTCCCCAAGATCAAGGAAGATGCCCGGTTGTCTAATAAACCTGTGGACTTGGGTCTTACAAGTTGTTTGGGGTCTGAGGAAACCACAGAAACTCAAGTGGGGGATGAGATCATACAAGGGAGCGAGGTCGGACAACTAGATGACATTCTAGACATTCTACCCGCAGCAAAAGATTATTGCAAGGTGGTCTTTTGGAACGTGGCAGGGTTAAAACAGAAGATTACCAATCCAACCTGGGACGAGGCCATTACCGACGTGGGAATTTTAGCCCTTCAAGAAACTTGGGCCACCACGCCGATACATCTTAATGGCTATAAAACTTACTTTACCCCCGCGGTGGGTGGAGTACATGGAAGACCTAAGGGAGGGTTGACTGTATACATATCCAATCTTCTAGTTTATGATACAATTTCCTTTTCCCCTGGATCCAGTTACTATCAAAAAATAGTGATAGACACAAGGAAGGGTCCAAAGATGGTTCTCTTTAATTTTTATAATAACTGTTCAGGTAGCATGATTAAGGACGTACTTGCTACACTAACTTCAGATATGCAATACGAACTTGATACGAGTAAAAGGGGCGAAGTTATGTTATTATGGGGGGGTGATTTTAATTGCACTCTTTGCAAAAAGGGCCAAAAGGGTATCTGAGGTTTAATGCTGGAACAAGATGTCAACCTGACACATTTTGAACATACCCTAGTAGGTGACTCATTAAACAAGATGATTTTTAATTTTAATTTTGGGTTTTCAAATGAATTAGCACATCATCCAACGACATTTGCTCCAACCTTTGTTGGGCGGGGGCCTCATCTATTATTGATTTTAGTTTATGTACACAAAGCTCTGCGAGTAGAATGATTAGTGCGAAAATCATTGACTTACCACTGAGTGACCACCTGCCACAGGTATTAAAAATGGAGAATTTATTTGTTGTAACCGATACTAGAGAATGTCCCAACCAAATGGTTGAGGACGTGTAGTTGGGCACCCAAAATGGTTATAACCTTAAATGGAGTAGAGTGGTTCCGGATGATTTTTTGCTTAAAATATTGAGTAAATGCATGAGTAGTTTTTCAATCTGTTTAGATGAATATGCAGAGAGCAGCGAAATAATAACCCATTTTAATATCATCTCTAGCACAATTAAGGAAGCACTGTGGGTTGCCAGGAAAAATTCCCTAAAGTCCAAAAGGAAATGGTTTGATAGAGAGTGCACTAAAGCCTTAACAAAGCTTAGACACGCAATTCATAAAAGACCACGGGATGTAATCCTAATTAGAATTGCAAGGAGGGATTATAATGCAGCATTGAAGGACAGGAAGGCCTCGATAAAAAGGGAAGCTTGGGACAATTTATGTGCGGCATCACAATCAAAGGATCCGGCTGCTTTTTGGAGGGTTATTAACACCCCCCTCCTACACGAACAAAAAGCACGCATGGAAATCGCCGTTTCAGAAGGTGAGTGGGTGGCTCACTTTTCTTCCCTTTATAAGGTTGTGGAACTAACCCCTGAAATAGGCCAGGACACAGGGTCGCTAAATTTAGATACATCTAGAACCCTGGTTGTAACCCTTCCTGAAGTTATTGCGAGCCTGAAGGCGACTAAGGGGGGCAAGGCGGCTGGACCAGACGGCATACCAGCTGACCTCTATAAGGCTAACATCGAACTATGGGGGCCACTGCTAGTTCAGCTCTTCAATGCCGCTTTGGCAAATAGTCCAATTCCTACTTGGTTCACATCGGTAATAGTCCCAATTTTTAAAAAAGGGGATAGGCTAAGTTGTACTTGCTATAGGCCAATTTCCTTATTGGACTCCTCCATAAAAAGTTTGGGGAGAGTGATTTTAGCTAAATTGCAAAGCTGGGCTGAGGATGATGGGGTGTTAAGCGATTTTCAATTTGGGTTCCAGAAGGGTTTGGGGACCATAGAGCAAGGTTTGAATCTTTTCACCTTGCAACAGAAGTATATAAAGGTCAAAAAACAACGTCTATACCTCACATTTGTTGATTTATCATCAGCTTTTGACTGTGTGTCACACACTAAATTATGGTCAATTATGGCCGAATTGGGGGTAGACAATGCCATCATATGCTTTTTGAGAGACTTATATTCCAGGGCCACCGCAAGTGTCAGATATGGGAATAATGGTGAATGCAGCAGACAATTTGAGATTGGTCGGGGTGTGCGCCAAGGGTGCGTCCTAGCCCCATTTTTATTTTTGTTATATATAAATGGAATAGAGAAGCACCTCGTGCATGAGGGCAGGGACATGCCTATGGTGGGAGGTAGGCCTGTCCCTGCACTGATGTACGCTGATGATGCTGTCTTGATGGCACGCACCCCAATGGCTTTACAAACTTTGGTCACATCCTTTAATAGTTTTATGCTTGGTTTAGATCTGAAAATCAATTGTTCTAAAACTTTGCCTATGTACTGTGGGTCAAGAACAAGCAAGCATCTGAAGCCAATTTTTATAAACTCCAATCCCTTAGAAAGGACCCCCACCTTCCCATATCTGGGGATATTGTTTCATGAAAGCGGCTCATGGACTACTGCAATCCATGCTAGATCTTTGTTATTTTCTAAGACTATTATGGCCCTAAAATGCTTTATGAAAAAACTAGGGAATAAACCCATAAAGGAGATTTTAACTGTTTATAATGCGACTTGTATATCTGTAGTCACCTATGGTGCAGGATTATGGGGTTACTCAAATACTAGCTCAATTCAAACCATGGAAAATAAGTTTTTATGTCACATTCTGTCCGTGCCCGAAAGTACTGCAACAATGATATGCCATGCTGAATTGGGAACACCTTATGTTACTGACATTATTAAAATTCAGCCAATCCTACTTTGGCATAGGGTTTGGACAAATGATGAATGTGTTGTTAACCGGGCTATTTTAAAGGACATTTTAGTATTGGACAACATCAATGACTTTAAATGGATATGCTACGTCAGAAACTTTCTTGAAAAATTAAGTTGCCCCCAATACTTTGAGGACCCACAATCAATGGAATACATATCTAGAAGAGACCTGAAAAATCTGTGTATGGCGTACCTCAGGGAAAAGAGATATATAGAGGAGGCGAGAAAAAAGACTGTTTCTGCCCACCAGGACATTTTATGCGGAGAGAAATTGCAGCCATATTTATCATTGTATATGTCCAATCATGAACGCTTCCTTTTGACCCAATTTAGATTTAATATTGTTTTTAGGACATTATCGTTCCCCGTGATGAATTGTTGGTCGAGGGATCTATGTCTTTGTCCATGTGATGATGTATCCCAACAATCCGATATACACATATTATTCTTTTGTAAATTTTATACTCTCTTCCGAAAGAAACTTATCATCCCTATCCTCAAAGACTTAAATGTATATAGATGTCGCCTAGCGTTTTTAGAGTGCCAGAAAATGGAAACTGTTTTTATGGTAGCCTCAATTGCTGAATTTTTTAAATCAGTTTTTAAGTGTCGTAAATCAATTCAAATCGATTAATTTTCTATATTGTACACATGAACTTTATTTTGTTGTCTTCTTTTTTCTGTGATTTTTAAAATGTTTACTTGACCCCTTGTAAATTGTACCTTTCATGCTACTTTTATGGTTATTTTGCTTTTATAACCGAATAAAGTACTTTTGAATCTTGAGTGCAGAGACTCTGCCATGAGTGCAGAGACTCCACCACGAGTGCAGAGACTCCACCACGAGTGCAAAGACTCCACCACGAGTGCAGAGACTCCACCACGAGAAAAGAGACTCCACCACGAGTAAAGAGACTCCACTACAAGTACAGCTCCACCACTTGTACAGAGTTTCCTCCACAAGTGCAGAGACTCTGCCACAAGAGCAGAGACTTCACCACGAGTGCAGAGACTCCACCACGAGTGCAGAGACTCCGCCACAAGTACAGAGACTGTGCCATGAGTGCAGAGACTCCACCATGAGTAGAGAGACTCCACCACAAGTAAAGAGACTCCACTACGAGTACAGCTCCACCACTAGTACAGAGTTTCCTCCACAAGTGCAGAGACTCCACCACGAGTGCAGAGACTCCGCTACAAGTGCAGAGACTCCACCACGAGTGCAGACTCCACCACGAGTGCAGAGACTCCACCATGAGTGCAGAGACTCCGCCATGAGTGCAGAGACTCCACCATGAGTGGAGAGACTCCACCACAAGTAAAGAGACTCCACTACGAGTACAGCTCCACCACTAGTACAGAGTTTCCTCCACAAGGGCAGAGACTCTGCCATGAGTGCAGAGACTCCACCACAAGTGCAGAGACTCTGCCACGAGTGCAGAGACTCCACCACGAGTGCAGAGACTCCACCACGAGTGCAGACTCCACCACAAGTGCAGAGACTCTGCCACAAGTGCAGAGACTCCACCACGAGTGCAGAGAATCCACCACGAGTGCAGAGACTCCACCACAAGTGCAGAGACTCCGCCATGAGTGTAGAGACTCCACCATGAGTAGAGAGACTCCACCACAAGTAAAGAGACTCCACTACGAGTACAGCTGCACCATTAGTACAGAGTTTCCTCCACGCGTGCAGAGACTCTGCCACGCGTGCAGAGACTCCACCACAAGTGCAGAGACTCCACCACAAGTGCAGAGACTCCGCCACGAGTGCAGAGACTCCACCACGAGTGCAGAGACTCCACCACAAGTGCAGAGACTCCACCACGAGTGCAGAGACTCTGCCATGAGTGCAGAGACTGCACCATGAGTAGAGACTCCACCACAAGTAAAGAGACTCCATTACGAGTACAGCTCCACCACTAGTACAGAGTTTCCTCCACAAGTGCAGAGACTCCACCACAAGTGCAGAGACTCTGCCACGAGTGCAGAGACTCCGTCACAGGTGCAGAGACTCTGCCATAAGTTCAGAGACTCCACCACGAGTGCTGAGACTCTGCCACGAGTTCAGAGACTCCACTAGGAGTACAGCTCCAATACTAGTACAGAGTTTCCTCCACAAGTGCAGAGACTTTGCCATGAGTGCAGAAGACTCCACCACAAGTGCAGAGACTCTGCCACGAGCACAGAGACTCCACCACGAGTGCAGAGACTCTGCCACAGGTGCAGTGACTCCACCACAAATGCAGAGACTTTGCCATGAGTGCAGAGACTCCACTGCGAATGCAGAAACTCTTCCACTAGTACAGAGTTTCCACCACAAGTGCAGATACTTTGCCCTCAGAACTTTACTACATGTAGTACATCTTGCTTTTCTTTTCATTAGCACTGATTGGTGAGAGGTTGCTGGCTTGTTTGATGTGCTACACACCACTGACCTTTCGCATACACATTCTCTTGCCTTCTCCTGCAGTGGACATGTGGTCGGTCGGATGCATCCTAGCTGAAATGATAACTGGACAAGTCTTGTTCCCTGGAGGTGACTGTATCCTTTTTTTTAAGCTACAAACTTTCTAAGACTGATCAGGATGGAAACACGAGGAACACTAAAGAAGTAAGCCTTTTACATTGGAAACCATCCTTAAATCAGGCCCCTATTTAAATGTGCAGAGAGAATATTTGTGATCTGGTGACAAAATTTCTACTTTCATCGCATGATTGCAAAGAAATCTCTCCACGTTTGGATTTCAGTGGTGAGTTTAGTTTGGTAGCTATGTGACTGCACATGTTAAAGGGGACACACACTTGATTGTAAAATGGTGTATTCCAAATGCTGCTCTCTGCAGTGTCTTCAGAGCATCAACGGTGCTCTGAAAAACGCACAGTAAATACAGGTATAAACAGAGATGTCCCTGTGGTCCATGGGTCTCTGGATTGAAATCGAATTTCAAAACCTTAAATAAACTTAGTTTCAGAATATCTGCTTGCAACAAATGATGTCTGTGCCACTAATGACTCCGTGGAGGTGCGAAGCGATTGGCGGCTGCTTGTCATGTAACCAATTGTGACAGAGATCCAGAATTCCAGGGCGACGATTGATCGCAGGGATGTCTGAACTGGAGTAGAAATCCACCTGACACAAGAAGGCCATATGCTATCTAACAAAATAGTTCTTCTTTTGCCAGATTTATACTTCCAATTTATCCAAACAAAAGAAGATAAAGGGGCATATTTACAATGCCCTTGCGCCACTTTTCCGTCATTTTTCCTATGTTAAAAATGACGCAAAAGTGGCGCAAGGGCCGTGTAAATCTGCCCCAAAGTGTCCAGACCAGAATAGGTTTAAAAAACAACAGCCAACAGATGTTACCCAGAGATCTGCCGTGGGAGCCTTTACCCACAGAGCACCAACACAAACGGGAACCATTGGCTTCACAGAGCGGGATGATAAACCAATGAGACAACAACACATACTAGAGTCACGGCGATCTTACAGTTGTGAGGTTGGAATTCTCACAGGTAATGTGTAATTTGTAGACAACTGATTTATAAAACAAGTGCAGCTGCTTACATAGTGAACTCTTTAAGCATGCAGTGTCAACCTCAGAATTTCATTAAAGAGACTAGTCATTTTTACTTGTTTTTAATTAAAAACTCAAATTGCTTCTAACCAGAATTATATATAGTATACATCTTTGTTCACAAGCTTAAGTTTTCTCAAATTCCAATGTCTTCAAAAATGTTAACTAACGATTCAAACTATTTTAAACTACTTTATAAATAACAATCTCCACTTTGTTGAAACTTCAAAATTAAACTATAGAATGACAGTATAGCTTTAACACTTTCAATTTCATGTGTTTGTTTACTAAAAAAAAAAATATTTTGTAACCAACAATGCTAACAAATGTTATTCTAAAATATTTTCAACAATTTGAAATACACATATAGACCGTTTTAATGTAAATATTTTAATTTGATCCTTACATCCACCTTCCTTTAATAAAATCAAAGGCATTTTATTTGCTTATGTTAATCTTTGTTTACCCTCAACCCTTGGTACTCCATGCTTCGTAGCTCTGCCAAACGTCCGCAGTTTGAAACCGATGATTCCGTCCTTGTCATGGGTAGAAGTTGTTGATTCACCTTAACCATCTAAACAGATTTTGATGAGTTGAACAAGATCATAGACTTGACTGGCAGCCCGCAGCCATCGCTCATCGATAAGATGGACAGCAGGGATGTGAGTACCACTTGCACAAGCCGTTGTACTGTTGAGTGAGGCGCTTCAGACACAGCGGCCTCTTTTCGGTGTAAACACAATGGGGCTTATTTACAAGGCCCCTGCACCACTTTTGCATCATTTTTAACATGGGAAACGTGACGCAAAAGTGGCCCTAGGGACTTGTAAATCTGCCCCAATGTACTTTCATTACACCAGGAGGTCGCACAGGATATTACCTAAGACTTCTATCTGATCAGAGTTCATGAGGCCATGGGGCATGGGGCAGAGTGCAATGGGTATTGGCGACGCTGCATGGGTACTGTACCAATTTTACACGTGACCACATCAAACCTGTTCTGAAAAGAAACATACAGCACTATAGCACTATATGTAATAGTCTAATTACTGCACATAGAGTGGAAATGAAACATTTTGTCATTTGTAGCACGAAATTTGGACGCAGACACGGCTCTTAACTATTTACTCAGCCTTAGTCAAAATCCTGCATGTTTTTTTTTCGGAAATATGTGATATATAGTTCTCACTGACTGAAAGCTACAATTTTCATTTATATAATACAAAAATCAAGGTTTTGGAATTTCTAATTTTCTTGTCTCAGTCTGCATTCTAGTTATCATCGAAATGTCAGGCTTTGCATGTTTGTTTCTCAGGGACTACACGTTTTATGTGGATCACTGACATAATATCGAGGGACATAATATCCACTATCAAAAATATCATTGACAAAATATCGACAGACAGAATATCGAGTTTGTATCTACAAACAGGTAAGTACAAAAATATCGAGTAAAAAATATTCTTTACAAAAATATAGTTCATAAAAATATCGACTTTATTAAAAACAATGTTAAATTAAATTAATATTAAAAATTAATTACTAAAATATAGTTAAAAATACTTAAATTAACTTATAATAATTAAATAATTAATGAAAGTTATAAAAAAATGTTAAAATCATATTTGTTAAAACATATATATATAGTAACATAATATAATTAAATAATATCCAATATTATTACCGTACAATAGCGGAAGTGTAAAAATTACTATTCCCACTCCAGAGAGTGCAACAGTAGGAAAAGCGTTGGATAGCGTAGGGATAAAAATTACTATTCCCACTCCAGTGAGTGCAACAGTAGGGAAAGCGTTGGATAGCGTAGGGGTTTAAATTACTATTCCCACTCCAGAGAGTGCAACAGTACGGAAAGCGTTGGATAGCATAGGGGTAAAAATTACTATTCCCACTCCAGTGGGTGCAACAGTAGGGAAAGTAAATACTTCATATATTATTTAAAAAAAGTATAAATTAATATCTATAAAAAATGAATTAAAAGTAATTACCAATTTAATATAATCTAATAATTAATCTATTGAAATTACTAATTAACATTAATTATTACAATTAGTTACCTATTAATACAAATTAATACAAATTAATACAAATTAATTACAAATTAACAATTAATTATTTAACAATTAAAAATTAATTAACAATTAATTCAAATTGAATACAATTAAATAAATTTAATTATTTAATTAATTATAAATAAATTACTTCCCACCCTATTCCCCTATAAATCCACAACCCGCTACAGCCGTGGTTCCCAAACTGTGCGCCGTGGCGCCCCGGTGCGCCGCTGTGAGGTGCCAGGGGCGCCGCGCGCACAATGTGGGAAAGTGCACTTCATGTGAGCCTGAGGTGCAATCAGAGTCAAATTACGGGGGGGGGGGCTGACCTTCAAGCAAAATCTCCATTCTTTAGTTGCAGGGCCACTAAGCAGGGGCGGCGGCGGGACATCAAAGCCTCATTAGCAAACAAAAGGGGCCTCATTTATGAGGCCTTGCGTCACTTTTGCGCTGCGGATGCGTCACTTTTTGTGACGCACCAGCGGCGTAAAATATGCGCCTTGTTGCGACATATTTAAAAAGTGACGCATCTAGGTAGATGCGTCACTTTTTAAACCCCTGCGCCACATTATACCTGCGTCAGGTATAATGTATGCAGAGGGGGCGTTCCCCCGCAAAAAGCCTCGTAATAGTTACACAATGAAATCTATGAGATTTCACTGCGTCACTTCTACCACGCCGTTGCGTCAAAATCTTGCGCCTGCCTCACAGCAGGTGTAAGACTGACGCAAGCCCTTTCACATGGTGCTCTCCCCATGTGAAAGGACGCATTGCTGGAGATGCGTCACTTTTGTGACACACTCCAGCAATGCGTCACTTTTGCGCTTACAGATGCGTCAGAAATACTGACGTATCTGTAAGTCCTTGCGACATGATGCGTCATACATTAAATATGACGCATCATTGGTGTCGCAAGGAGTGCGCAGTGAAAAGTGACGCATCGCTGTTTTCACGCAGCGATGCGTCACTTTTCATAAATGAGGCCCAAGGTCTTTAAAGACCTTCGAAGTGCTCGGTGCGGCTGGCTGCGTGTGTTTCCAGGAGCTGTGTCATTCCGGGCTGCCACACGAGAGGGGGTGGGGGGGCTAAAGCCCTTTCAGTCAAATGGGTGTTTCTCTCCTGGTGTGAGCTGTAGTGCGAATTACGTGCCCCCCTGCATTATCTGATAACATCGTGTTTATGGCCCGGGAGTACTGGCGCGATACAGTCTGATTATGCTCTTCCCCTCACCCTCCCTTGAGTTTGGGGCTCTTTTGTTAGGGAAAGTGAGGGTGGGGGACAGACAGGGATTCCAGGCATTTGTCGGCGGATCTGAATGTGGATTAGGCAGCGGTGGCAGCATACTCCATGGAAAGAGAGAGAGCTATTCCCTTCAAAGGGAAGAGGTGCTCGCTTAGGCCACCTCTTCAGATGTTTGTGTTTCCAAACTGCCCATTGACAGCCTAGGAAAGTGTAGCGAGTGCTGCCGAGATGGAGGAGAGGCTGGAACAGGGGGACTTTCACTTGTACAGAACACTCTGACCCGTAGGTCAGGCGCCCCCTGGAGGAAGCGCTGCAGCCAAATACCTGCTTTTGCAGAAGTGGGACATTTAGTAAAGTAAACACTTTCTGCAAATGTGAGCATAGATTTATCAAACCCGATTACTTCCCCAGCAACCTATGGATGTGCACACCGAATAATCCAGGCACATATGGGTTAAGCATCAGTGATTTCTCAACTGGGGAGAGGATGTGGTCTCTTACAGCTAAACCGGAAGACCTCGAACCAGGTTAGACTCTCAGCTGGAATGCTCAACATCCTGTGATTCTAATCTAGGGGAAAATCACTTAATCTCCCCAGTGCTGAACGAAAAGGAATGTGTCTATCGCAACTAGTGCTAATCAATATAAAGCGCTCCGATACCTTCGGATCCAGTTTGCGCTGAATAAAACTCTGGAAAAAAAAATGCCAAATGCAGGGCTTTAAGTGGGTTGTGTCCTGCCAGTGCACACTGGCAGTTCTTAAAAGCAGCTGCTGAGACGGGTCTCTTTCGGGCTCTCCATTTTTGCCCTCACCATCTGGGTAAAAAAAAATCTTCATTCGGTAGCAGAACCACCCTTCACGGACATTGACGTAAAATCAAAAATACTCGTTATGTTTCTTAGGCAGTCTCATCATGTCACAACTGAAGCATTTTCAATATTATAAAACAACAAAGGCATAGAGTTGTCGATTATTTATTTTATCTTATGCAGCTAACAAGCATTGATAAAGAAGTTTAATTTAACAATTGTGTGGTTAAAAAAAGGTGCATGGAAACATATGGCTATTAATCTTGTAGTATTGTTTCTCACTTAAGGAGTTCTTATTAAACAACTGGTATCTTTTTATTTTGTTACAAATATGATAATAATACCTTCATTGCATCCCAATTACTTTAGGAAGCCAACACTAAGTACTCCTGAGGTCGTGATTACATCACCCCCCTTCCGCCCACCGGTAAAAACATGGTGGGGAGCCACGGCCAACTGCCAATTAGGTCAAGGGAGCCACGGGCCAAAAAAGTTTGGGAACCACTGCGCTACAGAAAATAAATTAGTAAAATTAACATAATTAGCAATTAATCAATTAAATTAAATTAATTGGCAATTAAAATTTAATTAATTACCCATAAAAACTTAATTAACAATTAATTCTAAATAAATACCAATAAATAATTTTACATATTTAAATATTTATAATTAAATTACTTCCCACCCAATTCCCCTATAAACCCACAACCCGCTACAGAAAATAAATTAGTAAAATTAACATAATTAGCAATTAATCAATCCATTAAAATGAATTACCAATTAAAATGTAATTAATTACCTAATATAAATTAATTAACAATTAATTAAAAATTAATACCAATAAATCAATTTACATATTTATTAATTATAATTAAATTACTTCCCACCCTATTCCCCTATAAACCCACAACCCGCTACAGAATTAAATTACGCAAAAATTAAAAAAACAAAATACATTAATTAAAATTAATTATAACATAAATACACACTTTTCACACATATAATAACATAAAAAACACTATAAAAAAAGCAATATTATTAAAAATTCGATAATTTTAATTACTTATATTATATACTTCGATATTTTAACTTTCTATATTTTTAACATTCGATATTACCTTACTTACCTTAAAAACGATACTTTTGATGCCTATATTCTATCCATTCGATATTTTGTCCATTCTATATTTTAAACTCGATATTAGGTCCATTCGATATTTTGTACTCGATATTTTGACTGTTTACCGTTTTATGTCTCTGACAAAGTGTTAGATAATGAAAATGGATGGCGGAAATGTTTAGATCAAGCTTGAAAAAAAATGAATTTCCTATGATCGGGTATTAGACGAACCACTTTATAAATTTAGAAAAGACTAATGTGTATAACTTTATTGACAAAGAATACATATTATTTTAGGATTTAAATCTTAAATCGATCTATGAATATGTACATTTTCACAGCATTCCAGAGTTGATTTTGAGAGAAGGAAACTTAATAATGAAATTACACCTAATTACAGGAGAGAATTATCACAACAATTTTTTTCTGTTTTTCTCAACTGGGAGATCCACTTGGTCAAACATTTGCCCAGGAGGTACTTGTATGAAATTGGAGCATAGTCAAGAGTTCTTTTTGAGTCTGCAGATGTTTTTAGCGTGTACATACTTTCATTGTCTAACTTACAGGTACTGAGGTGGATTTTTCATGCACTGATTTGTGGGTTAGAGAAATGATTTTGAAATTCATTCTGGGCTGAACTGACAAGAATGAAGGTAGCCCTCAATGTTTGGTTGGCCTCGACTACGATCTGAGCTGCAGAGCTGGGCCGTCAGCTGAGTAACAGCATTTCTCTAATTCGAGATCTGGAGATGGTGAAAGTCTGATCTGAAAGTGTCATTACTGATGCATTTTAAGGTTTTTACTATTTATTGAGAGGCACGAGTGACTAGATACGTGTCACCACTCACCTTGAGCCCTGCGACCTTCATATCGATTCACTTTGACGTTGGCTCTACGTACTTTACATTGCATTGGGCACTATCTTAACTCCTTTACCACATTCTTCCATAACCGTAAGTTTCCTTTCTTTATACTGGTTTCTCTTGTTTTCAACATTTTAATCCATATACTCTTTTTTATCCTCCGTTCTCTTTGTCCATATAACACTCCAACCGAACCATGGCGACTCCTTTCACACCTTCTCTTTGCCTTTCCTGTTTATTAAGTATTGTCAGGGAGATGCAATCCCTGCCTAAACCCCTACCTCTCTTCATTCTTTCTCCTTCCCATCTCTGTGTTGTGAAGTTCCAGCTGGGGGTAGTGAAGTCTCTTTTACTCATCTGTCTACGTGTCATGTTTAACAAACCCTTATGGGCCTGGAGCCGGTCATCCTCTTTGCTGCTGAACTCTCGGTGTATACTTTTAAAATAGCTACTCGATTACTCTTCCTTTTTTCCTATTAAATAATAATTTACAATAATCTACATTTTGTATTCAGAATTATAGAGAATATCGTTTAAGAAAATAATGTGAATCCCTTGCTGGGATTCGATAAAGTGGCTTCTGTGTTATATTACTGAATTGCAATTGTGGGCCGTCTGAATATGGATTCGCCATTAAATGTCATGGGTCCGTCAAGAGCTACCCTCAACTTTAGTAAAGTTTTTGTTGGATTGGGAAAATGTGTTTTCTTTTGATTAAGGAGACTATGAAGACATTTACATTTAAAACTGAGCTTACCATCCTTCCATTTACATCTTACATTTGACTTTTCTGTAAGATGGTCAGTTACAGTCATCTACAGTTTCCAGAAGTGAGAAGCAGGAAGAATACCCGAGTATCATAAGTATGTCTTAGAGCAGACGGCAGAATGTTTATAATAAAGATGAGCCAGACGGCCCTTGGGAGACTCTAGAGGAAAGAATACAAAGGTGTGGACTGGTCTTGGGTGACAATTCAAGATTGTGTGTGCGTAACCGGAAGGATTAAAATGATTTCTCAGCATTGTATAACTGTCTTAAGCATTACACGATTGACCTATTTCATGTCCTGACATCATCTAGATATTCTGAAATAAACATTCGTGAGCAGTTATGTTTTCTCTTTTTGTGGGATTTAGGCAAAAAAATATGTGAAGGCGCTTCCTCAGAAAGAGAAAAAAAACTTGAAGAGTGTTTTCCCAACTATGAACCGAAATGGTAAGAACACCTCAACTTTATATCTTGAAATGATTCACATCTATGAGCTGGAGCCCTTTGTTTACAACAAAGTGTAAATTTGTTAGTCGCAGATTTCTAGATTTTAATATCTTTATTTTCTTTAGAATGTTTATAAATTATGGTACGAATAATTATTTCTCCATTAAAAAAGTTAAGTAGACATCTATTGGTGTTCAGCAGCACGCTTTTCTGATTGTCACAAAGTAGCGTGCTCCCAGGTTATATTGAAACTTTGACTTCTGTAGACTTTGGCGTGTCATACGTGTTGAAATCCTGGCTGGTGGCTACAAGCAGACTGCAGTTATGCCAGGATCACTGGAGATACTGCCCAAAGGGTGTTTCTGAAGGGTTTGCTAACCAGAGTGAGCCACACGTCAGATGTGTCAGGAGTCTTGACTTTGTTTTATTCCGCAGCTCGCGTTATGACTGGTTGTTTAGTCAAGCGTAAGCGAGTGTATTATCTCTTTCCCCGGTAGTTAGCTGCCCCCAGAATATGTGTATTATTCTCGATTATGCACTATATATCTTCATGCCATATTTATGTGTCTTGTAAGATACATGTTTACATTAATTTATACACAGATGACTCTCAGGCACAGCAGATACCAAGCCTGCTGGAAATCTACTAAAGAAACCATGAAGCATAAACTTTACTGTTAAGATTTGAAGGAGGATAAATGCTAGGACTGGGCTCCTTCTTTCAGATGCAGACATCACCACACTCAAATGTCAGCTCTCTACTCCATCCATCTACCAGATAAAAAAAAGACTCTCATTACATGTAGATACCCAAGCGAGGGATGCGGTCCATGCGATCAGATCTGTCAGTAGGGATTCGATGTTTATGACCATTCGTACTTCAAAAAGAGGGGAGAGGTAGACGAAATATTGGGAATAGGAGGACTCGTCCACCAAATCAAACATGTTATAATCATAGAGAGCCCTCTGTTACACGAAGGGTCTTTTTCTTTTCACTTAGATGTTGTTCTAAAGGAAAACGATGTGTTTTCCTTAAATACCTCTCGCCCACCAGGGTTACCCCATGGTGGCATGCTTCATCAGCAGGTTCTTCCTGTCCCACTGCGGAACGGGGCGTGCCACGACCTACGGAAATGTGGGAGCACTTGTAGTTGGTACTATGAGTTGATGAAGTGTGAGTGGAGGGAAAAAACGAAATTTAAAAATACCTGGATAGTAGGAAAATGTTTTTTACGGTTACCCCTATCCGATAGGGGTAAAATACGGGGACATTGGGAACTTGGAACAATGTGCCTAGGTACCAGTGGTTGACATGTTTCAAGCCCTAACCCAAGGCTATTCTTCAGGACCAAAGATGCGAGGGTCCCTGATACCACTCCTATGTTAGTAAATATAATCATAAATATATACAGCACCCATTGGTGTCAATTAAGGTACCAAATGATTAGTTGCCTCTCATTATAACATGAGACCATATGGGGGAAGGGACGCCTGTAGTCACACTTGCCTCATGGCTACTCCCTTGCTCCAAGGTGAGTGCCCACCCGTGTCTCAGATGATGTCGTTGAGGCAATTAATCATGCCCCGATGATGCCGCTCTCCCCCATACTGCCTCGACAGACCTCTCACCTTAGCCATTTCTCCTTACTGCCTGAACGTGAGGAGTTGTCCTCTCCTTTTGTGACAAGGAGGCTGCCACACTTGACTCCGTCATAACTGTCACACAAGGTTTGCATCATGTGGTATCCATGCTTGGAGGCCTATGTGGAAGCAAAGTTCTCCCGGTTGCCTTGAGCTTACCTATTGTGATTCTGACTATGCTGATGTCATGGGGGTGGTCTAGCCCGGCCTTCTCTGGTCATGGGGGGTGGGCCCACCTTTAACCCGGGCAGTGGGGCAACACAACACACTTATTAGCGCTAATTCTCTGCTGCAAGAATTTGACAGAGGAGCTGCCTCCTTGTCCCCACAAGATCTTAGTCTGTGTCGCCCCCACCAGGGATCCCCTTCAACAGTCCTTGCAGCCCGCACGGGTGCCAATGTGCCTCTGATAAAGCCCTGGCTTGGAGCTGCCTTTTACCCAACAGTCTGGTGACAAGTAATGTATGTAGTCAATGGCAGTCAATAGTGTGGGCAGGCAGCCGCCAGACATCAAAAGGAACAGGAGTACTACTCATGAACAGCAAACCGCAGTAATGATGGCCCACTTACCTCCTCCCGCCTAGTTTGTGTGCCCGTTGCCTCCACCCGCACCAGGCTGCAAAAAGATGCCAATGATAGCTGATGTTGGGATTATTGCAGCACAATGCAGCACGGCATATCACCTGCAGCCACTACCACCCCATACCTCCCTGACGTATCCCATACTCACTGGTCTCCACAAGTGAGCCAGATACAGTGGCGGCCGATGAAGCGGCAGCAACGGTGTCACCTGTAGTCACAGCTGCGTCAGCCTCAGCTAAGCTAGCTCCATCGTCTCCTGCAACCACACGCAGATCACAGAGCACCCACAACACGACAGAACGATAGGTCGGAGCAAGCAAAGCCAGGTGAAGACAAGCGACATGTCGCAAGACAAGTGGCCCCAAACAAGAGCCAACTCAGCCATCAGACAACTCCCAATATCCGTGATTCTCCGCACGGCTCTCCCGGTGCACAGCACTCCCAGTGTGAGGGCGGGCACGAGCACGGCATCAGAAGGAGGCATGGCATCAATAGGCACCCACACATAAAAGGAAGCATTGTGAGTCAGCCCTTTGTTTGTGATTTTGAGGACCTTGAATCTGTTGAACACAAAGTTCTCCTTAAGATAAATGAAGTAGAACAAACTCCAAGAGCTGTACATGATGTACTCCTTCATACAATAAACCATAATCCTCCTATATTAATTCATGCATCAGTAGCACCCCCTCATTGTTATCAGAGCCATAATTAGTTCAATTTCTGTGACAAAGATTGGGTGTTGGATTGTTATAAGTTATTCTAGAAATTAATAAATTCCATCCATGTTAAAAAGTACCTTCTGGTTTATTTTAAAGGGAATTAGTCTTTAGCTGGTCACAGCGTCTTCTAGAGGTTTACTGAAGCTCTTGATCCATTTTCTTTCTTTGACAAATAGAGATCGATATGTTGGAAAAGATGCTGCTCCTGGATCCTGAGGAAAGGATAACGGCCAAGGATGCTCTCTTACACCCCTACTTAGTCGAGTATCATGACTCCGATCCGGATCCTCCTGCGGAACCCTACGATGACTCCTTCGAGAATCTGGATTTAGCGGTCGAGGAGTGGAAAAGTAAGTATTTTGCAACAGTTGTAATAACTCTGATTAAGTTGAGATGGGCACAGATAAGCAAGTTTCACTGCTTTAATGTATATATGTATGTGGCTGTCTGGAAGCGCTGTCTTTTTATTTGGCGCATTTCCAGGCTGTCTTCATTTACTCATAAGTCTAAGTTACCAGAGATGGACCCCACTTTCCCAAAGGGACAGGGCACTGTGTTAGACTATTTGGTCAAAAAGAAACTTCCCTTTTGGCCTGTTTGTCAAATCATTCACACCCTTCTCACTCTTACTCAATTTACAATCAACATTTTATATACATCCCCAGTTACATAGAAAATTGAGTACCACACATACATAATATATTAAAATGTATTACCACTTTATTTGCAGCAAGAATAGGTAAATAATGTGGCGTAATGCTGCACATTTTGTATTATCTTTACTTCATTCTTATGTCATTTTTACACCTGGTAGCAATGTCAGGAGCATTATTTCACCTCATTTGCATCATTTTAATACCCAAATACAGCAATAAAGAGAAAGAGGACCAGTCAAGCTATGCGAAGGGCCCTCCACCGCTCCAGAACGCATTTTGCAATGTTGTTAGTCAATTTTGATCCGCTTGAATGAGAACCTAATTTTTTTGTTAACATCCGCAGACTAGTCCGCAGATTATGTAGCAACTGCGGTAAACCCATAATCATGCGGAAAAGACTGCTGCCGAGAATCCCATCATTCCAGTGGCCCAGGTTTGAAGGGACTCAACGGCTGGTGAGAAGCCGGGTTTCTTCTACAGTTCTCCGCACCACACCCCTCCACCCGTCGCTTGCGGGCAGAGGCAGCTCAAAGTCAGCATCAAACATTCAGAGATAGTTGGTATTGGAAAATGTGAGTCCATGCAGAGGCGCAACTAGAGCCAAATTTCAAGGGGGTTGGGGAGGGCTAATAATTTCGGGGGGTGGGGGAGGGGGGGGTGGCTGATGTGGTGTCTTAGCGTGGACACGTTCTAGTGTTTCTATGTAATGTAACACACTATACACCCACCCACCACGGACGCTGCCAATAAAAGAGGCTGAGCGCACGTGCTCAGGACCTTTCCTACCACTCATTCCTGGTGTCTGTGTCCATCCTTGCTGCGCCTACCATGAGGGCCCAGGGCCCATACACTCAATCATTACAATGGCGACGAGGTCGGTAGTGCAACCCATGCGTGCCACTACCAAACACTGAGGAAAAGGGGGAGAGAGTTGCCCGCCTGAAGGGCATCCCCTGCAGCAAGGCAAAGCGATACGAGAAGCCGGTGAGCACATAGGAGCCCCGCAGTGACCGGGAGCCACACAACGAGCCGACCGGAGTCCACCCGCGTCTACTGCCACCAACTAGTGCCACCAAGTAACGGCGGACCGCCCAGAGCCCACCTGTGACGACCGCGAGGCTGAAAAACCCCACCGGAAAAGGGCATGGGCCGGGCGGAGCCCACCCGCCGCGACCGCGACGGAGCATCTGGCCTGCTGGCCGAAGGTGAGCCCCAGGGGTGAAGTGCCCGCCATGAACTGTGCCAGGAAATAAGCAGCGCCAGCGGAGCCTACCCGCGGCCTGCCCGAGTCACCCCTTGCCCCCGCCGCGTGTGTAACGGAAGCGGCGGGGCCCAGAGTAAGCCACGGCGTGAAGGGAAGGCGGCCGGACCCGAAAGTGAACAATACCAACGAGGGGGAGGGAGCGGAGTAGCTAACCGCCTTCCGACCCCCCTCGCGACGTGGTCCGGGCCAGCGGAGCCCACCCGCGACCGGTCGGCGGCACCTCCACTGTAGGAAGACTCAGCAGCGCCAGCGGAGCCCACCCGCGGCCCGCCGGTAGCGCCCAGTGAAGTACAGTGACTGCAGAGCCAGCGGAGCCCACCCGCGACCTGCGAGAAGCAAGGCAGGTCTCCGCCGCGCAGCGTGTGCATGGAGAAGCTGCTGCGGCGAGAGACCGGCGAAAGTGGAGCCAGCGGACATAGTACATTCTAAACGACAGAGCCGGCGGAGCCCAACCGCGGCCTGCCTCGAGCGTCCCCCGCCAGGGAGGAGTGACCGGAGCGACAGACTCCCCCGCCGGAGTGAAGCAACTCTCCCCCGCCCGCGTGAGTACTGCCGAGGCGGCTGCGGACGGAGAGAGAGAGCGAGGGAAAAGCGGGAGAAGCATGCGGCCAGTGTGGCCGTGAAATAAAGCGTCCCCACCCAGTGGGCAGGAACAAAGTGCCTGGAAGCGGCCCGCGCCGCCAAGATCAAAAAGTCCCCCCTCCTTATGTGCTCCGTGGGAGGAGCAGAGTGCCGGTAAGCGGTCAAAACCGCCAAAGAGTAAAGGAGCTACACCGTCAGCTATATGGAAAGTGTGCCCATTGAACTTCAAAGGTGCGAGACACGGAGCCTGCACACCACAGTACTGCCTCGCGTCCATGCCTGCATTCCTGCCCCAAAGGTACACAATAAAAGGGAAGGGACTCACCAGATAGGCAGTGTGGGGCCAGGTTCCCAGCGGCTGCTCCAGCTCCAGCCCCCCCCTGTGCACTGAGAGAGAGACAACAGTAGAGTTCACACAGAAACGAGGTAGACTAGAGCCACCAGACAGGATCACGCCAAACATAAGACTACTGCCATCTGGTGGCCAAGGAAGGGAAGCGCATCCGCATTTAGAAGAAACAAATAAGCATTGCACAACACCAGGCAAAGCAGCAGCAACAAGAGTAACGGACTGAGTAAAGCCCACAAGGGAAATTGAATCTCATGCGGCAATCAAGTGTGCAAACAAGCACGGAAAAACCCACACGCACCAGCAGGGAGTCGGAGGCTGCCACTTCCGAAGCGACGTGGGAAGAGGCACTAATGCCTCACGTAACATCAACACCTCACCAAGCATCCAAGCAAGGACAAAACGTCTGGAGAAAACGACTGCCAAGCACTGGAGGAACGATCAGGGAATAAGACTGCCGAGATCAGAAGACGGAGAGAGCTGTGACTCCTAGTGGCCACAGGAGATCACCGCAGCATCAACTACTCCCGCCAACGGTCCGAAGCAGCAAACTTCTGACGCCATCCAAAGCAGCAAGTACCCGACGGGCCAAAGCAGCAAAGTACTGGACGTCAGCCACAGCAGCAAGAAAACGACGCCAGCCAAAGCTGCAAGTACCGACGACACGCAACAAGTGTCCGAGAGCCTTGAAAAGAACGGGCGCAGATAACGCGCCACGTGGCAAGGCACAGCCCCCACGAGATGGAAGAAGGGCACAGGGAACGCCACAGTGCAGAACAGTTACCGAAGAAGACCACTAAGCGTGGCACCCCCAGAAGCCGATCCACAGAAAGATCGCGTACCAAGTATGACCCGCGACGGGTTCTCTAAACTACATCAGAAAGTCCGTCAGGACGACCGAAGAAACCTGCCAAAACATCAGCAGGAGCGGACCGCCAAATGGTCCAGGACGTTCGACCTAGTCAAGGTCTCTGAACACCATCCCACGAACGTCACCAACAAGAATCTAGAGAAGAGGGTTCGCGACACCCACTCAGGAAGCTGAGGAAGAAGGAGGAAGTGTTCCAGTCGGGGACAAACCAGGATCACACATGCAGCGGGCGCGCCCTGCATGGAGGAGCCAGGTCAGGAGAGAAGATGCAAGATCGGACCGAGTGATGTCGCGAAACAGGAAGGGAGAAGAAGAGAGATCCGTGTGGCACGTTTGCCACCGTAAAAAGGAAGGAAGAAGAGGAGAGAGTGTGAGGCACGTCTGCCACTGCGAAAAGAAAGGAAGAAGAGGTGAGAGCTGTGTGGCACGTCTGCCACTGCGAAAAGAAAGGAAGAAGAGGAGAGAGCTGTGTGGCACGGCTGCCACTGCGAAAAGAAAGGAAGAAGAGGAGAGAGCTGTGTGGCACGTCTGCCACTGCGGAAAGAAAGGAAGAAGAGGAGAGATCCGAGTGGCATGCCAGCCACTGCTAGAGCGCAAGGAAGTATATCCACGTGGCCGTTGCCACAGTTAAACATGGAAGGAAGTATATCCACGTGGCCGTTGCCACAGTCAAGAATGAAGGAAGTGTATTCCACGTGGCCGTTGCCACAGTTGAAGAGCAGAAAGAAGTACATCCCCGTGGCCGTTGCCACAGTCACCAATGGAAGGAGGCAAATCCACGTGGCCGTTGCCACAGTTAGGAGTGAAGAAGATGTCAGTGCAAAATAGGTCCCCTTGGTGAGTCCGAGGCCGAACTGGTACGTAACCATCCATCACCCACGCCAACCGCACCCGTGACCACGGAAGCCAACTACAGAAAGACTGTGAGGACAAAAAGGGGCTACCCAGTCGGTTACAGACTGTTTCCATCTAGCACCACCAACCTGTGCTAAAGTGGACAAAAAAGTTCTCCGAAACAGACTGAACCCTATCTGTCCATTTCCAAGCAGCGGCGGATAGAAAAGCTTGGCGGAACTGAACACTTCACTGCCTCCTGAGATATGTTATTTTCTACAAATGTAAACTCTGAGGTTGAGTCTTTTCATAGATTAAAAGGGGGAGTGATGTGGTGTCTTAGCGTGGACACGTTCTAGTGTTTCTATGTAATGTAACACACTATACACCCACCCACCACAGACGTCATGGTGTCACATGACGCTGCCAATAAAAGAGGCTGAGCGCACGTGCTCAGGACCTTTCCTACCACTCATTCCTGGTGTCTGTGTCCATCCTTGCTGCGCCTACCATGAGGGCCCAGGGCCCATACATTCAATCATTACAGCTGATTCTTTCAGAAATAGGCAGAGTTTAGATACAGGGGGTATAAGAAGGGGTGAAAACACAACAAAGCCTTGTTAACAAGTAAATGGTCTTTTAAAATCCTCGGGTGCTGCTGTGTGTGTGTCCGGGAAGCTGTCTCAGCCCGGGCTGACGCCCACGACGGGGGGGCTGAAGCCTTTGGATTCAGGCGCACAACGCCCATAGGGCTCAATGTGGTGGCAGGGAGGAGGCTAGCAGGGTCGCATTCAGATGCAAGCCCTGATCCTCTCGACCCCTGGGACATCCCAGTTATTGTCCTGAAGAAAGGAGCGAGATTCATTACTATCGTCAAAGAGATGGCTCAGAAGAGAGGGCATGGTAAGGGGATTCGTTTTTTTTTGTTTACAATCGACCAGAGGCAGCTTCTTCAGAGAGATGCCCCAAGGAAAAGGACAATATGTGTGTGTGTGTATTTTTTAAAGGCCATCCATTAGCTCAGCAGGTATTGCTGTCAGTGTGTAAATGGCCTCTGCTGCTTAATTATGGCTGTCCTACCTTGACAAAGTGGAGTGGGGGCCATTCTCTTTGCTAGCATTAGAGCCCGGGTCACCTTTGCTGCTTTTAATGCACACAGACTGAAAGTATCATTGGTTCTGCAGGTGCAGTGGCACCAGGGCCCAGCGGTACGAGGAGCCAACTAAACCCCAATTATGATAGCTTTACTGTCTTTACTTTCTTGCATTAGGGCCGAGTGCACACTTGCTGTGCCAGTCTTGCTTTGGGCCTTGAACCAAAGGCCCAAGGGTGGAAAGCAGGGGGTGAGGGGTGATTGAAGCCGAGGACACACCTGTGTTTGACCTCAGAGAGAGCGACGGGCCAAGATGGGAGTCCATGTTTTTAAGAACGGGCAGAGGACACTCCCTCTTTGCAGGGCAGTAGCGTTCATTAGTGAAGCTGCGGCGCTGGGCTCAGGGGTCTGAGGTCCACGCATCACAATCATGATGGTCTCACTTTAACAGAGGCGCCTGGGGCCTATTTTCCTTTCCAGCATTAGGACCGAGAGCATGCTTGCAAAGCAAAGGGAGACAGTGTGGGATCTCATTTATTTTTCTTAATGGCACAAACAGCCTGTTTCAAGAGTGGAGTGGTGTCCAGCCATGGCGGGGGAGGGCTGAGAGAGGCAGAGGTGATATCCTGCTGTTCAGGGTTGCAGTTATCATTAGTGCAGCAGTTGCATTGTTGCCCAGGAATGTGACGGGCTTACAACACCTCAAGCAGTCTTTTTTTGGGTCAATAATATCTTTTATTTGCTGCGCTTACTGTTCTAAAAGTCTCATATTTAGTGTGGTTTATGAGCTATAGAAAAAGTACCCCTCAAATGATCTCCTAAGCCCCGCCCCCCTGTGCTCAGCGCAGTCCCTCCCACTCCCCTTATCCTTGCCATAAAGGTTTGGAGGAGGGGCCCACTTCAAAATATTTTGCTTAGGGGTCTAACAGCAGGTTCCTTATACAGTTTTAGGACCGTCGTAGCCACACTATGAACTTCTAAGACTTCAGCACCAGTGGACAACAAAATAGTACACGTTTGGGTAAATGATTGCGCTTAACTGCAATTTACAGGCTAAATTAGAACTTTAGGCTTCAGCTTAACGACTGCAATTCAAGTAATATCCATGAACTGGTGCAAGTGCAGTGTAAACAATGGCTAGTAAACATTTTCAAAACTGCGTATGTTATAAACAGAGAAATGTAAAAAAAAATATATAAAAATCTGGTACCACTGGAATGCATTGCCAAATCCAAGACAGACATTCTAGCGACCCATGTATGTTACCAGATCTGTACAGATGGCGCTCACACTTCAGGGCATAATCCCACACTTCATGCAGATCGAATACAATTTGCGTAGTTTCATTTAGATGCACACATGCACCCTCAACCTAATGAATGCTTCCTTCGGTATCACCACATGAACGTCCTTATGATAAGCCGATACTTGCGGACGCATAGTCTGAATGTAGCAAATCACAAACTAAAAGATATCCACACAAACAACCTAAAAGCACAAGGCAACACCTGATTCACATAAGGAACCCTCCATATGTGACATCTATGCCTTATTCAATAGTCTTCACAGAATGAACTTAAGACTCAATCCTAAACTTACTACTATTTTGGTATTCACAGAATGCACTTACTACTTTTGGCATTCGCAGAATGAACTTACTACTTTTGGTATTCACAGAAGTTAAGATTTTGTCTTTAGTCTGTCTTAAGTCTGTCTTGAGTTTGTCTTAAGTTTGTCTCAAGTCTGTCTCAAGTCTGTCTCATGTCTGTCTAAGACAAGATCCTAACTTCTGTGAATACCAAAAGTAGTAAGTGCATTCTGTGAATACCAAAATAATAGTAAGTTTAGGATTGAGTCTTAAGTTCATTCTGTGAATCGGGCCCTATATCTTCTAGCAGAATTCAAGAAAAGAGCAGGAGGAGGCTTTGATGTGGAGTGTAAGGTCGTTCCACACTTTAGGAGGCCTTACTGGCATGTTCTTATGAAAAGCCGGGGATGCTAAAGAGCAACGTGTATGGTGCATACTCTGGGTACACTTGCTAAAACCGTCCTCATTGGTTACAACTCCAATCCCTAACTGCTGCTTCACAGGCAGCGGTTAAATCTAGAATCTGTAACCACCCTGTCATGGGCAGCGGTTACATCTAGAATCTATAACCGCCCTGTCATAGGCAGCGGTTACATGTAGAATCTATAACCGCCCTATCACAGGCAGCGGTTACATCTAGAATCTATAACCGCCCTGTCATGGGCAGCGGTTACATGTAGAATCTATAACCGCCCTGTCATGGGCAGAGGTTACATCTAGAATCTATAACCGCCCTGTAATGGGCAGCGGTTACATCTAGAATCTATAACCACCCTGTCATGGGCAGCGGTTACATCTAGAATCTATAACCGCCCTTTCATGGGCAGCGGTTACATCTAGAATCTATAACCGCCCTGTCTTGTCCAGAGGTTACATCTAGAATCTATAACCGCCCTATCATAGGCAGCGGTTACATCTAGAATCTATAACCGCCCTGTCTTGCCCAGCGGTTACATCTAAAATCTATAACCGCCCTGTCATAGGCAGCGGTTACATGTAGAATCTATAACCGCCCTGTCATGGGCAGAGGTTACATCTAGAATCTATAACCGCCCTGTCCTGGGCAGCGGTTACATCTAGAATCTATAACCGCCCTGTCATAGGCAGCGGTTACATGTAGAATCTATAACCGCCCTATCATAGGCAGCGGTTACATCTAGAATCTATAACCCCCCTGTCTTGTCCAGCGGTTACATCTAGAATCTATAACCGCCCTGTCATAGGCAGTGGTTACATGTAGAATCTATAACCGCCCTGTCATGGGCAGAGGTTACATCTAGAATCTATAACCGCCCTGTCATGGGCAGAGGTTACATCTAGAATCTATAACCACTCTGTCATGGGCAGCGGTTACATCTAGAAACTTTAAAAGCCCTTTCATGGGCAGCGGTTACATCTAGAATCTATAACCGCCCTGTCTTGTCCAGCGGTTACATCTAGAATCTATAACCGCCCTATCATAGGCAGCGGTTACATCTAGAATCTATAACCGCCCTGTCTTGTCCAGCGGTTACATCTAGAATCTATAACCGCCCTGTCATAGGCAGCGGTTACATGTAGAATCTATAACCGCCCTGTCATGGGCAGAGGTTACATCTAGAATCTATAACCACCCTGTCATGGGCAGCGGTACATCTAGAATCTATAACCGCCCTGTCATAGGCAGCGGTTACATGTAGAATCTATAACCGCCCTGTAATGGGCAGAGGTTACATCTAGAATCTATAACCACCCTGTCATGGGCAGCGGTTACATCTAGAATCTATAACCACCCTGTCATGGGCAGCGGTTACATCTAGAATCTATAACCGCCCTGTCATAGGCAGCGGTTACATCTAGAATCTATAACCGCCCTTTCATGGGCAGCGGTTACATCTAGAATCTATAACCGCCCTGTCATGGGCAGCGGTTACATCTAGAATCTATAACCGCCCTTTCATGGGCAGCGGTTACATCTAGAATCTATAACCGCCCTTTCATGGGCAGCGGTTACATGTAGAATCTATAACCGCCCTGTAATGGGCAGAGGTTACATCTAGAATCTATAACCGCCCTGTCATGGGCAGCGGTTACATCTAGAATCTATAACCGCCCTGTCATGGGCAGCGGTTACATCTAGAATCTATAACCGCCCTGTCATGGGCAGCGGTTACATCTAGAATCTATAACCGCCCTGTCATGGGCAGCGGTTACATCTAGAATCTATAACCGCCCTGTCATGGGCAGCGGTTACATCTAGAATCTATAACCGCCCTTTCATGGGCAGCGGTTACATCTAGAATCTATAACCGCCCTTTCATGGGCAGCTGTTACATGTAGAATCTATAACCGCCCTGTAATGGGCAGAGGTTACATCTAGAATCTATAACCACCCTGTCATGGGCAGCGGTTACATCTAGAATCTATAACCGCCCTGTCATGGGCAGCGGTTACATCTAGAATCTATAACCGCCCTGTCATGGGCAGCGGTTACATCTAGAATCTATAACTGTCATGGGCAGCGGTTAGACACACTCCTTTGGAGCTGAACTTGATTTGATGTTAATGCCACGTGTCTTGGGTCTCACTGAAAGCGTGTCCCCTTCTTCGAGTTGACTGTTACAGGCTGAATAGGCAACATCAATAAAGCCTTTACTCACTTTAAGGGAAATATCATTTGTCTGCAGTGTATGAATATCATCAAATATTCTTTCAAGGAAAAATGGACTTGTGGGCAGTGAAATGGGTTTTAAAGAGTTTTAATAACATGTTGAAGGACCAGCTGAGGTCTAAAAACATATCTCAGCCAATTTAAGAGCGTGTTTGGCCACGCAAGGGCCAAGTCCTTTAGGGGAAAGGCTGGGAACTTTGCTGCCTTATGATCAGTGTTTTGGGGTGAAACAATAAGTGGCATTTGGGGTGAGATTCAGGACTTTGAACCTGAATGATGAGCAGGTTCTTGAGGCCAAATAAAAAAACGCCACATATGGGCCCATGAAACTAGCAGCATTGACGGCGGAGTCAAACGGATGTTGGGTGAACTGCAGATGAGCATGATGCTAATCGATGTGTTTCAATATGTTTGGATGGAATCCACCTTTGCCTGGGTGAGGTGTCATAGTTCAGGGGAGGGTCACCAGACACCTAGACGTCCCCTCCTAGCAAAGCCCTCTATAGAGCATGGATCCCATATGTAGAGAGGCAGACATATGCGGAACCCTTCCAAGTGGGACGGGTATGCTCAGACATGGGTCCTGGGCTCACTGTGCCACTGAGTTCAAGCTAGCCTGGCTGATGAAGTGTTACCTCAAAACCGGTCCCAGGATGCTTGTTTCCGGTCCAGGGAGGACCTGGCTTGGCAGTTCGGGCTGGACTGTTCCCATGAGGCACTGGGTCAAGACTAATTTGCATATGGTTGGGTCTAAACTGGGGTGGCATGGTGAGCAAAAGAACAATGGATTTAACCTAGATCTCTGGACTGGGGGTGAATGTATGATTTATTCAGCATTCGTCCGTCATTTGTTTGCTTAGCAATTTTGAACCCTCCCATACATCACCAGCTGCACTGAAACAGAGAACACTTTTTTCTACTGTAGTCATTATAAGTGTGAAACACATACGCAAATGAGAAACATCAAATTTAATCTGTAAGAAGAGAGAGACGTTAGTGCAGGTCCGTCCGTCCCTCTTCACAGCCCTGTTAGCGCTTGAAGGGTGTTGGCCACTTGTGGAAAGGAGCAGAAAGCCCCACAGACCAAGAGACACAACAAAGACCAAACACACGAGGGCAGAGACATTCAGATTGATGAAGGCAGGCCCAAAGAACTCACCATGAAACAGAGGGGTCCTTCACAGCCGCTGAAGGCGCAGATGTGAACGTAGGGGGCTCCGACACTTACGTCACTCTAAGGGTAGCGGCTCTTCCTACCCCAGAACAGAGGCAGCAGATCCTAGGGCCAAATAAAGTCTTTGGTGTGATGAAATGTATAGGATATAACTTTTTTTTGACCGCCTTGGGTTTGTGACCTTCATGGGGGGATGCTCGAGGTGGGTCTTGCTTGGCGGGCGAATGCTAATGACTGTTCTTGATCGGTTTTCTCATTTCCGTCCTCGCAGGCCTCAGTCATATGGAAATTATCACCTACGACCCCGCGAATCCAAGACAAATGGCGACATAACCAGACTGCAGATCTACGCGTACTCTCCCCCCCACTACATTATTCAACCCTTCTTTGGAGTGGACTGTTTGAGAGCGGTTTCCATGGAGACCAAGTGATGGGCGCTTGGAGATCGTCCACCAGCTACTTGGGTAATTGCAACACGTCGGCCGCAGTCCAAAGTCCAACCAGGAAGAAAGCGGCAGAGCGCTCCAGAGGTGGTGGGGGGGAGCAAAGACCCTCGGATGCTTCAGCGGTAACCAGGAAACCTGGGGGTACAAACCAGACCCCCCGCTAAGATCCCTTGGCAGTGCCTCCATTGTTTGATTGACATTTCAGGATCCCCTGGGATTTAATAGCCTCCTCCAGGGGCAGTGTGCTTCTTTCCAGCCATCCAAGCGGCCCCAGAGACAGGACCCGGTGAAAGAGGCGCATTCACTATCTAGTCTGTTGCATAAACTGTGAAATAAAGAATTGATATTCGTTAATTTGTTCTGGCTAGCTTTGTGGCACTGACGTAGCCTGCGGGAGCTAACGATAGGAAGACATTTTTCTCCAGAAAGTAATCAGTTTACAAAACAGGAAGTCGATTCCAGGCTCTCCCTCAGGCGGGAAGTTCATTGGCAAGGAAACAGAACTTGAAGAAAAAATCAAGTAAGATCAGGCAATCATTTTGAGTAATCGTAGGGCCAGTTCCATCTCTTAGTTTTGTGCCGCAGCTCCTATAAAACAGTCCCTCGGGATGTAATATTGTGTATGCATTTAAAAGGCTACAAAGCCGTACATGCATCAAAGTGCGGAGGGTCTAAACTGATCATTTTCGATTGAGCTACCATGTGTGACATGTCCTGGTTCACCAAGACGTGTAGGTAAGTTGAGTAATAGAAAGACAGGGGTCTTTGAGATAATACATCTGTACTTTGGGGTGATGGGTGGGTGAGCAGCAGAGGAGCTGGGTAGGGTGGATGAGGAAAGCAACAAGGAGTGTAGGGGTCTTGGGTCAATAATAAAGCCGGGTGGGGGGTAAGAAGGAATTATGGAGGGGAAAAGCAGCACATGTTGGACAATCAATCAATCAATCAATCAATCAAAGCATTTATATAGCGCACTACTCACCCAGAGGGTCTCAAGGCGCTAGGGGAGGGGAGTCCGCTACTGCTCGAACAGCCAGGTCTTGAGTTGCTTCCTGAAGGCGAGGTGGTCCTGGGTCAGGCGGAGGTGGGTCGGGAGGGAGTTCCATGTCTTGGCGGCGAGGTAGGAGTAGGACCGTCCCCCTGTGGTGGCTCTTTGGATGCGGGGGGCGGCGGCGAGGGCGTGGCCGGTCGATCGAAGCTGGCGTTTGGAAGCGTAGAAGTTGAGGCGGCTGTTGAGGTATCCTGGGCCTTGGTTGTGTAGGGCTTTGTGTGCGTGGGTGAGGAGTCGGAAGGTGATTCTCTTGTTGACCGGGAGCCAGTGCAGGTCTCTCAGGTGTCCGGAGATGTGGCTGCGACGGGGGATGTCCAGGATGAGTCGCGCTGAGGCGTTCTGGATCCGCTGGAGTCTCTTCAGGAGTTTGGCGGTGGTTCCGGCGTAGAGGGAGTTGCCGTAGTCCAGATGGCTGGTGACGAGGGCCTGGGTGACCGTCTTCCTGGTCTCGGTGGGGATCCACCGGAAGATCTTACGTAGCATGCGCAGGATGTTGAAGCACGACGAGGAGACGGCGTTGACTTGTCTGGTCATGGAGAGGGAGGAGTCCAGGATGACGCCCAGGTTGCGTGCGTGGTCTGTTGGTTTGGGTGCGCTGCCTAGGGCGGGGGGCCACCAGGAGTCGTCCCAGGCGGAGGGTGAGGATCCCAGGATGAGGACTTCCGTCTTGTCCGAGTTCAGTTTCAGGCAGCTGTTCTTCATCCATTCGGCTACCTCTTTCATCCCTTCGTGAAGGTTGGCGGTGGCGGTGGCGGGGTCGTTGGTGAGGGAGAGAATCAGCTGGGTGTCGTCTGCGTAGGAGATGATGTTGAGGTTGTGCTGGCGTGCGATGTCTGCGTGGGGGCTCATGTAGACGTTGAAGAGGGTTGGACTGAGCGTGGAGCCTTGAGGAACAACGCAGATGACTTTGGTGGCTTCAGATCTGAACGGGGGGAGGCGGACTCTCTGTGTCCTTCCGGCGAGGAAGGAGATGATCCACTCCAGTGCCTTCTCCTGGACTCTGACGTTGCTGAGGCGCTGTACTAGGGTACGGTGGCAGACAGTGTCGAAGGCCGAGGAGAGGTCTAGGAGGATGAGGGCCGATGTTTCTCCGTTGTCGAGCAGAGCTCGGATGTCATCGGTGGCTGCAATCAGGGCGGTTTCGGTGCTGTGGTTGGCCCGGAAGCCAAACTGCGAGAGGTCGAGGGATCCGTTCGTCTCGAGGAAGGCGGCCAGCTGCTTGTTGACGGTCTTCTCGATGACTTGCAGGAAACGGGAGCAGCGAGATGGGGCAGTAGTTCTTGAGGTCGGTGGGGTCGGCTGATGGCTTCTTGAGTAGGGCGCTGAGTTCGGCGTGCTTCCAGCTCTCCGGGAAAGTAGTGGAGTCGAAGGAGGTGTTGATGATGTCCCGCAGGTGGGCTGCGATGACAGCGTCGGCCTTGTTGAAGACGTGGTGAGGGCAGGGGTCGGTAGGAGATCCGGAGTGGATGGAGTTCATCGTGCGGACGGTGTCTTCGGTGCTGATCGGGGTCCAGGCGCGGAGGGTGGTGGTGTGGGGTGGTGGTTCGGTCGCGGCGTGCGTCGGTTGAGTGCTGAAGCTGTTGTGTATGTCCGCGATCTTGTTGTGGAAGTAGGAGGCGAGGGAGTTGCAGAGGTCTTGCGAAGGGGTGATGTCGTTGTTTCCGGCGTTGGGGTTGGAGAGCTCTTTGACGATGTTGAAGAGTTCCTTGCTGTTGTGTGCGTTGTTGTCCAGTCGTTCCTTGAATGCGGTTTTCTTGGTGGCGTGGATGAGTTGGTGGTGCTTTCGGGTGGCGAGCTTGAGGGCAGTCATGTTGTCCGGAGTTGGGTCTCTGCACCAGGTTCTCTCGAGGGCTCGGCAGTTCTTCTTGGAGCTCTTGATTTCGTCGGTGAACCATGGGGCTTTCTTGCTACCGGGTCTGCTAGGCGGGGTCTTCAGAGGGGCGAGGTAGTCTGCGCAGTTGCTGATCCACTTTGCGAGGTTGGTGGCCGCCTGGCTTAGGTTCTTTGCGCTGGTGGGAGGGTTCATGCTCAGGGAGGTCACGAGCTGGTCGGCTGTGATCTTGTTCCAGCTTCTGCGTGCAACCTGTTGCTGGTGATGGTGGATCGTGGTCCTTCTGAAGCTGAAGTGGACGCAGCTGTGGTCCGTCCAGTGGAGTCCGGTGGTGTGGCTGAAGGCGATGTCCTTGCTGGATGAGAAGACGGGGTCGAGTGTGTGTCCGTCGTAGTGGGTGGGGGTGGTGACCAGCTGCTTGAGTCCCAGGTTTGCGAGGTTGTCCAGCAGGGTGGTGGTGTTGCGGTCGTTGTTGTTCTCCAGGTGGAAGTTGAGGTCCCCGAGGAGGACGTAGTCAGCGGAGCAGAGGGCGTGCGGGCTGATGAAGTCGGCGATGTCTTCGCTGAATTGTGTGCGTGGTCCCGGGGGTCTGTAGATGAGGGTGCCTCTGAGGGTGGTCTTGGGGTTGATGTGGACCTGGAAGTGCAGGTGCTCGGCGGGTGCGAGGGTGTCGTCGGTGTTGGTCGTGATGCGGATGGTGTTCCTGTGGATGATGGCGATGCCTCCTCCGGTGTGGTTGATGCGGTCCCTTCGGATGATCTTGTTACCGTCTGGGATGGCGATGGCGATGTCGGGCGCTGAAGAGGCGTTCATCCAGGTTTCCGTGAGGAAGGCGACGTCTGGTGAAGTTGTGTCGAGCAGGTTCCAGAGCTCGACGGCGTGTCTGTGGACGGAGCGGGTGTTGAGCAGGATGCATTTCAGGTGGCGCTGCTGTTGCTCGTCTTGGTCTTGGTTGCTGCTGGAGTAGCGCAGGTCCGGATGCAGGTGAACTTGCAGGAGTTGCAGCAGAAGGGTCCGTGGGTGCGTCTCGGGGTGGCTCGGTAGCATCCTGGGATTCGGCCGGCGTTGAGTGCGTTGAGGGTGGCGGCGTCGTACGTCCGGCGGGTGGGCTGGGGTCTGCGGGGGCCAGGGGGTCCTGGCACTGGGCGCGGTCCAGGCGCGGACGGGCGCAGACGGGCTTACCTTCGGCGCTCAGTCGGTGCTCCCGCTGCACGGTCGCTCTGGGGGCGTCATAAGAAGGGGGACGGGAGGGCGGGTCAGCTGGGCGGCGGGAGCGGCTCGGCCAATGGGCCGGTGGTGGGCGGGGCCTGTGGCGAGCTGCGGCGGGAAACTGGAGAGCGGGCGGCTCTGCTGTGGCTGGGCCGCTCGGGGGGCGTCTGCGGCGGAAGAAGAAGGCGTCAAGGCTGGCAGGCAGGAGCAGGAGGCTGCAGGAGGAGCAAGGGGGTGACCCGGCCAGGTGAGAGGCGCAGCGGTCATACACATGGGGGTGTGGATTTGATAGCGGGGGGGCAACACCGAGCACGGAAACAGATATTTGGTGTGGGGGAGAGGCATACAAGGGGGAGAAGCACGCAAGGGGGAGAAGCACGCAAGGGGTAGAAGCATGCAGGGGGCAAAGCTGGAATTCCATGCACTCTCGTAAAGTGCTTAAGAAAAGAGAGAAAACATTGTTCTCTAAAAGCGAACAGGGGAAGGATCAGCCAATCAAAAGCATAGCAAAGAGGAAGAACAAACAGAAGGAGGGGGAGAGACAAACCATGCACAAGGAAGCCACAGAATTAAAAGCAAGCACACTAGAGTGACAACAAAGACAACCAATGGAAATAAATGGGCTGGGTGAAAGCCAATTAGGATTTTGCTATAGTTCCCAACATGTTTTTGCCAACCAAACAGATGTTAGTAAGGCAAGCCATCAAATAAGAAGCAAGCAGAGGAGAGTGATCATAACCCAACCAATGGGGGGCTCCAAGCCCACTGTAAGCTTTTGGTGTGGCCCACACGAGGTATTTGACGGAGCACTAAAAGCGGCTTCTCGGGGACACCTAAAAGGACTCTAGGCTTACACTGGGGTGGCCAGAGGGAATATGAAACCATCCCAAAAATATTTATGGCATGGTGTCCGTTGTAACCATTTGTATAGAGATATGGAACAGTGTACAATATTACCGTAAGAAACAAGAACAGGGCAAGTGCTTCGAATACAGCAGAACAGAGCAGTGTGCAGTGTATGCAAGCATGGTAATTAGCACAATTTTAAAATCCAATTGAGTGCACAGTGCACTTAAGTTGGGAAGAAATCTCTCTTCAACTGATCTCCTGTGAAACAGTTTGTTACCAAACCTTGTTTTTGTAGACCTGTAGGAATATGCATCAATATGACTTATGACAGTGCAAAGCAGACTCCAAAACAGCCCTTTAATTGAATATAGATGGAAACAAATGTTGCCCAAAAGGCTAACGCAAGAGTTTCCGCGTATAAATGGTGTTTAAATATCTGCTGTCTATATGAGGGCTCTTTTAAAAACAATCTAGTGGCATGCCTCTTTAATTGCTGGGATGTAACATGTTTCGTCCCCTCCAAGTGCACCTGGGGTGGTCCTTAAAGTAAACCTCGGTGGCCTGTAAATGGAGGAAGTTCGGGATTTCCACAGATGCCACATAACGACACCTGAGGTACAAACCTCTGTGTAGGAATCTGTTCTACGTCATTCTCCATTTAGCAGAAAAACACCACAGGACACAAAACTTTAAGTTGCCTTTAGCTGGCTAGTGTGTAGTACACATAGGCTTTTTCATGCCACACAATTTAGTACAGCATTGCCCCCTTCTACCAGCAGCCCTGCCTGACCCGTACCTTTGCACTGAAAGCACACACACCTCACACAGCACTTTCAGTATTCAGAAGCAACTTCATGGAGGTTGCGGCACATTATGAAATATCCCACTCAGGTAAACCAGCCGAAGGGCAATAGCTTTTTTAGCAGAATGAATGACTCAGCAATTCAATCTTCTGAGGTGCCAGAGATCTGATTCCAGCAGGTCAGTGGTGCCATGCACTTTGGATAGCAAGAGAAATTGTAAGTTTGAATAGATGATACTTTAAAAAGATTTTGTGCCAAAACCATTTAGTGGAATCATACACACTGAAATTCAATTTCTTATCACTACCAGTTTCACATATTTTGTTTTGCCCAAAACAGTGCATGGGGTGTTCAGCAACATCTTTTGTAAACAAAAAAGGCTTAAAACAGTCTACAGCCTGCCCTTTATGTACCGATACTTATGATTGGTTGGCTTCAAAGTCACTCTCATTTCCTTGCGTCTTATTGGTCGGCGCCTCCTTCAGCTTCCGAGTGTGTTCCTGCCGTGGAGCATGGACCAAGTACAGCTTCCATTCTATGACCTGTGTCCTTCCACTAGCCGTAGGCTCCTCCAGGTTCTTTTTTTAAATCTATGTTAATAGACTCTATGAGTGCAGGTGTGCACTCCACCCCCACCTCCTGCTGCCCTTCATTTGCTTATTGTCTCCCACCATCTTTGCTCTTGCTACAAACCTCCCTTTTATTGGACAACCGGTTTTATGCTGAATTTACTTTATTTATTTTAATTTTTTAGCAATTTGTAGATCGCGCAAATACCCTTGGATATCTCGGCGCCAAGGACAGAAATGGCGTAGCGGCAGAGTGCAGATTATTGGGTGAATAGCCAGGTCTTTAATAGCTTCCTAAAAGTGAGCAGCGTTGGACATGCTTTGATTTGAGGGGGAAGAGAGTTCCATAGTCTTGCCGTGGCAACAGTGAATCTTTTGTCCCCCCAGGAGACCTTGTGTGTACGAGGAACCGTGATAAGATTGGCAGATGAAGATTGTAGATTTCGGAGAGGAATGTGGGTGGAGAGGGCTTTCCTTAGACGTTCCAGTAAAGGAGCAGGACTCTATTATGTCTTTCATTTGTTTGAAGCTCTGCCTGCCTGTAGTTGAATAATGAGGCGCTCTAATTCCAGGATAATGAATGGTCTTTGGGCAGTTCTGTAGAGTCCGTGGGCCAATGACATCTTGACTTTCCTTATTTGCTTATTTTAGCTTTCTTGTTGTTTTCCCTCTGATGTCATAGCTGAACTCTTGTCTTGCAGCCAAGAGTGCTCAGCTTACCATTCAATAGGGTAAATCCATGCTTGTACCCTAAGCAGTGCTTAATTTGTAACATAAAGAGTGCCGGTGCCAAAATCACTGCTCAGTAGACCGCAGCAGGCGCTATTAAAATGTCCCCACGTCAAATACTAAGGCTGCGCAGTCCTGAATTCACCTCCTGTCTCTTTAATCCACCACCAAACGCTCCTCGCCCCTTTATCCCACTCTTGCAGGTTCCCGCTTTCTCCCTTTTGAGGGTTTTACATCTTTGTATTCTTTTTTCTTACCCGTTTGTGTGTCTTTCCTTCCATTTCTTTGGGGAAATGTTTGATGAGGTAAAATAAGTGTCGGTCCACAAAAATAAATGCTTGTGGGCCCCACCGGCACATATTAAACACAGTTTGTAAGCAAATGCGCCTCTATGCCCATTTCTACAGCGAATGTTGGAAATCGCTTTACTGACGTGTTCTATCGCAAGTATAGAAGCTTGCTTGTCACACAGCTCTACGACTCGCACGGGTTGGGGCAAAGAATTTGTGAAATTTACAAACCAAGCATTGCCAAAGCAAATGGGTCATGCCTTTGCAAGATCTATTGGCTTTGGCCAAGTTTTCTAGGCATGTTGCACATCAGCGCAGGCTGCTGTTCAACATGGATTAAAGAAAAAGAATAATTGGACTTTTTTTTTTCTACTTTAAGAAATATTGCACAGCTGCCCGCTGCTGTGCAACGTCTAAACAAAAGATTAACAACGCCAATAGATTTTGAATAGGAAAAACCTACTCGGTTTGCCAGTGCTAGGCAAGTTTGTAGAGTTCCACTAAGGAAGGAATGTCAACCTTCAGGAATGGGGGTCCGGCCTGTCCAAGTCTGGCTGCTTCCATGACACGCGTGGACCTTCGCTTAGGGCTGTTGTACCCAAGAGGGTGCACTAATTCCTTACACACCAGTGTGGGATCTTCCTGCCCTGCACCCACACTCCAAGAAACCTCTCTGCGCACGTGTCTGCTGCAGGTCTGTACTGTAGGTTTTTGTCAAACAATCAGTAGCCCCATCGCACAACAAGGCTTGGTATTGAGTATTTGTTCTCGGAGATATTATTAATTTATTTCATTGAGATCAATGCATTGCACGGCCTTGGAACCGAGGAGGCGCCGGACACCACCACATTATTGTTCCAATTTATTTAAGGTTGATTTTCTGCACATCTTCATCAATGGCTGATTCTGGAGACGCGTGATGTTGGCGTACAAATGTTTGCACTATGCTGACCAATGCTTAATGTTATGTTCCCAGGTTGTGTTTGTTTCACATGTATCAAGCTCTTGGAACACAACCAAAGCTTTCGGAGAAGTAATTCCTGACAAATATATTTTGGTTTGTAACCCTGAGGTGTTAATGACCACAAGAAAGAAGATCAAGTGCAAATGTTATTAAACCAAACAGGTAAAGGCTTTACAAGATGGCCGACTGAGCAGAAGCGGAGATGGTCAACAAAGTGAAAGAAAGTACGCAGATGGAGCAGATGGGAGCGATCGAGCGCAACAATTCAAGACGGCAAGTAAAGATTGGCTACAACAGTAGAACATTTACAGCTGCAAGTACTATGTGCAGATCCTAGTATGGACCTGATCGATCTTTTCTCAATAATCCAATACAGCTCTGTCGAGGACTAAAACGATTCGTTCGATCAATAGCCTGCTCTGCTTATCCATGAAGAGCTGACGACAAGCCACCCACCAAAATGAAATTCTTTACAACTCCTTGGCATCAACTGCGCATTCCCACTCTGATCACCTGAACCAGCAACAGAGCCACAAAAAGTATTTGTTCTGCAAGTCGACTGTGGCTGACCGCTGTTCATCCTAAATGCACCCGCGAGCCATGTACTGGATAAAAGTGCCTTTTGAAGGCATTTAGAGAGAAGGCTACAATAAAAACTCAAACCTTTGTCTGGATCTCAAAGTGAAAATAAAACAAATTCAATGTAAAAAAGCATTGGGAAAGGCAATAGGTCCCACGAGAGAGCTATTTGTGTTTAGGCATATCGTACAGCAGAACGGCTGTAGTGTTATGTGTATTTGTAAAGTGCACTATCACCTGTGACGGTATCCAGGCGCTGAGCAGGTGGGTGTGCCTAGCTCTACCTATAGTAGGTTGCTTAAATGAAAAGACGGGTCTTCAGCTTCTTGCGGAATTCAAGACGAAAGGAGGAGTTTCCGAAGTGCAGCGGAGGACGTTCCATGCTTTAGAAGTGATGTAAGAGAACACCCGTCATCCTGATCTGGTTCCGTGTAGGTGTGGGATATGTGCGAGTGGAAGTCCTGAGGAATGTAGGTGCCTCTCGGTGGTAAATGCAGAGTCATATGCTATAACGTACCACAGCCTCTGCCTACATCACAGCACTTTTTATTTTCTTTTAATCTTTCAGCCATACTGCTGTACGACAAGACTACGTACATTGACAAAGCCAATAGGTCTCCCGTAGGCGAGACCTACAGACTTTGCTGCTGCTCTAATTTGATAACACCTTCCAGGGTGGACTAGGATTTTCCTTTTTCTTTTAGTTGAGACTCTGTGTTTGAAAATGTGTGAAATGTCATTAGCGTGATAGTCTTTAACATTGGAAACAAGTCCGGTCATAACTTGTGCTCAAGGGTTTGGTAGCGTAGACATTATAAGTGAATACTACTGGGGCAGTCCTATTTCTGGTATGCAACTATGGCCGGACCACTTGGGGCTGCGATGGACAGAAACCGCACACATGCTGCCGTGAGACCCTAGTGCCACGCAGTCACCTCTTCCTGTTTCCACACCCTCCGTCTCCTACGAAAGACCTTCAACTGGATCCCCCCTTGAACACAGGAAAACCGTCACAGACGCCCTCATCAGCAGCAGACTGGACGACGGCAACGCACTCTACGCCGGCATCAACAAGAACCTTACCCGCAAACTCCAGAACGCCGCTGCCGCCAGACTAGTCCTCAACCTACTGCGTCACTGCCACATCAACCAACACCTGCGGACACTACACTGGCACCCTGCCAAGATGAGAATCACCTTCAAGTTTCTCACCCATGCCCACAAAGCCCTCCACAACACCGGACCGGCCTACATGAACCACGCCTCTCTTTCCCCGCTTCACTAAAGACCCCTCTACTCAGCCCATCTCTCCCTTGCGACGGTACAGCGCATCAAGAAGTCCAGAACAGGAGACTGCTCCTTCTCCTTCCTCGCCGCCAAGGCATGGCACACCCTCCCTCTCCACCTCCGACAGACACCAACACTCACCAAGTTCTTGAAAGACCTCAAGACCTGGCTCTTCGACGAATCACTGTGAACTTCCAGGAGCTGCGAGCCCCCCTCTACTCCCCCCTAGCGCCTTGAGACCCTTTCGGGTTAGTAGTTGCACTTAACAAACCCTTGATTAATTGATTGATAGTGCCAACTGTGTGATGCAAATTTGACCACTTTGGTTTAGTATGAATATAAAGTGCTGTACTGTTGTGCAAGAATGGGATCTTACGGATGTGCTCATTAATGGCAAAGAGTTAATGTGCTACTTATATATGGTTTTATACAGAGCTTTGTTCAATGCAATGATGTAGCATTAAAAAGAGAAAAGAAATGCTAAGCTGCTGTAAGGGCTGCACACCTAATAGTTTTTGTTTGTGTTATGGGGGTGGGGCCAACTGACAGTAAGCAAGGATAAGCAACACGACTGACAGCTGGAGGAGGTTGGGAGTAGGCAAGCAACACGATTTACAGCAATAGAAGGGAGGGAGGGGACAAGGAACACAACGGCAACTGCAAATCAGTCTTGACCCATCTCCTCATGGGAACAGTCCGGCACAAACAGCCAGGTCAGGTCCTCCCTGAACCAGAAACCAGCATCCTGGGAGTGGTTTTGGGGTATCACCCCTCATCAGCCAGGCTAGCTTGAATCCTGTGGCATAGCAAGCAAGGGACCCACGTCTGGGCATACCCTTGGACACTCAGGGTAATCACAGCAAACACAACTAGATGATGGACGGAGTGCTGAGACTTTTCAACTACTCACCCCAGTCAAGAGATCTGGGTTTAATGCATCGTTCTTTTGCTCACCATGCCACCCCAGGTTGGACCCATCCATGTGCAAATCAGTCCTGACTCTGCTTCCAGGTGCACAGCAAGCTAGGGACCCACTGGAGTCAAACTAGCCTGGCTGAAGAGGGGTGATATCCTGAAACCGGTCCCAGGATGCTTGTTTCAGGTCCAGGAAGGATCTAGTTTGGCAGTTCGGACTGGACTGTTCCCATGGGGAGCAGGATCACAACTGATTTGCATGTGACCGGGCTGAAACTGACGTGGTGTGGTGAGCAAAAGAACGATGGATTAAACCCAGATCTGTGACTGGGGGGTGAATGTTTGCATTGTTCAGCATTCCGTCCATCGTTTGTTCTTTTTGCATGAAGGAGATCAATAAATAAATTGTAAACACATTCATCTTAAATACAGACCACTGCAGAGGTTCCTTAAGTCTTGCAGGGGACACGCCTTTCACGACCCAGTGACCAGTACGTTCTTTTCCAGGTCATTATTGCATAGATTCTATATTTACATCCATACGCTAGATAAGTAATTGAAGCTAATTTTCACATATTACCAACAGCTTTACGTATATTATGAGCTTATCACAGGATGGAAAAGGAACGATTCGTAAGGACTGAAGCACTTATCGCTCCTCAGAAGAGGCTGCAAAATTAGACCATCCTCCCACAGAGGCACTGGAAGAGCTGATATTTATTTCTAAGTGTCTAAAACGCTTTCAAACTGTACTGTAATGAAACTTGAGAGACAGATGAGCAAATGAGCAACATTTCATTTATTCTGGGACCACTACCCCCACCTCCCTCCACTCCCCCCCCCCCTCCCCCCCCCCCCCCCCACATTCACACACTGCAAACCAGTTCAGAAGCGGGACGGCGGGTGTCCGTAAAAGGCACTGCAGACCAACACAATCTAAAAAGGAAACCCAAAAACCACTGAAATCTCGTTGAAGATAGGCACTCTGAAATGCAACCACAGTGTTTCACTTACCAAAATACTGGAACGATGAGCTACTCATCAGAGTTAAGAAATGTAACAAGATTCTGAAATGCCTGTGCCTAATATGGGACTGAGAAAAAGGCAAAGCTCCGTAGACAATATCATCAACTGAAGAGATCATGGTGTCTTGTGAACGTCACAAATTGTAATATGCCTCTAGGCCGCCTCAGCGCCTCACCTTAAGCCAGGCACGATGAGTACCACTGATTTGGGTACTCAGTATTTTGGCTGGCATACACAAATGGACCCATTACTAGGGTAGGCTGATGCCAAACCTTTCCACGTTTCCTCACCCTTTAATTTACCACCAGACGTATTCTTCCCACCTTTTACAAACAACCAAATTCCTCAAATTTCATTCCTATATTGTATTTTTCTATGCACTTATTTTGCCCTAAAATCCCTTAGGGGGAAGTACTCGGTCTGAACAACATTTTTTGTTTAGTCATCGGGGGAATACATGGTTTTCTGATGGCTGCCAGGCTGGGGCTTCGGGAGAACTTATGTCTGCAGTTGCACTCTACAGGCTCAACGGTTGATGTGTTGCGTATGATCAGGACATTGTATTAGCACATGGAATCATCGATCGAATAACACAACATCCTATAATTTATTAAGCCTCTGAAAATGGACTTGCTGCTTATCGCATTTCCAAGCTTCTGAAGTGTGTCAAATGAGGAAAGCAGTCCAGTGAGCTCAACTGATGTATCCAGGATTGCACAATGAAGTGGAGAACCTCCGGTGGCAACACCAGTCTCCAGCTGCTACATAATACGATTAAACACTAAAACACACCCTCTACGCCAATGAGGATGGATCTAATTTTATATCAACCAAACGGTGCTAAGAATTTCCTTGCATCCACCCTTTAAACGAGTGGAAGGCAGCTCCAGAGTCCACACATTTCACATTTCTATTAGCCAGCTCCCTTGTTAAATACAACTAAAGGTTTGATTAGTGTCATTCAAAGAAAATGGATTGGGAATGACGTATCAATAAGCCTTTCAAACCAGACCCTGCATGACAAACCTATGTGGCGCAAGCAATGATGAGTCACAAAGAAGATGGCGGTGGAGTCGAGAGAAATGAGGTCGGTCACCAAACTACTGGGCGAACAAAGCATTAAAAGATACTTCCCAATAATCTAGAAAGCATTTTATTGAACATTACTTTCTAAAGGGGGACACCGTAAGTTCTAGGATCCTCTCATCAGCATGTACAGTGCAGAGACCGTGAAGGCAAAGAATGTGCAAGTCATGGCAGTGGTCAAGCGAAAGTTCCCATTAATCCGGGACTCCAGACTCTGCTTCGTGTCTACCAGCTCCAGCATCACATCGCTCACAGTGCAAGACATGTTTTCTTCCCCTACGAAAATACCTGGGCGAGATGTCTCCACTGGTGTCTTTTCAAATGCAGTCTTCATGTTCTGCACCTCAGAAGACACTTTACTTAAACTTTTTCCAAAGCCGCTCACCTGCTTCTGCAGATTTTCTATGGCTCTATGAATCTCTTCGGAGTAGTTTGTCTGCTTACTTATTTCGACTATACGAGGGTCGTCAGTTGAGGGGATCCCCTCAGCACCGGACCCCATTTGTATCAGGTGCTGTAGCCTCAAAATGGCATTACTGAGGTCCTTTTGCTGATGTCTGTACGTGGTGGCCTGTTCGTGAAGCGCTTCCTGCAAGTTGATTGGTCCTTTTTGCGCTTCCTCAAGTAGCGATTTCAATTCTTTTAGCCGGACCCGATTAATGTATGTTGAGCCCAAGACCCCAATGAGGGTACCTATCACCGAGCCGATGATGGACCAGTTTTTTGTCTTTTCGGCTCGAGTTCGCTCTTTTTCGTGGCTCTCCCTGACGGCAGCTGAAAAGAGGGCAAATTTCTCTCGTTCCGAGTCCTCTGCGTTCGCATATGAAGTTCTGACGCGCTTTTCCTCCTGTGGAAAACACAAGACAAGTTAAAGCAGACATGCGGAAGGGAATGCAAACAATTTAGCTGCAAAATGAAAATGTGTCTACAAAGGACAAACCATCTCTTTGTTTTCACACTTCGAACTAATCACCAAAACAGGTTTTCAATCTGTACAGTAGCACTGAACGTCTAAGCACCGCGCATTTGTAACGGCCAAAATGCCGCAGGATGGTATTTTGACATCAAAGGGTTAACAGTTTAAACTAGAACTAATCTTACCAATGGAATTGAAACTTTGTTCTTGGAGGCAAACACATTTTATGCATTCTGTCCTTGTATGCCATTTAACTGTCAGACAATCCACCTGCTCAATTAAAGTGCATTTAGGAATATGCTCAGATTGACAAACGATGCCCACGCCTGAGCCCCAACCTATGCATGGCATTTAAACTGCGACAAATGGCAAAAAAGAAATCTCAAGGAAGAACCCGAGAAACGCTATTCGAAATCCGCAGTTCCGTAAGGCGAGCACTGCTGGCCTCCAACCTGTCTGGATAAATGATTAAGCAGGCAGCCACAATCGAATAAACAATAGTCAAAAGCCTTTCACAATAATACAAGAAGCATTTTTGTTATATTTCTAGCGAACAAAGAGAGGTTTGGTTTTATTCACACAGTGCATGTACAATAGATGCTGTGAAAGGCTGACCCTGGGAGGTGGGAGCAGACAAAGGTTTACTCTTGAAGTAGCACAAGCCACATTCATGACTGGAACCAACCTTGGCTGGAATAGAATTGGGTTTATTTACTACCAACAATGAAGTCACTTTCTAAAAACAAAGGCAAGGGTGCCCTATTTCTGAGGAAACGTGTGCCTTAAATATTCAAGCGACCTTGCACACGTATATCACACTCTGAACGGATATATTACAAAATCAGATTAGGATATTGTGTTTATATGAACCTGAAGTGGTCCTCGCTTTTAACATGCATGCTACGTTTCATGATTCCAATAGGCCTAGGAGACATTTTACTAGTGGAAGTACATCAGCATACTTCCTGCACCTCGCTATAAAGCACAGTCATGAGAAGATTTTGCAGGCCATCCTTTTTATTTAGTTTTGTTAAAGTAACAGTTTCTGTCACATGTTTCTGCCCCACAGTTTTATACTGAGAGAGAAGTGAACATGAGCCATTTTATGAAATTACAACAGCCAGTTTATTATGAGCTGGGTGTTTTGCAAAGTTTACATTAATCGTTACTTTTAGGTCTCCCGAAGTGTTGTGTTTGATTTTAACACTGTCAAGTGGGAAAACTACTCGACAAAGGAGAGCGTTGGATCAGACCCCACAATCGAGCCAAGGAAGAACTGAATGTTCTCAGGGGATCTAGGGTGCAACAGGTCCCACCACTATACCTGGGGAACTGGCAAAGCTGCCTGAGCATTCTGAAACGAACTTCTATGTAAAATCTCACTGCGCTTACAGTCTGTTTGCTTGCTTACTCTGCCTGGCCTGTATTGTTTGAGGACCAAGGAACTGTTAAAAACAGCACACAAATGTTGTCCGGGTCGGCAACAATTATGAAAATAATTGATTAGTAGGTAGGATTGAGAGATGTCCCATGAAAATAAGTGTGTGAATCATTGGCCTAGAGAAAGTGGGCTCTAAAATAGTAAAATAACAGGAAAGACGGGCAGGAGTGCCAAGATCCGAAAAACAGAACAGAACTCTGAAGATGAACAAGTGAGAGAACAAGACCCTCTGATCCAGCACCTTCACGAGCCCAGCTGGGTGTTGACTGAAGGGGAAAACCACACAAACGCAAGGGGTTCTCTGAGTCTGAGAGCACAATGCCTTCACAGGCGACAGCGTCCTCACCTCACCCCATATATAAAAACACCTAAATGTTGACACCAGGGAGGGGGCATTATACGAAATCACGCGACTTGGATTCCAGATAAGCTTGGGAAATGTAATTTTACGGCAAAAACAGGGAATGCAAGAGAGATTATTTTTGACGACTGTAAACCAATGATATACACAGCTGCAATACTCATTAAGTTTAATTTTAGGGAAAAAAAATCAACAAATCAGATAATTAAAAAAAGTTTACCATACCTTCTCAGCCCCCTATGGAATCAGGAACAAGAAATATAACTGAGGGAACTCTCTTCTGTTTCATTCTCTACCGCCCTCCAAGGGATGAGTTTCCGGTCATAAGGCCTGCGGACCCTTCTTTTTGTTAACCATGTGAAATGTGAAGAACAGTGATGGTGGCCAGAAAATCAAATCACGAAGAGTCCCCACCGAAAGGAACTCCTGCCCATGACGTGCGCTATCAGTACGATAAAGACATGAGCAGGTATTCTTACAAGAGTGGGTGGGACTCACTAAAGAGGATGGGAAGAAGTCTTTTCATGAACATGAAATCGCTGACAGAGAAAGATGAGCAAACCTGAAGAAGAAACTGAAGGATCCAAAGAATGAAACAGATGCCCAGCAATGACCACTCTTCCTCCAATGGCATGAGGAGGCGCACAAACGCAAGTATCAATTCCAAGCCAGAGGGATGAAAAACACCCAGGGGAAACTAGAGTACCAAATGAGTCACCTTAGGAACAGAGTTAGGGCTTGTGCTCCACCTCCTCTATATGTATCCCCCATGATCAGTAAACCACAGGTAAAGGAAAAGGAAAATGAGGAACCAAGAAAGATGGCTTTGCTGGATATGTTCCCCTTGCCAGCTGAAGAAGCTGGGGGTGAAGCTGTTGATAAACCCGGGAAAAAGTAGCGCCTGAGAGACCACTGGAGACTGGAGCACAAGGAGGTAACGTAGAAGCGAGCACTGTAATACAAATGATTGGCAGTAAAGTCCCAGGTAGAGGGTACGAGTGTCTAGACATGAGGCAGTTTCCACTACTGTGGATCGATCCAGGGTGCACATATGAACTGTTACAGAACATAGGAAGAGGTGTGGCGCCGCGGCCAGGGCGTCTGACTCCGGAATCTGGGGATTGCGGTTCGTTCCCCGGTGCCGGCGGCAGATTAGCCTAGCACCATGTGACTCTGGGCAATAGCTTGCTTAATCTTCCCGACGGCCCCCAGCGCCTAGAGACCCTTACGGGTGGCCCATTACCATGTCCCCCCCATCCAGTTCATCCCAAGTAGCTAAGAACCTTGGGGTTAAGATGGACAAGGGTCTGACGTTGAGATCCCAGATCCTAGGGGTGACGGGTACATGTTTTGGCCTCTTGAAGATGCTGCGGAGGTTTTTACCTCTCATGTCTGAGGAACATAGGAAGCTGACTGTGCAGGCTCTGATCGGTTCTAGGTTGGACTATTCCAACGCCCTTTACCTGGGCCTGCCAGAGTATCTGCTGCAGCGGCTTCAAGTGGTACAGAACGCGGCCGCGAGGGCCATTTATGGCCTTAATAGGCGAGCCAGTGTTGCTGGCCTACTGCACACTCTACATTGGCTCCCTATTCGCAAACGGATCGCTTTTAAGGCACTAACCCTGGCCTATAAGGCTTTCCATGCGCTGGGAGCCAAGTATCTTCAAAGGAGACTCGCCTTTTATCATCCGGCCCGCTCTCTTAGATCAGAATCTCTATCTCTGGCTGTGGTGCCACGTGTCAAGAGAGCTCGCATTGGTGGCCGCTCCTTTGGACTGCTGGCGCCAAGGCTGTGGAACACTCTGCCGTTGACACTCCGCGAAGCCACTAGTCTACTTGCCTTCAGGAAAGGCCTTAAAACATGGCTGTTTGCCCTCTAGGCCGCTTCATTTCTTTTCCCACTTCGAGTTTGTTTCTTCCTGCTTTTATTATGGTGTTATGTTACTCGGTTGTAGGTCTATTTAGTAAAGCGCCGGGACACTCTTTTTGAGTAGCCGTGCGCTATATAAGAAAATAAATAACATAACATAACATAACATTGTTTGCGCTTTACAAATGTGGATTATCATTATAGGAACCACCCAGGACACAGCCTCGCCATTACCGTAGAAAGTTTAAGACAAACCACTGAACGATCTAGAAGACATTTCCCATCTACCCCACTCAAGTGACCCTGACGATGAGGACTATTCCTCATCTGCTCTTTTTCACTTGTGGGACTACAAGGCGGGAGGGGGTATGGGGGGAGAAGTAGCAGGGGGACCCCTCTGCTTATATGAGCATTAAAAAACATTCTTCAATGTTAGAGGGAACCCTCCTCACGGCCGAGAGCAGCTGGAGAGAGTGCTCAAAGTATACAGCCCAACTTGGGAAGACATGTATCACCTACTGCAGACGTGAATCTGGTAAAAGCTGCCCGGACTAAGATCTCAAACTGTTAAATAAGGGTGGAGCACCAGCTGACTGTATGGGTAGACCCAAGGATGTGTTTGAAAGGTACTGTAGCATATACCTTGTCCAAGAGAGATGGCTCAAGAAGCTGTAGGGGGTGCTTTTTCACACAGATGGTTACTGAATATTTGAAAGCAGAGGATGACCATCTGTATTGAATGTCAGACAAAGAAGCTGCCTGAATTAGGGACAGTCGCGAACAACTGCACGGCCTCTCATGAACGAAAAATAGAATGTTGAAGCAAACTTGATCTATTTGAAGCTGCAAAGCATGCAGGGAACAGTCAACGGGACATAGAGTCCCACCAAGGGGAGAGGGAAGGACGGGACAAGGAGGTGGGAGGGGGAATGAAAGGGAAAGGGTGAGGCTCTGGGAGTGGGAGATTCATGTTTTATTTGCGACCAGCAAGGACACTGGAAACAAGATTGTTCCAATACTGCATCTAGGGTACAAGGTATCACAAAATTGAATTTTATAAAAACACAAAATTCTTGCACGGAGTTTTAGGACAACCCGAGGGGTTCCTACTGTGTCATGAATACTTTAATGAAAGTAGATCAAACGGACGCCAGTGTAAATGGTCTCACTAAAGCTAGGGATGTTACCAGTCTTATTGACACAGGTGTTAGTTGCTCAGCTATAAAACCTCTGAATTCCCCACTTTACCCCTCTCAGGCATATCCCTAGATGCTGTTGGCAATTTTAAGCAACACGTTCCCCACCATATTTCTGACCCCATGTCCATCTCCATTTGCGATAAACATGACATTTTGCTTTACCCAACCTCCCCAGCTAACCTATGAGCGAGAGATATTTTCTTCAAATTAAACTAGACTGTGTTTTGTGGTCTGGAAGGTGTGTTCCAAAATATACTGCATAAGCAAGAAAATGTAGTGCTTAAACTACTGTGTGAGAGCACAAACTGCCAAAATGACGTGAATAACTCAGCCACGTCTCCCGATTTAACTGAAATGCTTTCATAGGTTTCACCCACGCCGTGATCCATAGGGGCAAGTGATGTGGGGTGGACATCATCAAAAGAACCAGTAAAGATCGGAGTTGGTCCTCTGAAGATTTGCCCAAGATCTCAAGGAGATTAATAATGAGATTATCCCAAACTTTCCTGTGGTCCCCAACGCTTCCAGCATCCTTTCTTGCATCCATGCAGACACCCAATGATGTAGAGTGGCTGATCTCTGTTCGGTTTTCTTTTCCATCTCCATGCATGAAGGGACTCAACATCTCTTATTCTCATTTCATGGTCCTCATGACTTCTTCTAGGATTCAGAGTTCTCTTCAATCTCTTTGCAAGACCTGAAGAAAGATCTGGACATGTTGGGCTTTCCCTGGGGTTCCACTTTAGATCAATGTTGAGAATTTACATTTGGCATCTGTTATCCTAGATTACGGTTAGTTATACTCCATCTACCTCCTCACCAAATTGACTAATAAAGGGCATAAGGTCTCAAGGGACACGTTGCAGTTCTGCCTCCCCACATTGCAATACTTTGGGTATGAACTTTCTGCTGGTAAACGTCATCTGTCCTCTGATCAAGCTGAAGCCATTTGTTAATTGCCCCTCTCCATAACGGTCTCCCAGTACGTACTTTTCTTGGCATGGTTGGGCATTGCAGACAGTGGGTTATGCTCTGCTGGGCATTGCAGACAGAGGGTTATGCTCTGTTGAGCATTGCAGACAGTGGGTTATGCTTTATGTCGAACTGGCAAAGCTCTTACAAGATTACATCAGAAGCGATACCCCTGAATCCTTGCAGTGATCTACTGAAATCAAAAATACCTCTGTAAAGAATAAACAAGCATAACATCGGCCCTCCTTTAGGAACCCCTATGCCAAACCTTTTACTTTGTACCGTCATGAACGTAACAGATTTGCGCTTGGAGTGTTAGTTCAGAGTACGGCAGATCAGAACACACCCATAGCCTAATATTCTTCAACTAGACCCAATCAGGGCTGGGCTCCCACCATGTTTACGGTCTGTAGTTGCTGCTGCAAATCTTGCTCAAGTATCTGAACGCTTTGTGTTGAGTCCTGTCTCAACTGTTGCTGTCCTGCATTCTGTGATTGTGCTTCTCCTTGAGATGAAAACTCCAACACCTCTCTAGGGCCCAATTACGCTGGTATGAAACGTTACTGTTGTCTTTCCAGATCACCCCGATCCGGTGCCTAGCCCTGAACCCTGCACAGTTAATAATGGTGAGGAGAGGGTAGCCCTACAACTATATTCTCATAACATCTCATGGGACCAAACCCGGTGTTGATTTCGAGCGTGCCTATTCCTAACTGTGAATTCATGTATTTTGTTGTTGTATCATGTCTCAGGAATCATGATGGTGCCTAATTGTTGGTTATGCAGTCTTTACTATGTATCAAATTGTGCAAAGTTGCAGTTCGTCAAATGTGAAACCTGTTCACCGATGTGAGGGTCGCTGCTCTCACCAGAGCTTGCCTCCTAACCAAAGATTGAGCCTGTGTCTCAGGAATCAAAGTCTGCACCAGGGGTGATGCATGACTTTGGGCTCATCTGGATGAGGAGTGGACTCTTAATGTCTGCCGGAACCTCTGTCAAGCATAAGGAAGCGCACAAGCTTCAGAAGGGGCAAGCATGCAATGTCTGTGGCTCATGGACAAGGCTGGGTGGATGTTTTGGGCATAGGGGAAAGATATTTTTAATTATCAGTATCAAATTTTTGGTTGCTTTATATAAGATAATTAAATTATTGTGCATCATCCTACATACGTATGCAAATGATGGTACTGGTATATTCAGCAGCATCCCGCTCGATATCAGAACGAGTGGCTGGCAGTGTCCGTTGCACAAATATGCCACGCCAGGCGTGCGTAGAAAGTGCTTAAGTGCAGCATGTGTGCACACAAACATGCATGTGTGTGAAGTAGATGCAGGTGCATGTGAAGAGACGCTGCTTAATGACTGCGTTGTATGATTATTACAAACTAGTGGCAGAGCACGTTAACTTGATGCGCGTATGCCGAGAGTATGCTCGATGAACTTTAATTACAAAATGTGCACCGAGAAAGGTAAAGCCTGTAAAGTGTCCATCCATTCAGCAGGTGTACAGTCAACTTATGGACATTATCATACAGCGACACAATAACTCAAACCACCTTCCATTCATACTGAACCTGCCATGATTTCCGACTACATGATGTGCTGTAATTACCACCAGCTTCAAGTTAATACGGATGTTTGTGGGATATTTTAAAATATGGTAATCCCCAAGAATAAAGGTCTATCAAAGCATTGATGAAAGCAACACATCTTGGCCTTCGCCCTTTACCTGCAACAGTTTGTGTTCCTGGGTTGCCAGCTCCAAGAAGTGGACATCTTCCCTGGGTACCCTCTCGAGCTGACCCCGAAGCTCCTTCAGTTTTTCTTGTTGGAACTCAACAACATCACGAATGTCTCGAACAAGAGCTCGGGCCACCATGAAGGCTTTCTCGGCCTGAAAACGTAAAAAAGGAACGTGAGGTGGATGAAACGGAAGAGAAAATAATTCAAAGGACATGTATGTATGTTGTATGCAGCATTATTCTTCAGACTAACAAATATGAGCATGTTCCCAGGGGTAAGCTCACATACAATGGTTGCCAGGCCAAGAAGCATCATTCAGTTCTGCAGCTTTCGGCCTTCCCGTCTGATGGGCAATTCATGTCAACTGATCATTGGGTCCTGATAAAAATGAATTCTTCTTCAAACCAATCAGAGGCTCAAACAAAATGTGTGCTTGGATGAGTTACTGAATCAACGATAACCACAACCAATAAATGCTACATAACTCAAACAAATTGCACAGATTAATACACCTACTGGGTTGTAAACAAATATTAGGACCACAACATTCTACTTAACAGTCACTGGAATATGTGCATCTGGCAAAAGTAACAACCTTGCTTGCTAGGGGTAATAAAAGCAAAACTGAATCCAATACACAAATGGTCTTTGTTCACATTAAATTGAGAACTGCAACTGTTAATATCCTGGGAAAGGAAGGGAGGACATGAGCATATTTGGTATAAAACCAGACCAGTGGGACCAGGAACGGTTCTCGCTTTTGTTAGTACACGCCTGGCCATACAAGTCTCATCCTTTCAATTGCTGTTCCGCAAGACGTTGGCTGGTTGAATCAGTTCCACAGCGTGGTAACACTTATCTGAGTTGAATTACAGGTTCCAGCTTTGTACACACCTTCATAACTCCTAATTAACAGTTTGCCTGTGTACGCATCTTGATGTATGTGCTTTTCTTCAGTTGCATATAAACCACAAGTATTTGAATATAACAAGTTTATTAGACTTGTCCTGAGTCCAAGAAAAAAGGTTAAAGGGTAACTATAACTCACGCCCTTGCCATGTGTTGTCTCATCAGCAAACACTGCAGGTATTTTTCAATGGAATAGAACATGTGATGAGTAATGGAATAAGCGGGACAATTAGCAGTACATGGTGAGGTTGCGAGTTATAGTTACCTTAGGGCATGAGTTATAGTTACTACATATAACTAGACCTAGTGAATGTTTGTGGTTTTGGAGCTTAAACCGTTACATTGTCACTGACATTTTCATCCAACTTTAACCTTTGGTTTTTTTTCAATGAATTTCTAGCAGTTTTTTTTTTACGTAAAGTAATCTTTTACTACCATACGTAAAGCCAAACCCTGCCGCTTATAGCCTTCGGGCGTGTGGTGGGGGGTTGATGTGGGGCCTGGCTTGTGGGCAAGCAATGCATCCAACTTCCAGCAAGCAGCCAACCACTTGCCGCACAGGCCTTTGGTCATGCACGGCTGTGGATTTGCCAACTCCATGTTGTAGTTACATTTTGCAAACTTCTTATTTTTCTAGGAGTTCATGCAATCTTCAGTGGCAACATGAAGCTAAACTGATCAGCAGAGTTATAAAACTTTGCCGACAACGCAGGCCAATGTGAACTTTAGCCACAAGTAAGTGTGTATATTCTTAAGAATTTGTGTGATTTAATCATTTTCCTGGTGCCTGTAACAGTTTAGCTGCAGAGAGAACTGCATGAAAGGATGCAATAATGAAATGTTAACATCACAGTAAGTCTACAAAATGCTCAGCCGCATACTGATCTCATTAGTCCTGAAGAGACAGTCATCGCTGATGTTAAAAATTAGCCTGCAAACAATTTCGATTACACCCGAGTAATCGGAGTAATTTGGTATTCCTTGTTACTCTATGACATGGAATTACTGTTAATTCCACCTTTACTCCTGCTCACGTATCGAAGACTACTTTAGGGGGGTAAAATCTTGCCGCAAGAGAACTTTGATCAAACACGAGCGCCCGCAGGTGTTTAAGTGTTCTGCTGCATTCAGCGCTGTCTCTTAGAGCAAAATGCATCCTCGCGCCCATTTTGAATGAGAAGGAGCATTTTGCAAAAGAAAATAGGATTAAAAACTTTGCCGGTAGTAAGTTGGGGAAATCTTACACCAAAAGCACATTTAGCGAGTTTCGAGCAGATGCTTGCGCTCGCTATTCATGTTCCGTTACGTTTAGATCTATTTCTTAGCACAAAATGCATCCTCGCATCTATTTTGTCCGCTAGAGGAAATTGTTTTGCTTAGAAATGGCGCTGAACGGAAAATTACTCCTCTCGCATAATTCAAGCATGATCTTGCTTACTTCTTAGGTAATTCAGCATGTTCACACTACACTGAATTACACGAGTTAAGCCCACTACTAGTTAAAAATAATTTTCTCCTTTATCAAGTTTGAGCTGTGTTAGTTCATCCAACTTACAGAAACCAACTTGCTTTTCTGGCCAGAAAGTAGTCCCCCTTCAGAACACTACTTATAAGGAAGAAACATACAACATCATTTACCCAAACCCTCACACGCAATCAGTGTACGAAGAGAACACATATGTAAAGGACTTGGCCAGCTCACTTGTTTTGTTCTGTTTCCTCAATTGGAAGAGTAGGTTCTGTCAGATGTTCGTGTCACCGTGTTAGGGTAGGTTCTGTCAGAAGTCCGCGTCACGGTGTTAGGGTAGGTTCCATTATATGTCTGTAACTATGTGTTTCTACTCCAACCTCTAGAGCTTACAACAGTTTCAGAGGGAGTGTTGCAAGAGTGTGCAGAGGGCAGGGCAATCAATGGAAACTCTCCATCATAGAAATACCTTGGTGGAGGAAAGGTCACCTATGAATTCTCCTATAGATTTAGCATTTCTTCAAGAAATGTAAGGTCTTTCCATTTCCACCCAGCTCTAAATCATGGTCTTAGTGCTGTGGTTAAAGCCTCTCGCGAAAGAATAGCACTCTAGGCCCAACATCTATACGAGACCAGAATGAACCACCCTGTGCTAGAGTATCGTCATCTCTGAGAACTGGAAGCACTTGGAAACAGATTTCTTCCTTTTTAGTTACTAAGTAAAAAACATTAAAGAATAAAAATAAAACATTTAGGAAATCATCAACTGAAAAAAGCACATGAAAGTGAGGAGTTTAGAGCTTCAGGAAGCTAGTAAAGTCCAGATCTCAAAATGAATTCACAGAACCCACCACAGTGATAACTCTATTGGGCATTTCAAATCGTTACATGGCACTTGCCCAGAATTTATCTCCAATATCATTCAGAGATGCACACGTACCCGTAACCTGCGATCAGCCCACACAAACAAGTTGTTCACCCCGCACTATAAATCAAAGCGATTAGGTGGCAGCAGATTTGGGGTACTGGCCCCTCGGTTCTGGAATGCCTTGCCTCTGGACATCAGATCCTGCACAGATCTCCTGAGATTCAGGAAACTCCTCAAAACATGGTTGTTTATCCAGGCATATGATTAACCTAAAACATGGCTGTTTATTCATACATCTGATTAACTATCCAGGACTCTGGCCACTCCTATAGTTAGTGCCACGAAACTAATCGTGTACATGCGCTTTATAAGTAATTTTTACATAACATAGCATTTGATGTTGGATTCCTGAAGGTAGATCTATGCAATTTCAACCTCTATCCCTGTTACGCAGGTTTGTTTGCAATCTGATAAACACATATCGGCTAAAAGTGCAGACTCAACAGCGTCTAACCACATTATTGGTTTCACGCTCTCAGGAAGTGATGCTGAAATAACATTGGGTTTATCTAAAAGGATTTCTGTGTAAATGAACAACCTTTGAAAAGAAAGGAACAATAGAGAAGAGGGCAAAAGAAAGACTGGATTAAACTGTCTAAGTTCAAAGCAGGACCGACCACGACTGTATACGTATGAATGTGCTGTTGTGTACGCCACTTAAACATACAACTGGGATTACCACTGGATGCTTATGGTGTACATCGCTATACACGTGTGCATACCCTTCTAGCATCATGCGTTTCCCCCAAAAATATCACCAATTTAATTTAAATGAGGATGCCATGTGCAAGGACAGAGCTCTAGAAAACACATTGAGCAGAACTCGAATAGGTGGTCTTGCCTTGAGAATCTTTTAATTGAAGTTCAATGAGTTAAAATGCACAAAAGTATCCATTGGAGGACTGACCACAAAGCTTTAAGAATACCTGAGCCTAATCAAAGAACCTGCGCTTTAAGAAGCGCCTGAAACCCATGCATATGGAGGTAGGCTGCCAATAAACGACATGGCACTCAGTTGCCCTCTAACTGGAAGTCAGTGGCCCGGCCATGCCAAAGACGGCGGGATAACTGCAAGAGCGGGTGGTCACTTCTAATCACAAAGATGTTTGTGAATTGAACTCCATCCCGTTCTTTCTGCCTACCCCTTCCGTTAGACATGTTATACCAAATATCCTCAGGGCTTCTATGCAGCTAAAAAGACATCTTGCTTTGTTGAACAAACAACATGATTAAGAGCATGAGATGCGCCCTTTATACCAAACAAGGGACTGGAGCAGATTCTCTGTAATGACTGCCACCATCACAAAGGCTTCCAGCTGTTAACGACAGCCTTGCTTTCTGAGCGGATCTGCCGTCTCCTGTTCGCTTTCCTCGCACATGGGGGACACATATTCCAACAGCTCAGACCAAAGGTGGAGGTGTGGATAGTTTTAGTAGAAGACAAGGGACAGCGCGCATTTTCATTGAAGCTGAAAAACTAGGTGCATCGCTCACGTGCCCGACAAATACTGCAGTTAGGAGAACAGTAACATGAATAGTTCCGGCAAACTTCGCACACAAGATAAGCATATGGTTTGGACCATAAAGTATGAATCTTTATTATGCTTTCTGCCCCTGAAGAGGCACTGAAGTGCTTTGTGAACTGGTAGCAGGCTACTTGTGAGAGCACAAGGTTAGTGATTTAGTCAGGCACAAGGGTTACACTTGGTCATGCATAATGCATCTCATGCAAATTAATTGTGCAATTCCTGATTTGAGAAGGTTATTGTTGTGTATTTTGAGTTACACAGAATGCTTCACACCATTAGCACATTGTATAGTAGTGTTGTTAATATAGCATGAGATTTCTACCTCCTGACAAGGGCCAAGTTGATCGAGCACTTGACAAACGGGCAGTACACAACTCCTTGTGATACTTGCAACATTATTAACATTAGTCCTGCAAACTGAATTAAAAAAAATATCAAGTCGCGAATCACACAGTTGCCACAGTTTGGAATGTGATGCAATTTGGTATGTAAAGTCATCATAAACTGACATGCAATCTCTCATATGAAAAACACCCAAAGTGGAACTCTCCTTAACATGGGTGGCTACTAAAACCATATCCAAGCCATGACACAGACACCAGTTGGTGACTGCTGATGTACAGTTGTGCGGCTATCCTACGCGCTCGCCCTCATACAAAGAGGTCTGTTGCTTTGGGCCCAACCACCAGTGTTTGTGCATAAAAGTGGACCTGTGAGCCAGTTATGCAAGATCACTTCTCTATTGCAAGTACACCAGTACCCATAAAAAAGGACTGAACCAGGGATATGAAATTTGCCAGTGCCCTGAAGAATTTGGGACTATACTCCAGGACTGACAAAAAAAACATGCTTTTTTTTTGGAAGAAGACTGTTCACTGAGGTGAGAACCGTCACTCTCTGAATGAGATGCTTGGCTCAGTGGCTATGAACTGATCTCATGAGGGCCGCTGCATGGCCAGGAGACGCCATCAAAGATTAGAATACAATAGCCAGCCAGTTGCATGAAGGATGCTTCATGATTAAAAACTAAATCTGTTACTCTCAACATTATTTCAATGCAAGAGAGAAACCCATCCTGCAATAAGCACACAAGAGGGAGAGGCAAGAGCAGATTGGGTCTTGAAGTGCAGACTACTCCCGATCACAGGTATCACTGAGGCGATCGTTTGGTGTTCACACCACTGGCTTTCCCACATTTACCCAATCGGTCACACGCATTATCAGAGAGTGACATATGCACTGGGAAGCTTATGTTCTGCCCCTTCTTGGGGGTGACTTGAAGCAAACTACGAGCCTCCCAGAAGCCAGAGCCCGTCCCCCATAGAGGGAGGCACACGAGACGACTGTGTCCTAAGGAATTTGAATTTCATATGTATATAGAGCTATCTAAAATCCATAAAAGATATTTCTAACTCAGGGAAACCCATAATTTCAGGGTGCTGGTCAATCTAAAATGCTGCATCTTAATATAAATATCATTTTCTAAAGCCATTTGTGCTGAAAACGAAGATCTACGTTGGCAAATTTGAAAATATTCCCATGAACCCGACATCTAGAGTCAGTTTTGACATAGAGTCTCTCCACATCAGGTGTCTCCAGCCAGTCGATAGCTAAACACTTTCAGAGTAGGTCACAACCTTGAGCTCATTTTCAAATAAGCACAGGCTCACATTTTCCTTTCAAACTCAAGGGAAGGTTGTTCTCATTTTGCATTATCATGATCAGGCTGCAGACAGCAGGTTCTGATGACGAGCAGTGCTCAGTCAGATGTATGACACAGGCCTCGGCAAATAAGTGAACAACTGAAGCAATTCGGTGTTTATTTAATAACTCTTTAGAAAAAAAGTTCTTGCCAACTCGATAGTGGAGTATGAGAAATAAATGATGTTTTTGAATTCTTTTAAATGGGAGAAATTTAAAGTGCAGATACATTTTCCTCATTCTGAAGATTATTTTGCAGAAGATTTTTCTGCACTTTAAATTTCTACCATTTAAAAAAATGTTTCTATGTTTGTGTTATACATGTAACGGTGCCACAAGTACATACGACACAGGCTATCAATCACTCATACACATATATCCCATTCATACACTCACATGTTCATACATCCCCAAAGACCACACTCTCACTGACACACGACAGCTCTGTCCTAGAGTCCCTAGTCAAAGCATTTTTTTCAAAACCGTAGTATCCGGCTCTATGGACTATCAGCCTGATTCATCAAAGACCCGTTTTGCGAGTCTTTAATAGCGATTCATAAGGAATCGCTATTACAGGCTCGCAAAACGGGATTCATGTAGGAATCGCAAAAAAAAAATGTGATTCCTACATATTCCTTATTTGCGATTAGCAAATCGCTAATCGCAAATAAGGAATAACTCCCCATTCATTCCTATGGGCCAAAAGGCCCATAGGAATGAATGGGGAGTATTCCTTATTTGCGATTAGCAATTAGCTAATCGCAAATAAGATAGCGATTTTAAGGGTGCCAGGGGTGTCCAAAGGACACCCTGTAGCACCCCTTAAATGCAAATTTAAACAGGTGTTGCGCACACACATGTCCAAAGGACATGTGTGTATGCAACATGCAACTTAGAAAAATGCTTTTAAAAGCATTTTTCTAAGTTTTCGCTATTTACCATGAGGTTTGACCTCGCGGTAAATAGCGGCCCGAAATAGCGAATTCGCAATTTGAAAATGGATGATGAATTGCATTTAAGGAATCTCAAATAGAGATTCCTTAAATGTAATTCTTCGCAACTTTGCGAATTCGCTATTACCGATTTTTGCATTTGGGATGATGAATCCCAAATGCAAAAATTGCGCTCGCAAAGGGACAGATTCTGAGAATCTGGCCCTTTGCGAGCGCTATTCACCTTCATGAATCTGGCTGATTATCCTTGAAGTCAATGTGATTTTCCCTGATCAGAAGTAGCTCTCACTACAGAAAAGTTGGAGACTCCTACTCTACATGAATAACTCAAGAGGAGGCTTTAGCTTGACAGAGGACATTCTTAATAAAAGAGGCTCCACAGGCCGTACCGAAGGAATCCCTCGTGCAACTAGAGAATATCTGCCTCAAGAAAAGTATTTCATGTTCAAATCAGGCACATAATTGCAAATCAAGAGGATGGCAATGGGAGTAGCTTTGCTCTGGAGATAGTAAATGTCTTTATGGCATAATTTGAGGAGAGATGGATATACAATCCAGTTAACTCATTCAGAAACCACATTACACATGGTATAATATATAGGTGATGTAATCACTCTTTAAAAGGCACCTATCAATCACTGAATGAGTTCTATATAAGGTTAAACCATTGCTCTGTTTATTTGAAATTTACCATGCACTCCGATAAAGAGAAACGACATGTTCTAGGATTGTGGATGAAAAGTAATAACAACCATCTTTCAGTGACTTTATATACTAACCTCACTAATTACTAAATATTTCAAGTTTGTTCTCACTCACTCAAGGAGTACTTCCCATACGGCCGGTTTCTCCAAATACAAAAGAATCGTACACATGAGGAATTCAGGCATTTTGCGCAGCAGACTGATGGGAAGAGTATCGTAAAAAAAAACTTGTCAAGACTGTACATAAACAATTGAGGTACACTCGTATGGGGCGCTTCACGAGCCAAAAAAGATAATAATACTCCCCTGATCTGTGTCATTACCTACAGCCCATGAGCCAATACGGCTATAAAAAAGTATCAGAGAGAAATGGAAATTGCTAAAGAATTTGAATTCGATTTTTGCATTTAAAAAAGGAAAGAATAATCATTGATTTCTTGTGCGAGCTGTACGGCATCTCAACAAAAGTAACTTCTACTTGCAGTCCATGTGTCTGTGGGTCCCGCAGTGCATGTAAGTTAACTGGAAATAAAAAGAGGTCTTAACAGAATCACAATCATACAGGGTTTACTTTTCAACTTTAATACTGAAAATGTCATCTAGTGCCTCACTTACCCAAGTAATTTATATTATACAAGTCTGACAACACAAGTGAAAAAAAGAATTAAACAGCACAGATCAAGAATGCAATGCAGAACATCTGAGGGACCACTAGCCGCACACTATACAGAAAAACATCACACTGATGCTCTCTCGTGGACGGTCATCACTGGGATGGCGCCAGGCTCCAGAGGGGCGCAGTGGAATCCCATCTTGCACGGTGTGAGGCAGAGTTTACTGAAAGATTCAAAACAGCTAGCAATGGCCTGAATGGTCAAGCCAAAGTCTTCAAACTAATGGGCAGATAAATTCCCAGCTAGGGTTCAATTATAGATCTTTTGACACGGAGTACCTGCTCAAACTCTGAAGTCACATGCCAAAAATGTTCTTGATGTCTGAATGTATGAGATAGAGTAAATTACATGTTCCGCATCTGCATATAGGATTTATCCTAGGTTATATTTAGAGTGAGTCGCGTTTTTTAAAAGATGATACTGAAATAAACCAGGCTGTGAAAGGTTAAATGTGTTCGGCAAGGCACACATCACTCCGAGGAGGCCTTGTGGTTGTTTCCCACTTTAAAGACAGTGCAACATGCAATCAGGGAGACACTAAGCTGTTTTTCACGAGTCCATTTCACTGTGCTGTGGTACTAAAATGGAATTTGACGTTTGAACTCCAGTCATAAATGCGTACTGTTGATATAATTAACAAGAATCATTATACCACATTTACTTTCAATGCCATTGCATAAATAAACCTATTTAGCAAACATTAATTTCCAGCTACAGACAAGGGCAAATCAATATTAAACAATTACATTTGATTTCTTTGCGAGTCCCAGACCCAATGCAAAAAATAAGTCTCAGGTGCCCTCACAACAATCAGTTCAAAATCTCCTCTCAAGAGTTTCGATAAACACCTGAACGCTCGTTTGCACCCATGTCTGCAAGGGTGGCCTCAGCTGTCCCTGTTGGTCACTCGCCTCATTTAGGGCAGCACAGTCAATTTAATTGTGCAGTTTCATTAATGTTATTATACTTCTCAACATTACAAAAACGTTTTAAGTCCTGGAATGAATGTGGGCTGTTCGGGCCTACCATTTGCAGCATCTTACTCTTCATGAGACACAATAAGAATGCGAAAAGCAAGGAGCTCCATTTCAAACCAACGCTGACTGGAAGCATGACGGCCTCTAGCGAGGACTCCGCAAGGAGATGCATTATCCTGGACACAGACCATAATTTCCTATTTAGGGTGTATGTGACGTTCACTATTAGAGAAGCATAATCAATCAATCAAAACATTTATAGAGCGCGCTATTCACCTGTGAGGGTCTCAAGGCGCTGAGGCGGTGGGGGGGGGGGGGGGGGGCGGGGGGGGCGCTACTGCTTGAAGAGCCAGGTCTTGAGGATTTTTCCTGAAGGTGAGATGGTCCTAGGTTAGTCGTAGGTGTACGGGGAGGGAGTTCCAAGTCTTCGCTGCCAGGTAGGAGAATGATCTTCCTCCGGTGGTGGTTCTGCGAATCCGTGGGACGGTGACGAGGGCGTGGCTGGTGGAGTGGAGCTGGCGGGTGGGGTGTAGAATGGGAGGCGGCTGTTGAGGTATTCGGGCCCGTGTTGTGGAGCGCCTTGTGTGCGTGGGTGAGGAGCCTGAACGTGATCCTTTTGTTGACGAGGAGCCAAGTCCTGGAATGAATGTGGGCTGTTCGGGCCTACCATTTGCAGCATCTTACTCTTCATGAGACACAATAAGAATGCGAAAAGCAAGGAGCTCCATTTCAAACCAACGCTGACTGGAAGCATGACGGCCTCTAGCGAGGACTCCGCAAGAAGATGCATTATCCTGGACACAGACCATAATTTCCTATTTAGGGTGTATGTGACGTTCACTATTAGAGAAGCATAATCAATCAATCAAAACATTTATAGAGCGCGCTATTCACCTGTGAGGGTCTCAAGGCGCTGAGGCGGGGGGCGGGGGGGGGGGGCGCTACTGCCCGAAGAGCCAGGTCTTGAGGATTTTTCCTGAAGGTGAGATGGTCCTAGGTTAGTCGTAGGTGTACGGGGAGGGAGTTCCAAGTCTTCGCTGCCAGGTAGGAGAATGATCTTCCTCCGGTGGTGGTTCTGCGAATCCGTGGGACGAGGGCGAGGCAGGTGGAGTGGAGCTGGCGGGTGGGGTGTAGAATGGGAGGCGGCTGTTGAAGTATTTGGGCCCGTGTTGTGGAGCGCCTTGTGTGCGTGGGTGAGGAGCCTGAACGTGATCCTTTTTTTGACGAGGAGTCAGTGGAGGTTCCTCAGGTGGGTGGATATGTGGCTGTGGCGAGGGATGTTGAGGATGAGTCACACCGAGGCGTTCTGGATGCGCTGGAGACGATTCTGAAGTTTGGCCGTGGTTCCTGCGTAAAGGGCGTTCCCGTAGTCCAGTCGGCTGGGGACGAGGGCCTGGCTGACTGTTATTCTGGTTTCGGTGGGGATCCATCGGAAGATCTTCCGGAGCATGCGCAGGGTGTTGAAGCATGAAGATGAGAAGGCGTTGACTTGCTTGGTCATCGTGAGGGAGGAGTCCAGGATGAATCCCAGGTTGCGAGCGTGGTTCGTGGGTGTCAGTTGGGTAGTGGTATGACAGGATATGGAGACAAACACAGGGTCAAAAGGGAGGAGAGGGGATTGAACTGAAGGATAGGTTCAATCAGATGACCCTCTTTGTGGGTGGGCCGAGGGGAAATCTCCATGTGTCTGAGGGTTACACGGTCTCCAGCTTATTCGGATAAAAGACTGAAGCTTCCTGGAATGACAACGGTCTTGCCTAATGTCTGAAGGGCTTCCAGAATTCCTGAAATTCTTTGAATATACTAGTGTAACTGTGAGATTGGCAGATAACAGCTCTAATGCTTGAAAAGCCTGGTCAGTTTTATATTTTACTACAACTTGTTCAAATGATAAATAAAATGAGGGATAAACAATGGGGCTGCTGGATTTGCTTAAAGAGATTATGACAAATAACTGCTCATCTCCCCCGACTAGTATCTTGAAAGATGGAAGAAAGGGGGGTGTGGGGGGAAGACACATACCAGTTGATCTTTAGCAATGCAGATCTATGCATCAAGAAGTGGGTGGCTCTCCTGTTCATGTAGGAGTGAGGTGTATGTTTGAGACATATGTCTGTCATTATTGAAATGTGTGAAGTGTTTCTTCCAAAACTAATACGGTGCTCAGTGCAGTGAAACTGGAAGAGGGTGTAGAGCACAAAACTGTGAGCAGCAAGTGTGAAAAGTCTTCTGCATATGATATGCAAAAGTAGCGGAAGGTAAACAGAATGTGGAAAGTACATGCGCATGATTTAGGAAAAAACTATACAAACATTGAATGTTGACAAATTGCCCTTCGTGGGAAGATGAAAATTAGGATAAGCAAGAAGAATACATTCTTCAAGGACTTTAGTAATGTGTGTACCTAGAAGTACAGTCATCAATAGAAAATATTTATTTGTGGAAACTATTTACCTCTGCCACCTTTCCTTGTGCTTCTCGGACTTCAACTAGGCCAACAAATTCTTCATATCTGTCCCACCAACTTTTAGCAGTTGCAGACACTCTTTGCGCAGAGCTGGTGTACAGTACTTTGAGTGTCTCCCTCAATGATGGTGGTCCAATGGAAGCAGCCGCGAGACGCTTCCTTCCATGAAGTTTTGGGTTTCGGGAAGGAAACGTGCTTACTCTAAGTTTAGTCAACGGTTGGCCCACTATTAAAATAGAGTGGGACCGCCTCATGTTTAGACATAGGAGAGCCATGGCTTTTCACTGCATCCAACTGGAAATGTACATCTATGAATCCTGGAGAAAAGAAAACAATATGTAAATATACAAGGATAATGACTGAAAGTCAGAAAAACGTACAAAACAATATAAAGAGTATCCTCCTACACTTTAATAAACAACCTGGAGTACACGAGACCTGTTTTAAACGTAGATAGAGAACCCTAGAATAGAAACAAGAGACTCCACCTTTGGCATGGACCAGGAAGATATGTCTTCAGATTAGTGAGTTTTCCATGAACACTCAGCGACATCTTGCAGGGACCAGATTCCTGGGTGAAGTACTGGACATAAAGGGATTGGGTGGAGCAGGGAAAGTCTCATTTTGTGCTCAACATGGGGTAAACTTGGGGCATTTCAAAGGATTTATGGCCCCTTAAGACTGTCCTTATAACTGATCTGTAGTTCTCACTCTAGTATTTGTGAATTACTCAGTAGTGCCGCCAGAGCCCAACTGGAGTTGTGAATCTAGTGAACTAAAACAGACTAAAGGCACTGAATTGTACAATGCTGCCATTCGTTTTAAACCAGTGCCTTTAGTCTGTTTTTGTTCACTAGATTCACAACTCCAGTTAGGCTCTGGCGGCACTACTGATATAGCTCTTTATCTTTTTATGCTGTTAAACATAAGACAACCAGATATTTCAGCCACCTTTAGAATTATCTCAAGTGACCCCAGCAGGCCCTGCCCAACTGGACCACTGTTAGAAATGGGGTTGCCAATTCTACAGGTGGTAGCATGGAGCAGAGCGGGCAGGCCAAACTTCAGAGGACATGTGTGAAGCATTCACGCAGTACCCACAGACGACGCGCCAGGCACACCACAAAAGAGACACAACACCGCTTCTGGTTGGAAAAAGAATACGTTTTGTATTATCTCCAACCTGCAAAGGTAAAACACAGTAACAGCAGTAATCACAATGGGGCGCCAACTGGCGCCAGAGCAAAGTATACCAGGGGGATTATTTACAAGGAAAAATGGGAGAAGTAAGAAAAAGGGTTAAGGAAGTCCATAAGTGTCCAGCTGAAATAAAAAGAATGTCAGGAAATGCATAAAACATAGGATCAATATTGCAGGGCAAACTCAGACCTTAATCCTTGGCCTCACCTAGAAGTAGGCTGTAGGCGTAAACTAAAGCATTAGACATAAAATACATATTAGGTATGAAGGCATAGCCACGTAACAGGGCATGCATCCGCGTCTCCTGTGAAAAGAAACAGGTGGCACCTGGCATTAACAACTGGCATAGGCCCAAATGTAATATCAGGCCTGGGCTTAAATCCTGAGGCAGGGAACACTTTAGGCACAAAAGCACTTCCATCCAACATGGACCTGTGGGCAACAACATTAGGCGCAAGAGCATCACTCTAGCATGGCCTCTGCCTAGGTAACAACATCCTCCTACACCCCAGGAACCATTTTCTCTTAAAAACCTAGGGTAGTGAGTCCTTCAGAGTGAACTCCACTAGCATTTCTTTGCCATGGTGAAGTCACCTCAGGGGGACTCAGGCAACAGGATGTATCAACACCTGATCCTTCCTAACCACACTTCCTGGGGTCAACTGAGACAGGGCACAGTTCCAAAGTGCCAGGTTCCCAGAACGCAAGCCCCTGTGTCAAAGGGGTCACAGGGCAGGCAGGCTGGGCTACTCCCCTAACCAGGGGTTATCTCAATGGCGGGGCAGTCCTCAACCTTGAAATTCGAGCTCACGCCCAGTCCACAAGCCTTGCAGGGTCCCACGGAACCCACAACAGTCTTTCCAGGGGCGGGGGGGGGCGAACTCAGTCCCTCCGCCCGTCGGCCCAAAACTCCAGTCCTGGGGGCGGACAACAACCCTGTGCCCCGGCACACCCCCAACCCACTGCACAGTTTACTGGAGCCCCCACTCACCAGGCTCCCGGAGCAGTCACCAGGTGTCTTCCAACAGGGGACAGGCACAGATATGTGCCTCGACTGTCCCCTGCTCCTCCAGGACCTTCGCCTCCCAGCATCCGGCTGGCCACAGACTCGGGGCTCCGCTTTCACCGCGGGGGCCCCGGCAGCCCTCCGGCTGGCTCCCGGCGGTTTGCTCGTGTGGGGCCCCGCAACGTCGCCGCGCACTCCTAGCTTCCCTCCTGGACCCCGGGGCTTTCGTCGGCCTCTTCAGGCTGACCGGGCGGCAGCCAATCACTGCGCGGCGGCTGGGGGCGCGGATGGTGACGTCACAAGCGCCCCAGCCTCGTGACACTGGCACTCTCGGCTTCGGGGCCTAGCGCGGCTCTCGCTTCACTCCGGCGGACCTCACCGGGGGCCGCCGCGACAATACCCACAGCAGCGGGGGTCACTCCAATGCCGGGCCGTGGCGGTGAGATCAGCAGCAATAAGGGGAAAGCACCCTCCTCTTAATTATCATTCCTCACATGGCCTATTCAGTGACCTTTACCATGGGGGAGACATCTCAAATTAGGGGGGGGGGGCAAAAAGCGAAATAAAATTGGGGAAAAGGGCCAAGTCCAACAACAACCCTCACCTCTTATGACACCCTCAGTATCATGAAAGCATCCACTCCGGAGCCCCCTTGGATCCCTGCCCTCACCACATCTACAACAGAGCCAGCGTCTCCATCTGCCCCAAACTCTGCTGCACCATCAACTGCTCCGTCAGGTCCGCCACCTTCTCCGAAGACTAGACACATGCAGAGATCAACCCCCTGCTGAAGAAACCCTCTGCCGACCCGACATACCTCAAGAACTACAGACCCATCTCTCTGTTCCCCTTCCCAGCCAAAGTCATTGAGAAGGCCATTAAATCCCAAATCTCTGAGTTCATCGAGACAAACCAAATCCTAGTCTTTTCCGCATTGGGCTTCAAAAGGAACCACAGCACTGAGATCGCACTCCTTGCCGCTACAGATGGCATCAGCGCCCTTCTCAACTGAGGCGAAACTGCAGCCCTCATCCTCCTGGACCTCTCGGCCACACCTGACACAGCCTCCCAACACACTCTCTGCGCAAGACTCCACAATGCCGGTATCCTTGACAACCCACTAGAATGGATCCGCTCATTCCTCACCAGTCGAACACAGACAGTCACACTTCCACCGTTCTACTCAGAACCCACAGAGATCAGCTGTGGAGTGCCTCAGGGCTCCTCCCTGAGCCCCACCCTATTCAACATCTACATGGCACAGCTTGCAGCCATCGTCAGAAACCACAGACTCACCATCGTCTCCTCCGCCAACCCAGCAGATTCTCTCCCTCACAGACGAACCCACAGCCGCCATGAGCAACTTCAACAACAGGACTTCAGGAACTGGCTCTCCGACTGAACCACAGATCCCTCCCCCCCCACACACAGCGCCTTAAGACCCTAACGGGTGAGTAGATGCGCTCTACAAGAAACCGGATTGATTCTCCTTATGCTTCCTTTATACAATTAAGTGCCTCTATTCCCTTCTCTCCTTTCCCCATCTCCTCGTAGAACAGTGGAAGCCAGGGTGGCCGGAACTTTCAACTTAAAAAACAGAACTCACCACAAAAGTAAGAATAGAAGAGTACTGCAGGCTTTGGGCACAGAATGACCTAATTGAGAGCACTCACCAGCATAGAAAACCATGACGATGATGAACTATGGTAGACATTTGGGTATTTTCGTGGTGAAAGTTAAAGGGAAAATTAGATGTAACTATTAAATATGGTATTTGTATTTATACTGCTTCTTGATGACTGCAGCAAATTAATCCTGCACAGGTTCACAGGAAAAATGTCATAATGCTTATGTCTTCTCTCTTTTAAAACTGAGACATGAAGTACATTTAGAGACATCTGCTGGGACAGAAGCTGGTAAAACAGCACTCTTGCTAACTTTGTGACAACTGCATCTTAACACTCCTCCATCCTGAGCATGGTAGCTGGAAGCCAATTAAACAGTCAATATAACAAACACTGCAATCATATGCTAGAGCATTAGCATTGATCCGTATACTCCAATTCAAATACGGCACAATGTTCTCTGGGTGCTGCGCTGATGAGCTTATTCGCTGCTCAAGGTGGCATGGGCTGGAATTGTAAGTTGGAATCCTACCTGCCAACTCACTCTCATTTAACATTTGTTTTCTCAAGAATATTAACCCTCCAAATATACTGCATGCCTTAACAGACTTCGATGAGGTCATTTCTTTACAAACTTCCAATCACTATTCAAAAATGTCCCTCTCCCCATGTGGTTCTAGTGGGCAGGAACCATAGGGAACAATGTTTCCAAACTTGCTGCCTCACTTCTGACCCTACCACCATTGCACTCATCATAGTTCCTGTACTTTTGTATGCACTACAACCTCCATATATGCACCACCCCAAAGCTTTCACCCCCCTCCAAAAAAAGCCAGAGTAGCCTAATCAATACATTGATTAACTTTCCTGCTTACGGTGATAGAACCTGAACAAGGGCCCACTTCTGCAGGGGTACTTGCCAGTTGAACGCATGTCTAAACTTAGTTGCATCCCTTTGTCTATGCTCTCTGAAGCCACTAAGCTAACCCATGGGAAATCCTTCTCCTTATCTGGGGACCCCATCTGTGCAGCCCCCAACCTTAACTTGTTCACACTTGCATCCCAGTAGACAGACAGTACCACCATGGCCAACAAAGTGATGTGGCCCATTCAACCCCTTGGGTCTGACTTCTGTCCCCAATCCAATGAAAATTATTTTTCACAAGAACAGCAACCAACTGAAGCCACTGACAGATGTCAGCATCCAGAGCCAGGTGCCAGGCCATCCTTGAGTCTCTGTCCTCTGTGGTTTCTCAACCTTTCTCCACTCCACCTCCACCAGTTATGGGGTGGTATCCTGCAACAAGGAAGGGCCAACAGGCACACTGGCATGGGGTCTTGTCCACACTGGCAAGGGCCACCACCATCAGACAGGAATGCTTCATGTGGCTCCAGTGCTACCACCAGAGGCCTGGTGAGAAGAGTGCCATGGGAGGGCGTGGGTGGCACTGCAGGGTGGATGCAGGGGGGGTTTATACAGTGACATGGGTGACCAGCCTCAGGCAGGAATTTTTTATGTGGCTCCAGTGCTACCATCAGAGGTCGGTGAGAAGGGTTCTATGGGAGGGCGTGGGTGGCACTGCAGGGTGGATGCAGAGGGGGGTGGCAGTGCAGGGTGGATGCAGAGGGGGGCGTGGTTGGCACTGCAGGGTGGATGCAGAGGGGGGCATGGGTGTCACTGCAGGGTGGATGCAGAGGGGGCGTGGGTGGCACAGCAGGGTGGATGCAGAGGGGGGAGGGGTTGGCACTGCAGGGTGGATGCAGAGGGGGGCATGGGTGGCACTGCAGGGTGGATGCAGAGGGGGGCATGGGTGGCACTGCAGGGTGGATGCAGAGGGGGCCGTGGGTGGCAGTGCAGGGTGGATGCAGAGGGGGGCGTGGGTGGCACTGCAGGGTGGATGAAGAGGGGGAGGGGTTGGCACTGCAGGGTGGATGCAGAGGGGGGCATGGGTGGCACTGCAGGGTGGACGCAGAGGGGGCCGTGGGTGGCACTGCAGGGTGGATGCAGAGAGGGGGCGTGGGTGGCACTGCAGGGTGGATGCAGAGAGGGGGCGTGGGTGGCACTGCAGGGTGGATGCAGAGGGGGCGTGGGTGGCACTGCAGGGTGGATGCAGAGGGGGGTGGGTGGCACTGCAGGGTGGATGCAGCGGGGGCGTGGGTGGTACTGCAGGGTGGATGCAGAGGGTGGCACTGCAGGGTGGATGCAGCAGAGGGTGGCACTGCAGGGTGGATGCAGCGGAGGTGGCACTGCAGGGTGGATGCAGAGGGGGCGTAGGTGGCACTGCAGGGTGGATGCAGAGGGGGTGTGGGTGGCACTGCAGGGTGGCACTGCAGAGGGGGTGTGGGTGGCACTGCAGGGTGGATGCAGAGGGGGTGTGGGTGGCACTGCAGGGTGGGTGCAGAGGGGGGTGTGGGTGGCACTGCAGAGGGGGCGTGGTTCGCACTGCAGGGTGGATGCAGAGGGGGGCGTGGTGGGTGGCACTGCAGGGTGGGTGCAGAGAGGGGCAGCGGTGGCACTGCAGGGTGGATGCAGAGGGGACGTGGGTGGCAGTGCAGGGTGGATGCAGAGGGGGGCGTGGGTGGCACTACAGGGTGGATGCAGAGGGGGGCGTGGGTGGCACTACAGGGTGGATGCAGAGGGGGGCGTGGGTGGCACTGCAGGGTGGATGCAGACTTCAAAGCGAGGGCAGTGCCAGTCACCTTCCACAGAGCCCCATGCCCTGGGGTCTCACCTGGGCAGCGGCTGCACCTGCTCATCTCAAGCATCTGGTTCCAGAGGTGAGAGGGTCCACGGGAGGCCTGGGGGCAACGGGGGCTTCCCACTGACACCTGCTCGAGCTCTTGCCCTACGCTTCCGGGCCGGGGGTCACGTGACCCGCGTCAAGTCATGGCTCCGCCATCTTTGTTGTGGGTAATAATGGCCGTCATGGACAGAGAAGACAGACAAAGCGCCAGCTGGCATTCAATCATCGTCACGGCGGCCGCCATCTTGAAAAGGTAATGTCGTTTAACATTTGTCGTACGTAAGAATATTGGGAAACGTTCATGCAGTGAGGACTCTCTATTCCACGTGACAACACACGTTTTTCTCATAATGAGAACGACAGATCTATTGCTTTGTCCATTCTGACCATGCTTTAGGAGTCTAAATATATAAAGGACTCTTCAGTTTTATGCCGACCATATTAAAGTAATATCCGTTAACAAATTGACTAGATGATACGAGTGCAAAGATTGTGGCTCTATTTAGTTATTCTTCGTTCTTTGCTCAAACTCTTCTCTCGATGAGATGAAGAGCCCCAGCCTCACATGGACTCGCTTTAACGGCCCTGAAACGCTCCGGCGGCGACGTCACTCCGTCCGGCGGATGTGACCGGAAGTGCACGAGCCCAGCACGCTGCTGCGAGGCTTGTACTTCCGGTGCGAATCTTTTGCCGCGCGCGGTGCTTTCTGCAGCTTTGTGAAGGGAGAAGCGCCTCAACCGTCCATAGCGCCAAGATGTCCGGCAGAGAAGGTGCGTGGGGAGGGGGGGAACGGCTGTGGCGGCCTCCCGGGGGTGTGCGAGGGTGATGGATGGGAGGGAGACTGGTCCGAGCTTCGCCCGCCCCCACCGGTTCCAGAATCTAACACGCCCGCCCGGGCTTTTCAGTTATTTACAAATGAATGCTTCAGCTGCTTCGGTCCAGTTGAACTGATTGAAGACTACACCTCCCACAGTGCATTTGTTTTAAAGGGTGACCCCCAGCTGCAGGTTTTTTCTAGGGTATTTGGAGTGAAAACGAGGCCTGGGCGGTAAATTCTGTTCCGCTCACGGAATTTGGGTAGTTCCGCGGAGAACGCCGAATTACCAAAAATTCTGCTGTGTTGCAGAATTTTTGGCTTGTTCGCGCTTTCAAAATGCTTGTTTGCAAGATATTTCTCCCCGAGCACGCAAACAGAGTTCGCGAACTGGAAAAAAGCACTGTGAACGGGCAGAACAAGCAATTTTGCATGCTCGCAGAGATTTGTTACTGTTTCGCTGAGGTTTGCTGAGCGTGACTTCGCAAATTCCGCTCACCCTTAGATAAAACATGCCCCCCCTCCCCTCCCTGATGTAGCTAACTGGGCTTAAATTGGGATATATATTATGTTAAATATACTTCTATATTACCCGTAGGTGTCTTGGCGCTTGGAGGCCATGAGCTACTAAGCTAGAGCAATACTGGTTCCTAACTAGCCAGGTCTTAAGTTCTGTTCTGAAAGCAAGGAGGTGGGTGTGGATCTAAGATGCAGTGGGATGGAGATCCACAGCTTCGCTGTGCTGTTAATAACACTTCTTCCTTCCCATTTCACGCCGAAGACCATGCTGGAGAGAGATTTCCGAACAGAATAACCTCCTGTTTTACTCGAGTTTTAGTTTTGAGCAATGTGTACTCATCCAGTTGCTTAAGGCGGTCATGCAACCGTGTAATCTTAGAGGATAGTTGATATTATCTATAGCCGATACGACCAGTTGGGTACCGTCCGCATAAGATGTTTGATTTAAGTGAAAACTTTTAATTAGAGGGGCAAGTTCAGAAACATAGGTAATACAAAGCGTTGGGCTCAGTGCAGAGCTCTGTGGGACTCCACATGGCAAAGTAAAAGGTGAGGATTTAAACTGACGAAGATTCAGAACATGAGATCTGATAGAAAGTAAGTTAGTAGCATGAGAGCTTTACCTTTAACCCCTATGGTGTTCAAACGGTGGACCAATAATCCATGGTCCATTGTGTCGAATGCTGCAGATAAGTCGAGCGGGATGAATGCTGCTTACCCTCCGCCTTCCAATGCCATTCTTATTTCTTCAGTGGTTTTTATCAGGGCAGTCGCTGTACTGTGATTCGTTCTAAACCCAAACTGACTGGGGTAAAAAATTGGTTAACTCAGCATTATTTTTTCCACAGTTTTAGCAGACAGCGGTAGTCTTGAGATGGGACGATGGTTTGAAGCATCACTGGTATCAAGAGAGGGCTTTTTTATGTGAGGGGGGATATTAGCTTGTTTCTAGAGCACAGGAAATGTCCCTTTCTCAAAAATTTGATTGAATACTAATAAAAGTTGAGGCGATCAGCTGATTTGTGAGCTTTAGGATCCAAGGGGACATGGATCGTCAGAACCTGATTTGGTCTGAATGTGCTTCGGTTTAACTGCTGTATTGTGTAAGGTAGTTTTCCTTGCATAATCAGAAGCCTCCGGTCCTGTAATAGAATTATTGTATGATGTAGAATGAACTGTGGGGGCAAGCATCTGTGCAGGAGCTGGTTGCTCTACTATGCTGCTGCTCCTCTTTCTTGTGGATATGTGTTTTATCTTATGTGGAATCTTTCTTCTTTCTTTATCTTTCTTCTAACTGTAACATAATCAATCTTGTCTTGGTCATTTTATGATATTCAATTATGAGATGGCCTGAATAATATTGTATGAGGCATCAAATCGCTTTTCGGCGAGTAGCTCGCTACCCAGAACCCAAAAAGGATTAGTGGTATAGGGAGATGTGAAATTAATTTGAATGGTGGACATGTGACTTTATTTGGCTTGAAAATGGATAGTGGCGGAATAAAAGCGAGAAGGGTTTGCAGAAATAGAATGACCATGCATAAATTAACGTACCCTGCTAAACTAGACGGCTTGTAATGCAAGTCTTGGTCATGGACACTACTTGCAACATGCATTAAGCTCACTGGCTCAACAACAGCCATCTTTAGCTACCATATATAGGTAGGACTAAGTGTCACTGATAGGGCAAGGTATTTGTCTAAACTATTTTGTTGTGAAGTATTGCAAGGTTTCCCACATTCCCCATCCCTAGGCATGTAGATATAATGCGCTCTGCCACGCCAGTGGCACGCACCATCTTCCGTCTCGATTGTTATATGCTTACAGATTGTGTAATTGTCCTGTCTTGACCACGACGGAATCACCCTGTTACTGTATTCTGATTGGATGTGTGTTTAACCTTCCTTTTGTGGTTTATGGGCATAAAAGACCTGGTAAAACTCTACTCTGGGCGTCTTGCTATTTTTCTTGTGGCTCCGTGAAGTCGAATATAAAGCTCATGAGACTTGACTGTGTCTGTGACTCTTTTTGTTTTAACTACAACAAAGCTTAATTAACATGTAAATGGTCTTTTAAAGACCTGTGAAGTACTCTGGTGCGGCTGTGTGTGTGCACTCTGGGAAGCTGTCTCATCTCGGGCTGAGGTCAGGGCTGACACACACACACACAGGGGTGAGATGACAGAGGGAGCTAGCGGTACAGCGTACTGGCTGCACTAACAATGGTGAAACTAAATACTGTTAGTAAGTAGTCTGATGTGCTGAATTTACCATAAAGCATCTGGGCAAAGTAAGTGCAGGAATGTGGGGCAGTGTAGCCTGCCCCCCGCCCCCCTTTATGTTGTTCTCCTTGTCTGTTGTAGAAAGGATAAAATGTATATTGCGGCAATCAGTTGCTGCCCTTCCATGTTCTTCTGATACAACCACACATTTATTTACTTGTAGGGGTGACTCCATAGGTTGCTTCTCGCAATGGATTATATTTAATGAAATGTAGCATTCACAGCTAAGCCGTAATTTAGTACAACTTCCATTAAAAAACTGTTGTAGTAAAATGTAGTTGTGTGCTTGTGAAATCAACGCAGATTGCAGCTTTATTTAGGTTATTCTCTAGTTTCATCCGTTAGTGACCTTCATTACTATTGGCCACTGTGTCTTGCTGTGGCGTATTTTTACCAGAAACATGAATAAGTAGGACTTTAGTATCTTCTTATGGGGTCCACATGCAGCTCGTAGAATAGTGTGTTGAGAGACAAAACAGTTACGGTCAACACAATTTATACCTACGTATTAGCTGCTTTTAAAATCAAGTTGTCTGAACCTCTACAGCAATCCTTTACTGAAATGACTGCCATGAATTATAACTGGTTGCCCATCTTTATCCACAAATAACTATTAATCTCCACAAAAATTAATAGATCTCGTCTTGTGTTCCATGTACCTGGAATATTCATATTTATTTATAGAGTCTTATATAGCACGACCATGGCCCATGAGGGTATCTGAGCGCTTTACAGATTATCAGTAGTAAGAAACAAGAAAATGAACATCATAATCAAGATAGGTACAGACTCTGTATGTTCACAAATAGAGGATCGTTACCTCCGTAGGACAAGCCAAGGAAACAATAGACATGGTCCAGCAATCGAGTAACAATCAAGGGTGTAGATCATGATTCAAATTGTGTGACCTAGAGCAGAAATTTGTGAATAAGTAATATTGTAACTTCTTCTTTTGTAAGATGCAGTTTAAGGGACGAGTCTGATTTTAGGTCGTAGGGAGTTCCAAATTCACAGGGAAATACCCCAAAAGGCTCTCTTGCAGGTTTTCTTTTTATGGAATGTCTGTGGTGTCAGTACCAAGGTGCTAGTGCTTCTAGAGGATCCGCATCCACCAGATATATTTTTTTTGTGCCAGGTATACCTTGGAGTGTTGTAATGCTTTATGGGTCTTGCAGGCAATTTTTAGCTGTATCTTTGCCTCATATGGGAGCTAGTTTAGGGATTTTAGATCCGGAGTCATGTTTGTTTCTTTTAGTTCCCGTGATAAGTCTGGCATCCGCAATAAGAGGCCCATAGAGACGCCAACTTTGATCTTAGAAGGCCGCAGAGGATTGCACTTCCATTGTCCAACCTGGGACTAACTAGGTCTTGGACCACTGATTTGAAGTCGCCCTGGGGGAGGAAGGGTTTTAATTGCTTTAAAATATTAATTTGCTGGTTTGCTCCTTAGATTGTGGAACTGATGTGCTCCTGCATGTTCGGGTCACCGTTAAGTGTTATACCCAGAGATCTCTTGGCGTCTATAATACGCGGTGAGCAGTTAGATGCCACATCCATAATTCGATCTCGGGTGAGTGATTGGGTGGAACAATTAGTAGAAATTCTGTTTTTGATGGCATTTACTTTGAGGTGGTTGCAGGTTAGCCAGTTTTGTGTCTATTGTAGAGTTGTTGAGTTACGTAATATCTTCTGGATTAAAGATTTTCAAGTCCAATTCAGTGTCATTGGCATACATGTGGTAGTGTGTGTTGGAGGAATTCAAGACTTCAGCTAGAGGCTCTGAGTAGGTTGAATCAAATAGGTGAAAGAGAGGACCCCATGTTAGACCCCCAACGTGAAAGTGTGGCATTGGAGAGGGGCCGGTTAAACATGAATCTTTGAGTTCTGCTGTGGTGAAAAGAGGTTGACCAATTTAGGGCGGACCCTGAAAGCTTCATTCTCTGTTCGAGTAAGACATGGGGATTCTCCTGTTTAACCGTATTGACCGCAGATAAACCTAGGAGGATTAGAAAGCAGGATTCGTTCTGATCCAGCATTCTTAGCATGTCGTCCACCATGTGCGTGAGAGTCGGTTCATTGCTCTGACTTTGATGGAAGCCAGGTTGGAATTGGTCTAGAAGTTGGAACTGTTCTATGTAATTGCAAAGTTGGACATGCATACATTTTTCAAGGAGTTTTGCCAAAATCGGAATGTCAAGATTGCGTGGAAGTTGTTATGGTACAAGCGATCTGCAGTGGGTTTTTTCAGAATAGTGCTTACCTGCCCTACTTTTAGGCAGCCTGGGATAGTGCCTTGCCAAAGCAAGGCATTCACTGTCTTGGTCCAATGTGGGAGTAATGAAGATTTGATCTGCCTGGTAACAGGTTGTTGAAGTGGTTTGAGGGTTTCAGCGCTGCAACAACAGTCAACAAATATTTAGTCCAGTTGATTTATCGAAAAATTCAAAATAATCCATCTGAACTCCAGAAGAGTTTTGTCTAAGTGTTAATGGCCAGTGATTGGGAGCTTATTGATTGATTTATTATTGAAGATGTCACCTCTTGCTTAGTCAGACACTAACAAGTGTTGGAAAATCTACAGTATTCCTGGCAGTTCCACCCCCGTTCAGCTCATGTGCACGCTGGTACCGGATATGCCAGGCTTGCTTGTTATTAATAGAACTTTACATGTTATTTATATCACAGTATTGCACCAATTTAAATCTGTGAACGTCTATCGTAATTTGTTTTATTATATTTGTTTTTATCAGTGTGCCCAATCCTTAGTGTTGCGATGCTTAAAAGGTGGAACGCAAATTAAAGATTAATCACTTGCATACAGATACCACATTGTTCTTGCATGTATTATTTTCAGAGGGTGGGAGGGACAAGGATACAATAACATTCAATTCCTATGTTAATTCAAGGATATACCTTGATTACATACGCTATTAATGTGGTACTGGGATCTCTTGGGTCAGTGGCTTGCTTTTTACATACGTATATAAAACAAAGTTGCTATGTAAACTGTATATTGTAGTGGGTTTATGAATGGTAAAATATCAACTTTGGTGTCTTTTTTTCCCCTTTAACAGGTGGTAAAAAGAAGCCGCTGAAGCAAGCTAAGAAACAGGCTAAAGATGTGGATGAGGTATGCGAAGAGTGTTGACAATTGATTATTCGAGTAGCTTTCTCTGCCTGCTCGAGACTTTCTGCCAAGTGCGGTTTACTGCTACCGTCACGTGAAGTTTGCAGGGCACACAACTGCTGGTTCATTGCCACACTGTTAATTTAAAACATCAGTGACGGGTGTTCTCAAAAGTGTGTGTAGGTTCAGTTTTAATATTAAGGGACCTGCTTAATATTAAGCGTATCCCTTTTATTCCGATTTAACTTATTTTTAAAAATGAACTGTGCTCAACCTTTTTTTGCAGTATACAAAGTGCACAGAAGTTTTGCTGTACCATAACACACTGTCCCCTCGCTACCTTATAGTTGTTTTTTACTTAAAATCTCATGGGAAATGCTGATCGTTCAAACACCGAGTATATGCTTTTAATTGTTTTTGGGACTCTGCTTTAGTGGGTGCGCTGCTTAAATAAAGCGTTCCACAGTAGAGCTACTGGTTTCTTCTATCACAGGCATGAAGGCGATCATCTCATGCAGCATGATACAGAAGGCAGACCCAGTTCTTTCTTGCATAAAGAGGTGCCTGAGGGCATGCACTGTGCAGTATGTTACCATCCCTTTTTGAGGTAGACAGAAATAGAAAGATGCCAATACCTGCAATTGTATGTCTCTGGTGAGGTTTCCACTCTCCTTGGCTGAAACCTTATTCCTGACGATCATATATTTATCTCTAAAAAAACTTGAGTGAAAAGGCTATTGAGTATCACCAGAGTGTACGGTTAGCATGACCTCCTGACTTTTGTATAATAAACAGATCAGGCCTCCAGCATTAATCATTCGTTGATCACCATAAGCTGCCTGGTCCGCCTATATTGGGCATTAGCTTTTAGACAAAGCAAAAAGTGCAATATACGTACACTTATTCAACATAAACACACAATGTTTGCCTAATTAAATGCTATGCTCAAGGGCAGCATGTGGGTGGAACAAAAGAGACACTTTTAGTCGTACTTCTCAAAGATCTTTTTCTGCTCAAAACCATGTCTGGCACACCAGTGCAGTCATTGGGCCATCTGCACCTGTGGAAGGAGAGATAATGTATGCAAAGATTTTAACCTCTGATATTGTTGTGGCCAGCATTTCATCCCATCACTGTTTCCACTCCACCAGACGTCTTATCACCATCTCAGAAGGGTAGCCCCGTTTGTAGGACTAAGTCTTGTTCGCACCTGAACAAGAGCAACCATAGAGTCCCCATACCATGTTGGGCCTAATGAAGAAAGGTTCCCTCCTAAAGTCACATTCCCCCTAGCTCAGTGTGTTGATCTGAATGGCCTCGTTTCCTGGCAGCATTCCTCGTTCAACAACCTTCTTATCCACCCAGGCAGGCAGATAACCAATGCTGTAAATTTACCAAACCCATTTTCATCCTTTTGACTCCACCTCCCAAAAATCCCATACTATTGTGCCGCCATTTCTCACCATGGTTCAGTCACGTCCCCCCCCCTCCCCCAGACTGCTCTACAAACTAGTCTGCCTAAAGATTGACACACACACTAGACGTGCACATTTTGTTCCCTGCTGCTCCCCTTCTGCTGGCTTCACCCTACCCCTCCACCCCACCCCGCCCCTGTACCAAGCTTTACTCTGCCTGTCTGTGAAACAGGAAGCATCAGCTACCCCCGATTCTGACCATTATGGACATTTGTTAAATCCCAGCATGGTTCTGCAGTCGTCTTCCTGGTGCAGTTCGAAACTTCTGGTGACATGTAGCGCACACACAAAAAAACATAAAATAGTGTCAGCCTTTTAAACTTGAGGCTCTGTGCATGGAGCATGGGGGGTCTGCTGGAAGCTGTAATGCAGAACCCAGAATATAATGGAGAAATCTGTAAGCGAATTATTGAATGATGCCCGTAAGCACGGTTGTAGTTTACGTACTCGCACTGTACACTTTGTTGTTTGAGGCAAGAGTATGTTAAATAAGCCTCTCTGTTTTAGAAGCCGGACGTAGGACTAGGGTCTCCTGGTTCCGAGCTCCTAAACTACGCCTAGAACCTTCTGTTGGCTCAGGGGTTAGAGGCGGCAGACCCGGAAGCTGAGATCGGTCCTGGACCAGGGTTCAATTCCCCGCCTCGGCGGGTCTTGGGCTAAAAATTCCACGTACTTGATAATTCTCACTCCGGTGCCTTCTCGACTCACGGGTTCACACTCTGCGACTCTGGGCAATAGCTTGCTTAATCTCCACAACGGCCCCTCGCGGCGGGATGCTTGACTTTCACCTTGTGGATACCCGCTGGGGCTATCACACAGGGGAATATCAGGATGGGTTCCCTAAGCAAGCGCCGGGACACCCACTGCGGGTAGCTGTGCGCTATATAAGCTCAACTACATTTACATTCTGTATTTCCATGACCTGGGGATTGATGGTGTATATTGTTGATGTGTGTGCTTCATAAATGGTATTTTGTTGTTGACGAATACACCAATGGTTGACTCTGGTTTCCCACAGGAAGATGCAGCTTTCAAACAGAAACAGAAGGAAGAGCAGAAAAAACTGGATGAATTGAAAGCGAAGGCCTCCCAGAAGGGTCCTCTCAGTAAGTTCAAATATAGCTCAAACTATATAGGCACGGCTGCGTCTAATTTCATGCCATTGATGGACCATTTACCAAACAGAAATGTATGTTTGTGTTCATGTCGCAATCGTGGTTTCTGTGATTTTAATTTTTAATGTTCTGTTGTTGCAGCTGGTGGTGGAATCAAGAAGTCTGGCAAAAAATGATATGATATACTGGAGAACGTCTCAGATTTTTGTGTTTGAAGCAAAGAGCCTCACGGGACCTACCTGGGTTGCAACTTGTTCTGTTCCTTGTAAATCTGTCTAAAATCAGATGGTTGTGTTTGTGCGTCTAAGATATTAATGGATACAAGTTGTAAATGCAGCAAAATCTGATCAGTGCTGTAAGTTGTTTTACTGAGCTGGCTGCTGAGAAGTATTAAATAAATTTTCACGGCATCGTTCACACTCTTTTATAATGCAATAAAACAGTAGTTTTGCATTATTATTTCTGGCTTCCTGTCTTTAATATAGTTGGATAGGGCTGTAAAAAAAAATCGTTGGTTTTGCTGAGAATTCCGTGACTACTATCTTTCATTGTGTATTAATAGCATTACACCTGTCACAGTTGTCCATATTGTAGTTGTACTGGTAAAACGTTACGCGTTTTTTTTAGGAACAAACTTTATTCGCATTTTTCTTACCCACAATATAACCAAAAACAATAGTGTATGTGTATATATTGAGAAATAATATTGACATGCATGAGCATGCAGATTAGGCAGTATAATGCTACACATTTTGTGTATTACTTTATTATTTTGACATTTCTGCATTTGTTCACCGTGTCTGGGCACTGGTTTCACCTCATCCACATAGCAATAAGCAAACGTAAGAGGAAAAGCAGGCATGGGGAATTGCACTTGCATCATCGTCAAATGGCAAATGTACTGAAACTGGTGCTTCAATATTGCAGCCAACTGTACTCTGGCATCTCCACCAAAACATCAAATAAACTTCAAGGAGCGCAGAGCTATGCTTCCAGGTTAATGGTGTGTTTAGAGGTCGACCCATCACTTGTGCTGCTTCACATATTGTCTGCCAAGCTCTTAGCTATTGGTCGAAAGTGTTTCTAGGCAACCAACAATCCGGGTGCCTGAGTTCAACCTCTCAGTTTTGTGAGTCTGCCCTGCAGGTGAGATGGAACAGGGTTGGCCAGAGGGCCTGGTTGTGGGAGAATCCATCTATGTATCTGAGCGCCAATTGGGGACTCACCAACAACATATCTAACCTACTTTCCAATGCTTTACAGCAAATGGACTTGGAAGGCGCTCTGCAGGACTACATAGGGTAGAAATGCTACTTGAACGACAGATCTTTGCATAGAACACCTTTCGTCTTAAAAAACAAACAAAAACTGCATTTGCAAAGCATTGGCTTTGTCGGTGTGTTTTAGCCATGCTGTAAACCATAGCTGCTGTTCAGCAGGCTAAAGGTTTGTGCCATAGAGGAGATTGGTGTGGAGTAGCATAGAAGTGCATACAGGGGCAAAATGTCACCTCGTAGAATGTAGTGGCGTAGATTACAGTGGTGCAAAATAGACGTGCGGTGTAGAGTGCAGTGGCACCGATTAGTGCGCTGCAGAGTGCAGTGGGGTAGAGTGCATTGACAGTGTAGTGTTGCAGAATAAAGGGTCGTAGAGCGCAGTGGCAAAAAGTGGCGTAGAGTGCTGTGGCAAAAAGTGGCGTAGAGTGCTGTGGCAAAAAGTGGCGAGGAGTGCTGTGGCATGAAAGTGCAGTGGTGCAGGGTAGCTTGGCGTAGAGTGTTGGTTTTATAGTAGGGTGCACTGGTGTAGAGTGAATTGTTTGAGTACGAGTGATAGAGTGCTGCAGGGTAGAAAAGTAGTACAGAATCAATTCGAGTGCAGTGGTATTGAGTGGTGCAGAGTAGAGTTCATTGGTATATAGTGCAGTGTTGCTAGGTAGTGCGGCATGAAAGGGTATAGAGTGGCCTAGACTAGGGTAGAGTTCATTGGTGTGGAGTGGCATAGAGCACTTCAGCATAAAGTAGAGTGATGTGCAGAGTAACAAATCGCCAGCCCCCTGGTTTTCCCCAAGAACATAGGCATCAAAAACAAGAACGTAAATGGCACAAAAAGTATGATCCGAACGACAGACAAAAAAACAATGTATTATGACGTACAAAAATATGATTCTGGAAGAAAATTTTTATTTTGCTGACAAAATTACATCTAGCAAAAACATCAGCTAGGACCCTCTTCTGAACAATTAAATCCTTAACGGATCGGAACAATACCGATCTGCTGATCAGCATCCAATCCTTCTGGAACAAATTGTCAATTTTTTTCAAAATTAAGTAGCTGAAATTTACAATGAGTTAGTCAAATGAGGAGTTTAGCCAAGCTTCTACTGAAGCTTTTTTCGGCACCTCGTACTGAATACACTAACCAATTTTTCCTTCTTACATCAGAACAGGTTGGCAAGCTACTGGGTGTGGTCCAATCCAGATCACCGTCTGATCCATGTCCCCAACAACACTACAGATGCTTCAAAGGCTGTAGTGCCTCACCACACACAGATATTTAATGAGCTGTTCAGAGTGGGATATTTTCCAAAAGCCTGGGAACCGTAAGCTATTTTACCTCTTTAAAAAAATAAAATCAACACTTAACCCCCTTGAAGCAAATAACTATTGCCTTCCATCCCAGCCAAAGTGGTGGAGAAAGCAATAAACTGGGAACTCACATCTGTCTTGGAAAATAGCCTGCTTCTAGACTACACCCAATTTGGTTTTAGAAGCGGGCACAGTATGAACGCAGCCCTAATTGTTACCACAGAAGACGTTGGAGCCAGCTTTGATCAGGGAGGGAAAGCAGCCCTGATCCTCCTTGACTTACTGGCGGCTTTCGATCTAGTCGACCACAAGTTCCTCCTAAACCACCCAAACAGCATAGGAATAAAGGATACTGCATAGGCTACACTCAAATAGTTCCTTTCAGGCAGAGAACAATCTATCCCTTAATGTATTTGTCCCGACCCCTTACCTTGTGGTGTCCCGCAGTGATCCCTACTAAGCCCAACGCTTTTTAATATGTATGTTACACCCCTTGCAAGCTTGATCAGATCTTTGGTGTCGTATACCGATGACCTACAAATCATGGTGTCCATATCCAACGACTTCAGTGAAACAGCTGTTTATTCCACGACTGTATGGAAGAAGTGGGGAGGTGGATGAAGCAAAACTGCCTGAAATTAAACTCTGGCAAGGCCCATGTTCTCTTTTTGGTAATGACCCATCCTTTTGGCACGAACTCTGGGGACACTTCCCACCCCTGTCAAGAAGGTCTGAAACCGGGGCGTCTTATTTGACAACAAACTGATGTTTGAAACACAGGTGAATGCCCTCGCCTCCTCCTCCAACATCTTAAGGACAGTTAAAATAAACGTCTTCCATGTATTTCCCTTAAACTACAGAAAACAGTGATCGCTACCCTGGTCCTTTCAAAATTCAATTACTGTAACAGTCCCTACCTTAAGCAACAAATGCTAAGCCAGCTTCAGACTCCGCAGAATGCCGCTGCTTGGATGCTACTAGGGATTCCAAAGTTGCAGTCTGCCTCCCAAACCCTACATAAACTTCACTGGCTGCCCACCAAAAAAACAAATTACTTTCAAATTCCTCTATCGCCCACAAGGCCCTACATGCCTCATGTCTTTCAGAAAGAGCCTTCAGGGGTATACTGCGTCAGAACTCTTACTTCTGCCTCTGCTAAAAGTGTCAGGATTCCCTGTTTTAAACTGCCCAACTAGGGAGGCAGGAGCTTTATTGGCAGCACCGTTAAATTCTGGACCAACCTCCCCCTTTAATTCTACAGACCTCCCTACTAAGGTTCAGGTAAGACCTAAAAACCTGGCTCTCTACAACCTAATCTCAGAACTTTTTTTGGTAATTTTCCTTCTCTCATGATACTGTAAGCTGCTTGACTCCTGTCAAGAAGCCTCATTTACAAAAATTAACATTAACGTTAAAGAGGCGTAGAGCACAGTGGCTTGGAGTGGTGTCGAGTGAAATGGTGTAAAGTGGAATATCCCTGGTGTGATAGTGCACTGCCACTGCAGACAGCACATCTTCAATTGAAATGACCAATACATTTTCACGGCTATTCAGTTTTAGTAATAAAAGTATGCAGAGCCATAGTGTGGAAATATAATTGCCTAGTGCATTGATTTGTTTTGATCGTATTAAAATATTTGTTTCCTCCAACCTTCAGAATTACACTCAATGTGCTTTATTTGTAGTTTAATATAGCCTTATAGCCCGCCGTAGAGGGCTATACCGGCTATTAAAGGCCCTCTCCAGCGTTAAAGGCCCCGAGCCGAAGGGAGAGGGACTTAAATAGCCGGTATAGCCCAGCTACGAAGGGCTATAAGGCTATTAGAACATTCTGTCACTAGAGGACAGAATGTTCTAACAAAAAAACAAAGCCTTTTGGAAGCTCGCGAGGATTGGAATCCCCTCAGGTTCCCTGAAGCCTTTGTTCAGCCAGAGCTGTGAACAAAGAAACATTGGAATATTGGAGCTCCAGGCTCATACCAGCCATTATCAGCCCGGAGCACTCCATTATTTTCAATGGAGCTCCCAACATTCCAATGTTGTAATAACGGATATATTCTGAAATGCCTGCACAGTTCATTTGGCATTGAAACTATGTTCTACAAAAAAGCCTTTCACAGCAAGATTGTCGCATAAATCTTCTCACTTTGAAGTCTGGAAAAGAAAGCACCACACTCCTTCTGAAGACAGAGCCTGACATTTGTCTTTGAATGCACAGCAAATGTGACAAGATACAAACAAGATTTAAAGGCCTGTTTTATAGATAGTGATACTCTGAAGGACACAGTAAACCAGGGATGCTTTTCATGAGGGACAAACTCAAGCTGGATAGCCTAAAACAAAGCCAGCAAATGGGAGTGTCAAACCACAAAGCCAATGGTAAGCAACGGGCAGAATGCATTCCCAGTGAAATTTTCTGAGTGTCCCCAAGATGTCATTCGCAAAACAGACAGTTGTGCTTTCTGGTAGGGTTTGGCCTAAGGAAAAAAAAAAGGGAAGACACTAGAAGTATTTTTGATTTGGTCAATTAAAGATCTGCATTTTTAAGCAAATGATTTCTGTGCTCATCATTTTTTCTTTTTTTTGTATGCCTTCAGGTTAACTTTTTAGGTTTATGATGCATCCTCCAGTGCCAAAGTGTACCACATTTTTCATGTCTCTAAACTTGGGTTGTCGATCTATTTTAGTCCAGACTGATGTGAATGGTAAGTTCTGTCACATACACAGAATCAAAGGTGGGTTTATTGTGCATTTTTCAGAGGTCTTTAACCCCTTCGCTGCTGATGACCAGCTCAGCTCGTCATCAGCCACGGGTGGCGTGTGCTGATGACGAGCTGAGCTCGTCATGTAACACAGTATTTTTAAAAATGCCGCACAGTGCAAAAATCACCGCAGCAGCGATGCGGTTAAGTGATCTAGGACAAGGTAAGGGAACAAACAGGCTGCTTTTCACCATGTCACAAGCCCAGCAGCTTTGGCTTCAGAACACCACATCACACCCCTGCATGCCCAGACCAGCACTAGCCAACACTACATACACTAACAAATCAGTTAGGCGTTTTAACGTATATGCTGCACCTGAGGCCAGGGCCATTAGTAATGATGTATTTGGCAGCTACATGCAGATTTCATAAACTTGTCACTGCATCCACTCATGCTCGTGGCTGTATCGATCCAGCAGTTGTGAAAGACTTAAGAAGCAGGACACGCAATACTTCTCTCGTTTAGATCATCAACTCGATGTCTACGATGCGCACACAACCACGTGACGTGGGGTTTCAGTACAACAAAGGAGTCCGAGTGATATCGGGAAACTACTAAAACCATAAACCTCACACATACAATTTTTTTTTCTCTCAAATTACTTAGATTGTGCGGGAGCACCATAGTACTGGCAAAACTTTTTTGCGTACCTGCGGATGGCGAGGTTATTCATCATTTGTCGTTTTGCATGCCATAAGTTATGGAGAAGTGTGGCTCAATGATTAGAGCAGCAGACCCTGATGCAGAGGACCAGGGTTCAATTCCCCGCCTCGGTGGGTCTAGGGCTCAAAATTCCACGGACCTGATAATTCTCGCCTCGGTGCCTATTCCAATCATGGAGTCCCACTCTGCAACTCTGGGCAATAGCTTGCTTAATCTCCACAACGGCCCCCACAACGCTATGGATGCCTGGCCTCCACCTTGGGGGTGCCCAGGAGTGGACGCCTCACAGGGAAAGCCAGGATGGGTTCCTCAGCGGTATTCGTACAAGCGCCTTGAGACCCTTGCAGGTGAGTAGTGCACTATACAAGTATCAATTTACATGTAATATGTGAGGTCATAAGCAGTGCGTGAGGGGGTGCAAGTTTGAGTTAATTTTGGTGCACTTTTGTTTTTTAAATGTTTTGCTTTTCTTATTTCAACACAATCAATCCATCAAAGCATTTGTATAGCGCGCTACTCACCCGGAGGGTCTCAAGGCTCTAGGGGAGGGGGGGGTCCGCTACTGCTCGAACAGCCAGGTCTTGAGCTGCTTCCTGAAGGCGATGTGGTCGTGGGTCAGGCGGAGGTGGGTCGGGAGGGAGTTCCAAGTCTTGGCGGCGAGGTAGGAGAAGGACCTTCCCCCTGTGGTGGCTCTTCGGATGCGGCGGACGGCGGCGAGGGCGTGGCCAGTCGATCGAAGCTGGCGTTTGGGAGCGTAGAAGTTGAGGCGGCTGTTGAGGTATCCTGGGCCTTGGTTGTGCAGGGCTTTGTGTGCGTGGGTGAGGAGACGGAAGGTGATTCTCTTGTTGACCGGGAGCCAGTGCAGGTCTTTCAGGTGTCCGGAGATGTGGTTGCGACGGGGATGTCCAGGATGAGTCGTGCTGAGGCGTTCTGGATCCGCTGGAGTCTCTTCTGGAGTTTGGCGGTGGTTCCGGCGTATAGGGAGTTGCCGTAGTCCAGTCGGCTGGTGACGAGGGCCTGGGTGACCGTCTTCCAGGTCTCGGTGGGGATCCACTGGAAGATCTTGCGTAGCATGCGAAGGATGGTGAAGCACGACGAGGAGACGGCGTTGACTTGTCTGGTCATGGAGAGGGAGGAGTCCAGGATGAAGCCCAGGTTGCGTGCGTGGTCTGTTGGTTTGGGTGCGCTGCCTAGTGCGGGGGGGCCACCAGGAGTCGTCCCAGGCAGAGGGTGAGGATCCCAGGATGAGGACTTCAGTCTTATCCGAGTTCAGTTTCAGGCGGCTGTTCTTCATCCATTCGGCTACCTCTTTCATCCCTTCGTGTAGGTTGGCTCTGGCGGTGGCGGGGTCGTTGGTGAGGGAGAGGATCAGCTGGGTGTCGTCGGCGTAGGAGATGATGTTGAGGTTGTGCTGGCGTGCGATGGCTGCGAGGGGACTCATGTAGACGTTGAAGAGGGTTGGGCTGAGCGAGGAGCCTTGAGGAACGCCGCAGATGACTTCGGTGGCTTCTGATCTGAACGGGGGAGGCGGACTCTGTGTCCTTCCGGCGAGGCAGGAGACGGTCCACTCCAGTGCCTTCTCCTGGATTCCGACGTTGCTGAGGCGCTGTACTAGGGTACGGTGGCAGACAGTGTCGAAGGCCGCGGAGAGGTCTAGGAGGATGAGGGCCGCTGTTTCTCCGTTGTCGAGCAGGGCTCGGATGTCATCGGTTGCTGCGATCAGGGCGGTCTCGGTGCTGTGGTTGGCCCGGAAGCCAGACTGAGAGGTCTAGGGAACCGTTCGTCTCGAGGAAGGCGGCCAGCTGCTTGTTGACGGTCTTCTCGATGACTTTAGCGGGGAACGGGAGCAGCGAGATGGGTCGGTAGTTCTTGAGGTCGGTGGGGTCGGCTGATGGCTTCTTTAGTAGGGCGCTGAGTTCGGCGTGCTTCCAGCTCTCCGGGAAGGTAGCGGTGTTGAAGGAGGTGTTGATGATGTCCCCCAGGTGGGGTGCGATGACAGTCGGCCTTGTTGAAGACGTGGTGAGGGCAGGGGTCGGTCGGAGATCCGGAGTGGATGGAGTTCATCGTGCGGACGGTGTCTTCGGTGCTGATCGGGGTCCAGGCGCGGAGGGTGGTGGTGGGGGCGGTGGTTCGGTCGTGGCGTGCGTCGGTTGAGTGCTGAAGCTGTTGTGTATGTCCGCGATCTTGTTGTGGAAGTTGGAGGCGAGGGAGTAGCAGAGGTCTTGCTAAGGGGTGATGTCGTTGTTTCCGGCGTTGGGGTTGGAGAGCTCTTTAACGATGTTGAAGAGTTCCTTGCTGTTGTGTGCGTTGTTGTCCAGTCGATCCTTGAATGCAGTATTCTTGGTGGTGTGGATCAGTTGGTGGTGTTTTCGGGTGGCGAGCTTGAGGGCAGTCATGTTGCCAGGCTTTCTCAAGGGCTCTGCAGTTCTTCTTCGAGCTCTTGAGTTCGTCGGTGAACCATGGGGCTTTCTTGCTGCCGGGTCTGCTTGGCGGGGTCCTCAGAGGGGCGAGGTCGTCTGCGCAGTCGCTGATCCACTTTGTGAGGTTGGTGGCCGCTTGGCTGGGGTTCGTTGCGCTGGTGGGTGGGTTCTTGCTCAGGGAAGTCGCGAGCTGGTCGGCTGTGATCTTGTTCCAGCTTCTGCGTGCAACCTGTTGCTGTTGGTGGTGGATCGTGGTCCTTTTGAAGCTGAAGTGGACGCAGCTGTGGTCCGTCCAGTGGAGTCCGGTGGCGATGTCCTTGCTGGAGTAGAAGACTGGGTCGAGTGTGTGTCCCGCGTAGTGGGTGGGGGTGGTCACCAGTTGCTTGATTCCGAGGTTAGCGAGGTTGTTCAGCAGGGTGGTGGTGTTGCGGTCGTTGTTGTTCTCCAGGTGGAAGTTGAGGTCCCCGAGGAGGATGTAGTCAGGGGAGGGCATGCGGGCTGACTAAGTCGGCGATGTCCTCGCTGAATTGTGTGCGTGGTCCCGGGGGTCTTTAGATGAGGGTGCCTCTGAGGGTGGTCTTGGGGTTGGTGTGGATCTGGAAGTGCAGGTGCTCGGCGGGTGCGAGGGTGTCGTCGGTGTTGGTCGTGATGCGGATGGAGTTCCTGTGGATGATGTCCCTTTAACCCTTGTTTTTCCCAATGAAAAAATATGAATTACATATATATTGGAGGCGGCAATAGCACCTTTTAAGTTATAGTTAAATCAGTTACCCCAGGAAAGGCATTTTTTGTTTTCCTAATTACGTTGGTGCTGTTTAATGAATCTGCCCCAAAAAAGTTCGCCCACTCTGGGTCTTTCATGGAGAGTTTTGTGCAGATTCATCAAGCAAGTAAATTACATTTTTACTCGAGGAAGTGCCTTTATTTGGTTTGGTGTAAATGTGCTCAGTAGTTTTTGAGAAATAATTTAGAGAGGGGCCAGGGTTGGGCTTGAAGAGATTACATTTTTGAAAAGTTGATGCATTTTAAGACCATTAAGGATCTGCCAATAACATTGATTACAAAGTTTTGAAAAAAATTCTCAAACCCTGTTGGCTGAGAGCCTTTTCTCCCATCAGCCCTTCTGCCGCTGTAGAACCAAAGATGGGTTGCTGCTGCTACAAAAGAATCTTATTGTATGACCGTCATTGCAAGACTCTAGAAACTTGCTCCCCAAGTCCTTTAAGAATTTGGAAAGGAGACATAAGGAGGTTGGGTGAGCGCACCCTGATCCCTTGGCATGAGTGGGCCCTAAAGGATTGTCCCCCGAGTTTTTTAAAGTTCATCTTGCAGGATTCGTGGATCCACTGACACCCCCAGTGGCCCTCCTGAGTGGGTTCGGGGATCCACAGAATATTTGTGGATCCAAAAAGAATATGTATTAAAAAAGGGTCTTGCCGTAGAGCAGGCCTTGGGGCCAACCCTGACCGTGTGCATGATAGGTATCCCATGGAGACCAGTCACTGTGGGCAATTGTCACTGTCAAATGCTGTGTGCGGCGGGCATTGGCTGTCCTCAGAGGGGTGGTTCTGCAACCATCCCCCACTCCGTACAGTTGATGCCGGTGTACAGCAGGGATCTCGCGCCTATAGCAGGGCAGGTGCAAGGGGCATGGCCATGCTAATATATTTATTAGTGAGCGGGTATTAATTAGGGCGCCCTTTAGGGTCCTGCATGGTTAGGATGCTCTGCAAGCAGTGTCAGCAGTTTCCCAATTCCCTGCACATAGCCGAAGGCCTGCCCTCTGGTGGTTGGCTGCCTGTAGAGATTTGGACCCGCCCACATCATGCACAATGTGGGCTTTAATGATTTCATTTCAGATGCCGTAAGTAATGTTATCAGTGATGTAAATGTCATGGATGGGGCACTATGTGAGGTCATAAGCAGTGAATGGTGATGGTACGAGTTATAGGTCCTTCTGTTAACGAAGTAGTGAATTTCAGTGTATTTTTAAGTTTAAAATGTTATTTTTAAGCAACATTTTTACTTAAGTATAACATCACTTAAACCATTGTGATTTGTATCCAGCGAATTTCTAGTTTAAAAAAAATAATAAAGTAATGTATTACCATACTTAACTGTAACATTTGTGTTTTTCCAGTGAATTTCTAAGGTTTAAAAAAAAATGAGGTATTACCATACCCAAGTATAACAACACTTTAACCGCCGGTTGTTTTTGGTGAATTCCTGAAGTGTGGTGTTTTAAAAAAAAATAAAAATAATTTGTAGAGTAACAATGTAAAGTGCTGTCATTTTAAATAAGACTGACCTACTTACTGGCTTTGTCAAAGGGTCAGAACACACTTATAAAATGTAGGCCTCTTGTCTTTGTCAATAGCATTGTCAGCAAATTAGCTTATTTAAAGCAGACCTATTGGTTTTATCAAAAAGGAAAATAGTTTATCAATAACCAAGCTGTAATGTATTCATGAAAAATACACAGAATGCAATTTATAACAATTGATTTCACAAAAATATTTCAGTTCACCAAATGCAGCCATTTGACCATCCACAAGGAGTCGCTGTACTCCAGGTAAAGAGCATTGTTTACAATGGTAAGGACTCCTGGGGCTCACGCCTTCATTGACCCAGGAGACTTACTGTGTATTTAAAAAAAAGAATAATAAAATACAAACCTTCCTGGTGTGGGGCTGTGCTCCCCACTTGTATTTGTAGTTGCTGGTGCCACTGCCCCTCTTTGAGGCACCATAAATTCACCTGTTTTTGCTGGAGGCGTGTCTAAAGTTCCTAGGGAAAATGACCTGGGAAAATGCGTTTTGGAACCCCTTCTTTTTCTCACCCCCGCTTGACGGGTCACCCTGAGACTTTTGGGCTTTTCTAATGCTTGCTTTTTAAGGAGCCTATAATACTATTATTTGTTTTAATATTTATTACATTTTCATTTTTAGGTCTCGCCTGTCGATGCGCATGCGCATCGAGCAAGCGAGACTATGGGGGCTTATCCACTCTTTATCCAACTTGCAAGGAATCGTGGCGATTCCTTGCAGTGCCCGTGACTTTTAAGCTCAATGCGCATGCGCATTGAGCTTAAAAGCGCGTGCACATGCCCCCAGCCGCCTGCCTTGCCTACTCTCCTGCCCCCTCACTTCTTGATTGCACGGCCGCTAGGCCGTGCCTCCCCTACTCTCCTCCCCTCGCCGTCTGTTCCCGCACTCCTCCCACACCCCTGCTCCGCCCCCTCCCCTGCCTGCCATGTCGCGTCGCATTTCTCCTCCCCCCTCCCCACAGCTCCCCTACTCTCCTCCTCCTACTCTCCTCGCCGTCTGTTCCCGCACTCCTCCCACACCCCCGCTCCGCCCCCTCCCCTGCCTGCCATGTCGCGTCGCATTTCTCCTCCCCCCTCCCCACAGCAATGCCCTCCATTTTGACTCGCTGCCTCCTCCTTGTTACTAACTTGTTTACGGTTGTTATCGAATGTAGGTTTTATTTTGGGTTGGTAAGGCATCTACTTAAACAAATCAACTTCAAAAAACAATGTAATAAACTGAATTGGTTACAGATCGACTCTGACAGATGTATCAGGTGAAGAGGCACGACTTTCTTCAAAATAACGATGCACATGAACACTATAGAGCGCCAGCCCATATGAGCGAGTTGGGTACCACAAAGTAAGGCTTTCTCACAGTGGACTAGCCTGTAAATCCCACCCTGCCCGCAGCCTCATCATCACATATACACACTGGCGACGAGACACTTCTGCCCCAGTCCCTTCAAACCATGCCATATGCTGCGGCCCGTCTCTGCGCGCACTCGTTCGGCTTCTATGATTACTGACGCAGCAACTGAAGCATCTGACAATGCTGCGCACACAGCTTGGACACCTTGTAAAAGCAGTGCGGTTTACAAGACAACATAAACTTAACAGAACTTCGCAGGCTCCCTTGGAATGCAGAATTATATTTTTAAAGGCGGCCCTCCCATCCACCTAAAAACAAACTTCAAAATACAGGAAGAGAGAGAAACATGACGGTTAAAAAAAACCAGAAAAAAGCCAGCCTGTGAACTGAGCCGACCCCTGCCAGGCCCCAAGTCCACGGAATCTACTGTCCGGTGCCAGCTGCTGTGGTTTCGAACAAGAAACAGACCCTTTGTACACGTCCCACGGGCTTTGTACACGTTATGTGCAGATTTCCCTCTGCTTCCGCTGTGACGTCACTGTTAATGAAAGTAGTGCGCTATGCGGACTTTGTGGCTATAAACGCCTTAAATATATAAATAATTAGAAAGACGCAGATCCCGCGCGCCGCATGTAATCTTTTCATATGCCTCCAGTTGCCTCTTGGATCGCGCGGATGTAAGGCGAGGTTGTCAAGATATTTAATTATTTCTCTTTAAAAGAGATTACTCCCTACGCCTACGCCATGGACGCCGGACTGCCTTCGGACACATTTTTGGGCAAGACATGAATCAACACTAATTCAGGACCCTGCCGCTCCGCTCCAGACTGTATACATTTATGTGCTCCATCAGGGGCCTGCCCTTAACCCTGCCATGAACCAGGAGGCCGTCTCAGCCCACACCTGTTTACTTCCGCCTACGCAACGCCCGGCCTTCTAGACGCTTCTAATCCTTCCCTCCTGCACCGCACCTGTTCACCGACACACGGAAACTATGCTGAGAAACCACACGCGGCTTGAAAGGTCAATCCGACAAACAAGCTCAACCATTTAAACGTATTTTATAGTGTGTAGTATTAGAGCACCACCTACTGTACAAAGTAAGAAAAACATTGGAGCTCAACTCTTATGAAGCATCGCGGCAAAGACGAGACTTCCCAGCAAACAAAACTTAAAAGTCGTACCATTCTTGGTTGAAAGCACATCTATCTATAATGGCACATGTTGCGTCGATGTAGATCGCTCTGACATCTTCCGGTAAAATTCGCGCTATTGGAATGTAACTCTCCTCCTCCTACTCTCCCCTCGCCGTCTGTTCCCGCACTCCTCCCACACCCCCGCTCCGCCCCCCTCCCCTGCCTGCCATGTCGCGTCGATGTAGATCGCTCTGACATCTTCCGGTAAAATTTGCGCTATTGGAATGTAGACAGGAACACCCCTCTCTCCTTTCATGTACACACCATGGACTGGGAACGGAAAGCTGTCCTCACACAAATGCTGCACCAGTCAGCAGGTCGAATGCTCCCTCGGGATAAGCTGCGGTTTCTGGATGCTTAATGCGGTGGAAACAAGGAATGTTCCGTGGTTAACTGTCTCTAACGTGCCACCTTCGCTGCATGTCTGTGGGACGTCACGTTTCTCGTCCTAGGCTTTCATCTGACGCCCCAGTAGGTTCGGGGAGTTGTAGTCTTGGTATTGTTCCTATAAATCAACTGGACCTGCTTACTTAACAAGGCGCACTGTTGACAAAGACTGATGAGCCAACTGGTTTAACGAGGATAGCGATGTTGGCCACCCCTCACCCTCACTCACCCTCAACCCCTCACCCTCACTCACCCTCAACCCCTCACCCTCACTCACCCTCAACCCCTCACTCACCCTCAACCCCTCACTCACCCTCACCCTCACTCACCCTCACCCTCACTCACCCTCAACCCCTCACCCACCCTCACTCACCCTCACCCTCACTCACCCTCAACCCCTCACCCTCAACCCCTCACTCACCCTCACTCTCACTCATCCTCACTCACCCTCAACCCATCACCCTCACTCACCCTCAACCCCTCACCCTCACTCACCCTCAACCCCTCACCCTCAACACCTCACCCTCACTCACCCTCAACCCCTCACCCTCAACCCCTCACCCTCAACCCCTCACTCCCCCTCAACCCCTCCCCCTCAACCCCTCACCCTCACTCACCCTCACTCACCCTCACTCACCCTCAGCCCCTCACCCTCACTCACCCTCAACACTTCACCCTCAACCCCTCACTCACCCTCACTCACCCTCAACGCCTCACCCTAACTCACCCTCAACACCTCACCCTCACTCACCCTCAACACCTCACTCTCACTCACCCTCAACACCTCACCCCCTCACCCTCACTCACCCTCAACCCCTCACCCCCTCACCCTCACTCACCTTCAACGCCTCACCCTCAACCCCTCACCACCTCACCCTCACTCACCCTCACAACACATATTGTGTTACAATAGGTGTCACATTTGCGAAAGATAAAACGATTGGCATTGTAAATAACAAAGCTATTATTTCGCTATTTTAACCCCTTCCCTGCTGGCCGGTTTCCGCCCCCGTGCGGTAAACAAACGAACAGGGGCGGGCCATGACGAACCCCAGCCGTCATCAGCACACGAGCACCGTAGTGCATGACGGCTGGGGTTCGTCACCAGCATGGAAGGGGTTAAAAACAAGCACATACATAAAAAATGTGTCCTTTACAATACCAATAGCTCAAACTTTCCTAATACGAGACATATTGCATTGCTGTGCTTCTCTCCCCTGCTGCACTCTCCTGCTCTCTAGAGATGTAGCATAACGACGAGAGCTGCCATATAAGTCACGTAAATACAAAACATGTTGCATTCCAAATGCTATAGGTGTCACATTCGCAAAAGTTATAACTATTGGCGTTGTAAATGACAAAGCTATCAATTTAGCTATTTTAAAAACCAACAAATAAATAAAATATTTGTCAATTACAAAACCAAAAGCTCCAACTTTTCTAATGCGAGACCTATTGCATTTCCAATGCTTGTTCCGAGTTGTTGTAAATCTCCTCTCGGCAATGGAGACGAGCAAACATGTGGAGGTCAACGCCTTGTTGCAAGCGTGCTCAGCAGTTGCATGCTAACGGCGACTTTGATGTGTTCATGAATGTTGTAAATGTCACCAGTTCTTTAAACCTGTTGCTGAACTTGTGCTGAGTCAAGGGTTGCACCTTTGTTGGGGAGGGGCGGACGCCGGTCGTACATTAATAGTTTATGCAGTGAAGAGCGCCACGTGGCACTCTATTTTTAAATATTTCCTCAGGCGGATGCCTTCCAACCTCCCCCTCAGCCCACTCCGGTAACTTGCCCCAGTAAAGTCTCAAACTGCCCTTGAGCGCGCCACATAAGGGTGGTACACATTACAAATATCACATTACAATAACTTTTGCAGGCCACCTCTTTCAGAAGTCCCAGTCGCCATTGGTGTTGAAAACGAAGGTATTGAGGAACTCCGTATTTAGCACTTGAAGAGTTTCAAATGTTTGGTAATAATGCCACCCAGTGGATACATTGAAAACTGCATGGGTTATTTAAAAATATTCATGTTTCCTTTTATGATACACATGACATTGTAAGCAGTGCCTTTATATGGTGTACATAGGTCTGTCGAATTCTCTTCCACAGGGCGCAGGATACGTTTGGTTCTGTCCATGAAATTAAGTTGAATGGTCGTTTGTTGCTAACAAATCAGATTGCTGAAACCCTTGGATATTTATTATTTTATTTGTTCAATGTTTTTATACTTGATTTTTTAAATGTATTTCTTTAGAGTATTTTTTTCGAGCTCTACTTGTGTCCTGTTTGCCTCAGAGCACACGGATGGGGCAGTTGAAGTTGAATCCGTATAGTGAGAGACCCTGCAGTCAGTTCCCAAGTCGTCCATTGCTTAATTTGGAGGCCACCGGGACGTTTTTTTTTTTTCGGTGACCTGCACAATTTTTTCCGCATCAGACGTTCATCGAGAGCCAGAGAGGGCACAACACGCAAAGCAGAAAGACAGAAAACCAGCTGGAGATGGATAAAGCCGAAACCTGCCACAGTGATATTAAGGGGCCAGGAGTGTCTGGTTAGTGGATTAAAAGGCATGACCGGATTTTAAGACTGACCACCCCACCCCACCCCACCCCAGAGAGATCTGGTTTCCTGGACTCCCAGAGATTGGCCTCCATGTTTATGCCAAAGCCGGTCGTTGCAAGGGTTCTAGCTGGCTCCACCGCCTGCCAGCGCAGTGGGTGGAAGGGGGCTGCAAAGATGCCCTTTAGTCCTGTATTCGACTGGGAATTGATAGAAAATTCCAGATTGGCAGCGAGGATAAGTCTCCTCTCACAGTCCAGATCGACTCTCTCTGGTTCTCGTCCTGCAGAGAGCTGCAGCTTTGGACACTGAACTTCTGCTCAAGTCCTGCCATGGACTCTTGCCCTCGGACCCCAGGTGTATAGGAGATTTGACCAATGCCAAACAATGTTTTAAAAAACTGGAGCACAATGAAAGCTGATTGGTCACACCCACGCAGCTTCTCTCACTCATTTCCCCCCGGATTTCAAAGTTCTCCACTTTAGCATCCCACAGAGCTCCTCTCTGATACGTCACTCTTTATGTGGCGCCCCTAGCCAATACCCTTGCTTCATTTGGACTTCTCTTTTTTTATTTACATGGATGTTGCACATATTATTTTTAAATTTCATGGTGCATCCATTTCTCTCTGAGATAGGTTTAAAAATTGTCTTTGTGCTCTGGGAGAATGGATGAAGTCCAATTTGCGTTGTTTCAATTCTGACTGGGGTTTTCTTCTTTGGCAGCTGTCAGCCTGGTCCTCCACCTGGTGGCCAGCCTCTCGGGTACTTGCCCATCCCCCTCTGCTGTTTGAATTTTAGGCGTCATACCTGAACTGGAGCTTACATTTGAAGATCATATTAACACACATTTGCCCTCCTGTGCATTTGCTATTAAAAGTTATGTGTAAAATATCCCAGGACTTCCAAACAAACCCTGCTCCCGTCACTGATTCTAAGCAGGCTTCTTTACTGCAACTCGCTGTTCTTCGGCCTTCCTGAAGTTCTGCACAAACTTTAACTGATCCGAGCACAGCTACGTCTCATCTTCAATTGCAATAGGACCCCTAGAACGTACTTTCTCTTCGAAGCTCTCCATTGGCCTTCTACCCACAAGCGGCCACCTTTCCAGGCCCTCTCTTTCTGTCACAAAACACTTCATCACCCTTCTGCAATAACCCACTGTATCTCACTTTTTAAGGAAATCACACCCTCTAGCCCCCCTGCCCCCAGCATGTTCTTGTAAATCCTATTCGATCATCGTTGCCAGAATCAAGAAATCACGCTTGGGTGTCTGAACGTTTGATTTCTTACTGCAAAATGCTCAAGCAGCCTGCCTCTGCCCATCTCCTTCAAACTGAATCTTTTGAGATTTCAACATCTCTTGAAAACAGACCTGTTTTGTCTAACTTTGTAAGCTTTTCCTCTCTACTTGTGCCAGGAGACTCAAACGGAGCGATTGTGCATGTATTAAATTAAGTTTACTTTTAATTATATTTCGATTCGATTTGATGTATTCTTGTGGCCGTCTTGGAAGCTCCATCTGCATGATCCTTTCAGAGTTGGGAGTCGACTTCGCCGGGGGTTGGTGGATGGTGTCTCTAGCAGAGCCATGATGGTGGCATGTTTCAAAGAGGCCAGCACGACTGTGCAGGAAGAAGGAGGATGTGAACAGGGCTGTGAGATGCCTCCAGAGAATGGTGTCACACTCGCCGCTGTGCCGGGTTCAGCTGGAAGGTTAGACGCTTGTTTCTTATACTTGCATCATGCGTCTCCTGTAGCGACTTGAAGCAGGGGGTGAAGGAACACCGAGTCACACGTGGGCGCACTGGAGGATGCAGTGATGCTTCAACGTTCACAGTTCTTGGTAAACGTTTGTTTGCAGAGCAGCAGGAAATATTTGTGCTATAAAAGGGTGTTCTTCAAAGCTTCTGGATTTGCCATCTCCTGCTAAATGTTAAGAATCTTCCTACTAAGATGTGGCAAGGTAGAAACTGTTCTTTTTTCATGGAATGTGGTGGTTCCTCTTGTTGCCCTTGCAGGGCATCTTATCCTTGTTTGTCCATGGTTTTCGCTGTGCTGCTCCAGACTAGGGTGGTGGGTCAACCTCACCAAAGCTCCAGTTCAGCCATATGTTGCACATTTGATCTTGGTGTTTTTCTGGTTCTGAAAGGAGCGGCTGTGACGAGTAGGGTGTGGGGGAGGCGTAATATCAAGATGATGCACGGTTTCTGGGTCAGAAATATTCAGGCAGAGGCTTTTCGTTGTGGTGTAGGCTGCTTTGTACGGAGTGTAACAGGCATTGTAGGTTCAGAGAGATCATCGAATGGTGCAGGCATGAAGGAGGCACTATTAACACTGTCCGCATTAGAGTTGTGCGTCAGGATTAGGTACAACATGAACCCCCCAAAAAAGAAAATTCAACGTATCTCCTTGCCACCGCTGTCACATTTCTTTTCGTTGTTCTGCTCCAGCCGGAAACAGAAAGTACCCGGGCTCCCCTAAGCCAATCATTTCATTTCATTAATCTTTATTTCGATCACAGATCATAAAAGATGCAGAACAATACATACATTTAAAAACTTATTAAACATAGTGTGATCCAAATTTATAAGAAGTAGTTAAAATGTAAATAAGACATTTGTGGACAGCCGCTGGTCATGTCCATTTATACCAGACTTTTCATCATTCGGCTGCGGGTGAACCACAGAGAAGTTAAAAATTTTGACAGTGCAAAGACGATAGGAGGGGAGAGATCAGATTTTAGGACTCTATAAGCGGTTTGGTGAGATCTAAAACCCAAGTTCCTGAGCATCGGAACAAGCCAATATTTCCTGCTCCGCTCGTAGCCCTTGCAGAAAAGGACCACATGCATGTCGTCCTCCTTCGGGTGTGCACACATTGGGCAAATTGATGTGGTGGAGCAGGCTGACCAAGATGCTGTAAACGAAGCTAGGGGAAGGCATCCATAACGCCATTGTAGAAAAAGTTTCCTGGTTAATGCAGGGGAAATCTCATCTAGAGTTTTTTCAACGGAATAAGTATCTTTTATTTTCAAGAACAAATTTGTCAGAGACCCCTCACGAGTGTCATTAGAGGCTCTGGTGAGCATCATGGCGTAGTAGGTATTCGCGAGTGCCTTTTTTGGGATCTTGGTGCAGGAATTAAGAGGATCTGTCCATAGTTCCGGGAATCCCATTTCCTCGCACCTTCCCTTGACGTAAGTCAACCAAGGAATCCTCTTTGTGCTTCGTAGTTCCAGGAATTCTTGTAGTTCTTCTCTGTAGCTTGCGAGATCTGGGCTAGACCACAAACGCCTCCAGAATTTTAGGGGTTTTAGTCCTAGCTCCTCTGTAATGGATCTGATTCCCAAATCCAACCTGAGTGGTAGTAGTGGGGTGCTCTGGGGGAGGGCAGCTACCTGTCTCAAAAACTTGTTCTCCGTGGTCTGTAACTTGGGGTACTGAGTGTATCCCCACAACTCTCCCCCGTAAGTGACCCCTGCCCTAGCTTGTGTTTTGTATATGTGAATAACTGGGGTGAGTGGTCGATAGCTAGATTTGTTTGCCAGACGCAGAGTGCCACCCGCCAACTGTGCCAGTTTGATGGTCACTTTGGCCTGGTGGGTCGACCAAGTTAAGTGTTCATTTATAGTGATCCCCAGGTATTCGATATTATGCACCCGTTCTAATTGAACCATGCCTAGCTTGGGAGGGGTTCTATTTCGGGAGTTGGGATTTAAAATCATGAATTTTGTTTTTTGGGGATTGACTTCCAGTCCCCGGTCGGAGCAGAAGTTAAGGAAGCCGTCCAGAATGCGCTGAATCCCCATGGGGGATTTAGACAGCAACAGGGTGTCGTCTGCAAACATAATTGCAGGCACCCTGTTGCCAGTCAGCTTGGGGGCGTCCGAGTTGGCAATCCTGTTAAGGTGGGCAATTACCCCGTTCACGAAGATGCAAAACAGGGTGGGTGCGAGTACACAGCCCTGTCTTACACCTCTGCGAACGGGGAACCGCTCAGATAGTTTTCCACCTTTGCCACACCTAACGCGGGCGTAGTTATTAGTATGGAGTCTTATCAGGATTGCCAGAATATCGGCAGGGACATTGAGTTCTTTCATGACATTCCACAGCCTAGCTCTAGGGACCAAATCGAAGGCGGCACGTAGGTCTACAAAGATGGTATAGAGACTACCGCCTTCGATTATCGCTGTTCTCCAATAGAGCAGTTGTAACCTAAATATTTGGCCTGTGGTGGATACACCCTCCCGGAATCCTGCCTGGTATGGGGACAGGATATCCATTTCTTGGATCCACGCTTGCAGACGATTTAAGATCAGTCTGCCAAAAAGTTTTTGGGAAATATCTATCAGACTGATAGGTCGATAGTTGGACGGGAGCAGGGGGGATCCCTTTTTATAGATTGGGACTACCTCTGCTCCCGTCCAAGTATCGGGCACAGTCATTCCCTCCTGGATGGCATTAAATATTAGTGTGAGGTATGGTGCCCAGATCCCTGGTTCCTGTTTGAACAGGTCCCCCGGGACCCCGTCCAATCCCGGGGCTTTTCCAGCAGCTAGACCTTTAATGGCCTCCCTTACCTCTTTTTCAGTAAATGCGGCCCCCAAAGGAGTGGGTGCGGGCAGAAGACTCACAGTGCAAGAATCCTGACCTCTCTCAGCATATAGTGCTTCAAAGTGGGCCTGCCACACCGAGGCGGCTATGTTGGGTTCTATTGCCGATGATAACTCACCCGTACCATTCACTACTACACGCCAAAATTTGCGTGAGTCTCTGGTTGATAATGCCTTCACGAGATTCTCCCAATAGTCGTAGTCCCATTCCGCCCTAGCATTCACTAGGAGGGACTTGTACTTATTTCTTCTCTCGCGAATTACTTCCCTGCTAAGGCGTCCCTTTATAGCAGATAGCAGATGGGCCTTAGCCTTCCTACATGTAGCATTATACCAAGAGGTCTTTGGCTTATAGCCCTTCCTTTTCATAGAAGTTGTAAACAGGTCTTGTTCGAGGGAATCTGTGATATTTTTATGAATTATTGCTAGTTCCCTTCTGGTGTCTTCGTCAGGGTTTTTAATGCCCAGATCAAAGGCACTCTCTAGTAAGGGAACTAGCCTTTCATAGAGGCGGGGTAGTTTGTCTATGCTGCTAACCAGCTTCTCCCACTTCACTTTCCTACGGTTAGTTTCAAGTAGGAGACCCGACTTATCAATCGCAGATCCCTGTGATGTGTCCTTACTACCGGGAAGGGAGTAAGTCAGTTCCAGGGAGTTATGATCACTATCGTTTCTTGGGCACACTTTAAAGTCAACTATTGCTGGCCACATGGAGGTTTTGACCATGATGTAGTCAAGTCTAGATTCACAACCAGGTTTGTTGTAGGTCGGGTTACTGGGTATATCCGAGCTACAACGGCCATTACATGCCCTAAGACCGAAATTAAGGGTAAGGGCGTTTATTTGTAGGGCTAGGGGAGTCCAGGCCCTTGGCGGTGGTGCCGCCGTCTCAGGTATAAGCCAGCAGGAGTCTTCATCTAGGGAAGGGCCGTCGCGTAGTCCGGGCAGGGGTTCATAGTGGGAATTAAAATCGCCCCCGACCAGACAGGCGAGATCGCCCGGAACGCCCTCTAGGAATCTAGCTAACTCTTCTATGGTAGGCGACTCTTTATGCATTTGGGTCGGCCTAGAGTAGATATTGATGATTAATAGCTTTGTTGAGTCCGGCCATTCTAGTAGGACAGCCAACAGATCGTCGGAAGCGGTCTCTATATCAGAGGCTTGGCAACCTAGATCCGTTGCTACCCCTATCATTAATCCCCCAGATGGTCTCCCCTTTCCCCCCCACTTGGCTATTTTGGAGAAGGAAGCAAAGCCAGTTATGTCTATTGTTTCTCGCGCCCAAGTTTCTTGCAGGAGTATTAAGTTCTTGGATCTAATGTAGGAGGCCCATTCTAGACAATCTAATTTACTAGAGAGCCCTGCTACATTCCACGAAATTGCTGTTATATGTGGTGTTTGGGCGTGCGGCGGACTCGCAGCAATATCAGTGGGCTCTTGGTGGGCCCTATAAGTTGAGGATGGATGTGTGATGTCCAATGGACTAGTGGCAATGGGTGAGGGAGGGTTCATCATGGCTGGCGTCTGGGTCGATTCATCTAAACTTGTTATTAATGTACCCGCCAGTGTATGTGAATTTATATCACATATAGAAACTGCAGGTGTGTTAGTGGTAGTTGGGTAGGTTGCAGAAGCAACGTTCCCCTCTCCAGCCGTCTGTCAATCTACCATGTCTAAGTTGCTGTATCGATTCTGTGTTGGTAGATAGGCAGGGTAGTGCGTTCTATATGGTCCAGGTATTTCCCTCCTATGACCACCTCCCCCTCTCCTCCTCCTGGTGACGGTTTCCCACCCCGCCTCATCCCCGTAACCAGAGATATACTCAGTTGGTCTCCCCCTATATGGAGGATAAGTGTTAATGTCTCTGTGACAAGTTTCCCAACCCTCTAATAAATCTTGGTGGTGCCCCCACCTGTGATCCTCAGAGTCGTAAAGATTGGAGGGGTAGAAAAATGAGAGGGGAAGTGTTTGGATGGTATTACCGAAGTCCTCATCAGTAACACAGGAGCAAATATATGCAGCTGTGTTGGGGTCTCTAAAAGAGACCAAAATGCAATCTCCTCTGATGGACTTCCTAGTATGCCCCACCCATGCTACTCTCTTTGTCGTGGATATATCACTCGCAGTACCTCTCGGTAGTGGTCTATTGACCGAGAGCCAGTTTATTACTTTATTCTTGAGTGAGGTATATGATTCAAATGTGGGGGGGTCAAGTTCTGGTACCCCAGCCAAAACTACAGTGTAGGGGGCTGCTTCTGGTGGGAGGTTTACAAACTGTAGTTTTCGTTTGTAGTGTGGCTTCTCTCCCTCAAGTGGGGGATTGTCCTTAGTTTTAGTCAGAGGAGTTGGGTTTGGTTTTGATGAAGAGGCCGGTTTGGGAGTAGTAGTATTAGGTTGCTGTGAGGGTGTCGGGACTGTAAGTGTAACAGTAGGTTTTGATGCATTGTTTTTTGCAGGTTGTGTAGATCTAAGTTTTGGATCTGATGGTTTGGAGTTTGGTACAGCCTGCAGGTTGTTGTTTTTAGCAGAATTAGAGCCTGTACCCTCCTTTAATGTCTTAGTGATATTGCTGTCGGTTTTCCTAGCATCAGCGAGTTGCACCGTTGCCTTTTCGATGCTCACTAATCTTGCTTCGATCTTAATCAGTCTTGCCTCTAGTGGGCTTAATAGAGACCTGAGCAGTGAACCTATGTCCTCCAGAGTGATGTCATCCGAGGAGGTGTCTAATGGGGGATTGTCAGTAGGTTGTAAGGGTGGGGTTGATTTGGGTGGTCTGGGAGTGGATGGGGTTCCTGATCTGACCCCCATTGCGGCAAGGGCATTTAATTTCCTCCCCTTACCTCTAGTTTGTTTTGTTTTGGGGGTTTTGGACCTAGGTTCTTCTTGGTTTTGTGGCCCTTGCTTTTTCTTTGGAATCGCTCCCTCTCTGGCTCCCTTATTGTTATCGCTATTGGATTCTACGGTTGGAGCTACCTCAGTATTCTGTGGTGGTATAGGTTGGGTGTTTTGCGTATTGGGTAGCACCATTAGGCTCATGTCCTCTAGATCGCTTGGAACGTCAATAGTGATTTCTGGGCTGTTTGTTAGTGTGTCCGTAGGGTGAAATGATGTCTGATCGGAACTATGCAAGATAGGCCTACCCGAACTATTCTCAGGCGTTCTGGCTAGTGCCATCGGTCCCATAGACGATCTCCTTACCCAATCAATTTCTTGTGAAATTCTTCGCTCCAGGACTTGGATCTCCTCAATCAGGAGTGAGCCAGCCTTGGCAAAGTAAGTGTCGATTGGGCCTTTGACCGCTCCAGCTGCAGCAAGGGAAGATGTTTTACTCCTTGTTTCCCGTGTGCACATTGTTCCGGGTGTCAGTGGTCTTGGTGGGGCAGGCGAAGAGGGGGGGCCCGGACCGGACTCTCCCGTACTCGAACGGCCTCAAACGGCCCGCTCTTTGCCCGGTCTTCGCCCCGTGCTCCGCCCCGCGCGCGTCCCGCGTCGCGGTTAAGCTGGGGAGGATTAAATGTACCAAGGCAGGGGGCGTGGCCGCCGAAAAGTAGCGCTGGTCGTGGGTCCAAGAATGCAGCAAGGTCTGTCTCTCTCCACAAAGGGTAGCAGCCCCAGAAGCACCCACTCGATGTTTAGGCTCAGGCAGTCTTATTTCCGTGAGGCAGGGGGCGTGGCCGCCGGGGGAAGAGGCACCAGCTGAGTCAGCTAGGGCTGCTGGTCCTCGCAGTCCTCCGGTCGGCTCCACGCGCTATCCAACGCTCTATGCCACACCTGGGAGCGCGTTAGATCTTCACCGATTGTGAAGCCGCTCACACCAGGCAGACACGGCGCGTATGCAGATGAGCGGCACCCGCGAAGCGGGTGTCGCGAAAAGTAGCGCTGGTCGTGGGTCCAAGAATGCAGCAAGGTCTGTCTCTCTCCACAAAGGGTAGCAGCCCCAGAAGCACCCACTTGATGTTTAGGCTCAGGCAGTCTTATTTCCGTGAGGCAGGGGGCGTGGCCGCCGGGGGAAGAGGCACCAGCTGAGTCAGCTAGGGCTGCTGGTCCTCGCAGTCCTCCGGTCGGCTCCACGCGCAATCCAACGCTCTATGCCACACCTGGGAGCGCGTTAGATCTTCACCGATTGTGAAGCCGCTCACACCAGGCAGACACGGCGCGTATGCAGATGAGCGGCACCCGCGAAGCGGGTGTCGCGAAAAGTAGCGCTGGTCGTGGGTCCAAGAATGCAGCAAGGTCTGTCTCTCTCCACAAAGGGTAGCAGCCCCAGAAGCACCCACTCGATGTTTAGGCTCAGGCAGTCTTATTTCCGTGAGGCAGGGGGCGTGGCCGCCGGGGGAAGAGGCACCAGCTGAGTCAGCTAGGGCTGCTGGTCCTCGCAGTCCTCCGGTCGGCTCCACGCGCAATCCAACGCTCTATGCCACACCTGGGAGCGCGTTAGATCTTCACCGATTGTGAAGCCGCTCACACCAGGCAGACACGGCGCGTATGCAGATGAGCGGCACCCGCGAAGCGGGTGTCGCGAAAAGTAGCGCTGGTCGTGGGTCCAAGAATGCAGCAAGGTCTGTCTCTCTCCACAAAGGGTAGCAGCCCCAGAAGCACCCACTCGATGTTTAGGCTCAGGCAGTCTTATTTCCGTGAGGCAGGGGGCGTGGCCGCCGGGGGAAGAGGCACCAACTGAGTCAGCTAGGGCTGCTGGTCCTCGCAGTCCTCCGGTCGGCTCCACGCGCTATCCAACGCTCTATGCCACACCTGGGAGCGCGTTAGATCTTCACCGATTGTGAAGCCGCTCGCACCAGGCAGACACGGCGCGTATGCAGATGAGCGGCACCCGCGAAGCGGGTGTCGCGAAAAGTAGCGCTGGTCGTGGGTCCAAGAATGCAGCAAGGTCTGTCTCTCTCCACAAAGGGTAGCAGCCCCAGAAGCACCCACTCGATGTTTAGGCTCAGGCAGTCTTATTTCCGTGAGGCAGGGGGCGTGGCCGCCGGGGGAAGAGGCACCAGCTGAGTCAGCTAGGGCTGCTGGTCCTCGCAGTCCTCCGGTCGGCTCCACGCGCAATCCAACGCTCTATGCCACACCTGGGAGCGCGTTAGATCTTCACCGATTGTGAAGCCGCTCACACCAGGCAGACACGGCGCGTATGCAGATGAGCGGCACCCGCGAAGCGGGTGTTCGCGAAAAGTAGCGCTGGTCGTGGGTCCAAGAATGCAGCAAGGTCTGTCTCTCTCCACAAAGGGTAGCAGCCCCAGAAGCACCCACTCGATGTTTAGGCTCAGGCAGTCTTATTTCCGTGAGGCAGGGGGCGTGGCCGCCGGGGGAAGAGGCACCAGCTGAGTCAGCTAGGGCTGCTGGTCCTCGCAGTCCTCCGGTCGGCTCCACGCGCTATCCAACGCTCTATGCCACACCTGGGAGCGCGTTAGATCTTCACCGATTGTGAAGCCGCTCACACCAGGCAGACACGGCGCGTATGCAGATGAGCGGCACCCGCGAAGCGGGTGTCGCGAAAAGTAGCGCTGGTCGTGGGTCCAAGAATGCAGCAAGGTCTGTCTCTCTCCACAAAGGGTAGCAGCCCCAGAAGCACCCACTCGATGTTTAGGCTCAGGCAGTCTTATTTCCGTGAGGCAGGGGGCGTGGCCGCCGGGGGAAGAGGCACCAGCTGAGTCAGCTAGGGCTGCTGGTCCTCGCAGTCCTCCGGTCGGCTCCACGCGCTATCCAACGCTCTATGCCACACCTGGGAGCGCGTTAGATCTTCACCGATTGTGAAGCTGCTCACACCAGGCAGACACGGCGCGTATGCAGATGAGCGGCACCCGCGAAGCGGGTGTCGCGAAAAGTAGCGCTGGTCGTGGGTCCAAGAATGCAGCAAGGTCTGTCTCTCTCCACAAAGGGTAGCAGCCCCAGAAGCACCCACTCGATGTTTAGGCTCAGGCAGTCTTATTTCCGTGAGGCAGGGGGCGTGGCCGCCGGGGGAAGAGGCACCAGCTGAGTCAGCTAGGGCTGCTGGTCCTCGCAGTCCTCCGGTCGGCTCCACGCGCAATCCAACGCTCTATGCCACACCTGGGAGCGCGTTAGATCTTCACCGATTGTGAAGCCGCTCACACCAGGCAGACACGGCGCGTATGCAGATGAGCGGCACCCGCGAAGCGGGTGTCGCGAAAAGTAGCGCTGGTCGTGGGTCCAAGAATGCAGCAAGGTCTGTCTCTCTCCACAAAGGGTAGCAGCCCCAGAAGCACCCACTTGATGTTTAGGCTCAGGCAGTCTTATTTCCGTGAGGCAGGGGGCGTGGCCGCCGGGGGAAGAGGCACAAGCTGAGTCAGCTAGGGCTGCTGGTCCTCGCAGTCCTCCGGTCGGCTCCACGCGCAATCCAACGCTCTATGCCACACCTGGGAGCGCGTTAGATCTTCACCGATTGTGAAGCCGCTCACACCAGGCAGACACGGCGCGTATGCAGATGAGCGGCACCCGCGAAGCGGGTGTCGCGAAAAGTAGCGCTGGTCGTGGGTCCAAGAATGCAGCAAGGTCTGTCTCTCTCCACAAAGGGTAGCAGCCCCAGAAGCACCCACTCGATGTTTAGGCTCAGGCAGTCTTATTTCCGTGAGGCAGGGGGCGTGGCCGCCGGGGGAAGAGGCACCAGCTGAGTCAGCTAGGGCTGCTGGTCCTCGCAGTCCTCCGGTCGGCTCCACGCGCAATCCAACGCTCTATGCCACACCTGGGAGCGCGTTAGATCTTCACCGATTGTGAAGCCGCTCACACCAGGCAGACACGGCGCGTATGCAGATGAGCGGCACCCGCGAAGCGGGTGTCGCGAAAAGTAGCGCTGGTCGTGGGTCCAAGAATGCAGCAAGGTCTGTCTCTCTCCACAAAGGGTAGCAGCCCCAGAAGCACCCACTCGATGTTTAGGCTCAGGCAGTCTTATTTCCGTGAGGCAGGGGGCGTGGCCGCCGGGGGAAGAGGCACCAGCTGAGTCAGCTAGGGCTGCTGGTCCTCGCAGTCCTCCGGTCGGCTCCACGCGCTATCCAACGCTCTATGCCACACCTGGGAGCGCGTTAGATCTTCACCGATTGTGAAGCCGCTCACACCAGGCAGACACGGCGCGTATGCAGATGAGCGGCACCCGCGAAGCGGGTGTCGCGAAAAGTAGCGCTGGTCGTGGGTCCAAGAATGCAGCAAGGTCTGTCTCTCTCCACAAAGGGTAGCAGCCCCAGAAGCACCCACTCGATGTTTAGGCTCAGGCAGTCTTATTTCCGTGAGGCAGGGGGCGTGGCCGCCGGGGGAAGAGGCACCAGCTGAGTCAGCTAGGGCTGCTGGTCCTCGCAGTCCTCCGGTCGGCTCCACGCGCAATCCAACGCTCTATGCCACACCTGGGAGCGCGTTAGATCTTCACCGATTGTGAAGCCGCTCACACCAGGCAGACACGGCGCGTATGCAGATGAGCGGCACCCGCGAAGCGGGTTTCGCGAAAAGTAGCGCTGGTCGTGGGTCCAAGAATGCAGCAAGGTCTGTCTCTCTCCACAAAGGGTAGCAGCCCCAGAAGCACCCACTCGATGTTTAGGCTCAGGCAGTCTTATTTCCGTGAGGCAGGGGGCGTGGCCGCCGGGGGAAGAGGCACCAGCTGAGTCAGCTAGGGCTGCTGGTCCTCGCAGTCCTCCGGTCGGCTCCACGCGCAATCCAACGCTCTATGCCACACCTGGGAGCGCGTTAGATCTTCACCGATTGTGAAGCCGCTCACACCAGGCAGACACGGCGCGTATGCAGATGAGCGGCACCCGCGAAGCGGGTGTCGCGAAAAGTAGCGCTGGTCGTGGGTCCAAGAATGCAGCAAGGTCTGTCTCTCTCCACAAAGGGTAGCAGCCCCAGAAGCACCCACTCGATGTTTAGGCTCAGGCAGTCTTATTTCCGTGAGGCAGGGGGCGTGGCCGCCGGGGGAAGAGGCACCAGCTGAGTCAGCTAGGGCTGCTGGTCCTCGCAGTCCTCCGGTCGGCTCCACGCGCAATCCAACGCTCTATGCCACACCTGGGAGCGCGTTAGATCTTCACCGATTGTGAAGCCGCTCACACCAGGCAGACACGGCGCGTATGCAGATGAGCGGCACCCGCGAAGCGGGTGTCGCGAAAAGTAGCGCTGGTCGTGGGTCCAAGAATGCAGCAAGGTCTGTCTCTCTCCACAAAGGGTAGCAGCCCCAGAAGCACCCACTCGATGTTTAGGCTCAGGCAGTCTTATTTCCGTGAGGCAGGGGGCGTGGCCGCCGGGGGAAGAGGCACCAGCTGAATCAGCTAGGGCTGCTGGTCCTCGCAGTCCTCCGGTCGGCTCCACGCGCAATCCAACGCTCTATGCCACACCTGGGAGCGCGTTAGATCTTCACCGATTGTGAAGCCGCTCACACCAGGCAGACACGGCGCGTATGCAGATGAGCGGCACCCGCGAAGCGGGTGTCGCGAAAAGTAGCGCTGGTCGTGGGTCCAAGAATGCAGCAAGGTCTGTCTCTCTCCACAAAGGGTAGCAGCCCCAGAAGCACCCACTCGATGTTTAGGCTCAGGCAGTCTTATTTCCGTGAGGCAGGGGGCGTGGCCGCCGGGGGAAGAGGCACCAGCTGAGTCAGCTAGGGCTGCTGGTCCTCGCAGTCCTCCGGTCGGCTCCACGCGCAATCCAACGCTCTATGCCACACCTGGGAGCGCGTTAGATCTTCACCGATTGTGAAGCCGCTCACACCAGGCAGACACGGCGCGTATGCAGATGAGCGGCACCCGCGAAGCGGGTGTCGCGAAAAGTAGCGCTGGTCGTGGGTCCAAGAATGCAGCAAGGTCTGTCTCTCTCCACAAAGGGTAGCAGCCCCAGAAGCACCCACTCGATGTTTAGGCTCAGGCAGTCTTATTTCCGTGAGGCAGGGGGCGTGGCCGCCGGGGGAAGAGGCACCAGCTGAGTCAGCTAGGGCTGCTGGTCCTCGCAGTCCTCCGGTCGGCTCCACGCGCAATCCAACGCTCTATGCCACACCTGGGAGCGCGTTAGATCTTCACCGATTGTGAAGCCGCTCACACCAGGCAGACACGGCGCGTATGCAGATGAGCGGCACCCGCGAAGCGGGTGTCGCGAAAAGTAGCGCTGGTCGTGGGTCCAAGAATGCAGCAAGGTCTGTCTCTCTCCAGAAAGGGTAGCAGCCCCAGAAGCACCCACTCGATGTTTAGGCTCAGGCAGTCTTATTTCCGTGAGGCAGGGGGCGTGGCCGCCGGGGGAAGAGGCACCAGCTGAGTCAGCTAGGGCTGCTGGTCCTCGCAGTCCTCCGGTCGGCTCCACGCGCAATCCAACGCTCTATGCCACACCTGGGAGCGCGTTAGATCTTCACCGATTGTGAAGCCGCTCACACCAGGCAGACACGGCGCGTATGCAGATGAGCGGCACCCGCGAAGCGGGTGTCGCGAAAAGTAGCGCTGGTCGTGGGTCCAAGAATGCAGCAAGGTCTGTCTCTCTCCACAAAGGGTAGCAGCCCCAGAAGCACCCCACAATCACAATGCTGCACAGTGTTGAGATTGGTCTGAGCACCGTGGTTTGGCGCTCAGCCAGAGACAGGGAGCCTAAGCATGACCTCCACCGAGACTGAAATACCGCCTGTGCGGTTAACATGCAAAGTGCGCATGGCGATTTGTCCGGCTAGAGGCAGCTGGCTAAACTGTCATGCACACTTATAACAGTGGATACCACGCCCTATTGGTGCTTGTTATCCCCCTGGCCAACCCCCAGTACTCTGGGACACAAAATAAAATGATGAACCGTGGTTTATTATAGTTTTCTTTTACACTGCTGGAAGGGAGGGGGATGCTCGTCTGCCATGGTGAATGAGCCACCACTGTATGTACTTATAAGTACAGAATTTTAATCCATCATGACCCCTGAGATGTCATCAGTGAACACAGACAGGAGCATCCGTACACATGCAGTGAATGTGGAAAGACTTATTGAGTCCCGCTCATCTCATGGGCCATAAATGAGAACCCATTCATTCTCTTCATGTACCTCAATGTACTCAACAAAATTCATCTGAAGCAGCTGCATTGTGGAAAATTATCCTTTTTTAAAAGAATAAAAACCTTTGTTTTAGTACAAATATATTTATTAAAATAGAAATATCACAATTTATCAAATTGTGTAATGAACAGTCTTCAGTAAGTAAAACAATGGATTGCGGAACAATGTGCGATATTAAATATGAAATGTTACCCGTGTATACCATGTAACTCAGCAGCATTTAGACATTGATTTTAAGTAAAAACAGTTCATATATTGCACAATTAATATTAGAAAAAACAATAAGTGATTTGTCACACCTGAGAATAATTTGCAAACTAGAAGTACATACATCTTCCAGATTACATCTTTGAGTCTTGCCGGAGCTGACTTATCAGTCATCCTTCCAAGGGCAATTAAAGGCATGAAAATGAGTTGAGTAATATCTATTTTTAAGGGCCAGTGGGTATTAGCGTATATTACTTAAGGGCCAGTGTGTGACAGCATATATTCCTTAAGGACCAGTGGGTTTTAGCATATATTCCTTAAGGACCAGTGGGTTTTAGCATATACTACTTAAGGACCAGTGGGTATTAGCATATATGACTTAAGGACCTGTGAGTATTAGCATATATGACTTAAGGACCAGTGGGTATTAGCATATACTACTTAAGGACCAGTGGGTATTAGCATATACTACTTAAGGACCAGTGGGTATTAGCATATACTACTTAAGGACCAGTGGGTATTAGCATATATTACTTAAGGCCAGTGGGTATTAGCATATATTATTTAAGGACCAGTGGGTATTAGCATATATTACTTAAGGACCAGTGGGTATTAGCATACATTACTTAAGGGCCAGTGGGTATTAGCGTATATTACTTAAGGGCCAGTGTGTGACAGCATATATTCCTTAAGGACCAGTGGGTTTTAGCATATATTCCTTAAGGACCAGTGGGTTTTAGCATATATTACTTAAGGACCAGTGGGTATTAGCATATATGACTTAAGGACCAGTGGGTATTAGCATATATTACTTAAGGACCAATGGGTATTAGCATATATTACTTAAGGCCAGTGGGTATTAGCATATATTATTTAAGGACCAGTGGGTATTAGCATATATTACTTAAGGCCAGTGGGTATTAGCATATATTATTTAAGGACCAGTGGGTATTAGCATATATTACTTAAGGCCAGTGGGTATTAGCATATATTATTTAAGAACCAGTGAGTATTAGCATATATTATTTAAGGACCAGTGGGTATTAGCATATATTACTTAAGGCCAGTGGGTATTAGCATATATTATTTAAGGACCAGTGAGTATTATCATATATTACTTAAGGACCAGTGGGTATTAGCATATACTGCTTAAGGACCAGTGGGTATTAGCATATACTACTTAAGGACCATGGGTGGTGCAGTTTGTGACGTGTTGACAATAAGTATTTAGCATTGTTAATAACAGAACTTGTATGGTAACAGTAGGACGTCAGATTCTGAATATATCCTTAGAACCCACTGCCAAGGGCTATACCAGTTGTTAAAGGCCCTGAACCCAAGTTATAGGCCCGAGCCACAGAGAAGGACCATTAACGAGGTTGAGGGCCTTTCACAACCGGTATAGCCTGAGGCAGAAGGGCTATAAGGGTATTGAACATTTTACCTGTTAAGTGCAGAATGTTCAAAATTAAAAAAGGGAGAAACAGAAAGCCAAACATTGGAATGTTTGAGCGCCAGGCTTATACAAGCCGTTAGGAGCCCAGCGCTGATCCATTGTCTTTAATGGCGCTCTCATCATTCCAGTGTTCTAATAAGGAGTAGAAGGTTTAAAACCGCAGTCGCAAAAACATTTTAACATAACAGGTCTACTTTAGGGAGTACTTTAATCCATAAGGGTCAGGATGAAATGCTGGGTTGACCTGCCAGTATTCAAACCTAAGACCTTTCCATGGAATAATGTCCCCCACAGTAGATGCATTAATCCAGATCTCCCCTCCTTCACTCACCGCCCCTGGGGAAGGGGTCACTTCATCAAGTAACAGACAACTCGTAATAAGGCCCATAGGAGTGTATGTGAGACCAAGGACCGTACGGTGCACTCTAGCTTTTTCTAGAAGCCAGTGCGAGGTACAAGGAGAGCGTGATGCTTCATGTGGCGAAACATGAACCTGTCGCCCATGTTTGAACTCTTGTGGAGCACAGAAGGCTCAAAAAAGATACAACCAGCAATGAAAATGTTCACAGAACCCAATTTCCAATGATTCAGTGGTCCCACAACTATTAGTCATAGCAAGGTTTGGGACACACCCGTAACAAGACATAGGGCCTGATTTATATCTCGGCGGACGGGTTACTCCGTCACAACGGTGATAGATATCCCGTCCGCCGAAATATAAATCCCTCAGGACAGAATGGGATTTATTTTTCGGTGGACGGCACAGCCGCCACCATTGTGACGGAGTAACCCGTCTGCCGGGATCGAATCAGGCTCATAGTTACTCACTCTTTGTCAAGATCTTTTACAATGGTGGCTGGACCCCGGAAGAGACAGATTAGTGTTAATGCCAGGTGTGGCCACTATCGGTGTGCAGGTGAAATGACATTTGGGGGTTCGCGAGAGATCCATGGATGTAGACATTCATACTGAGCTCCATGAAGTCAACGAGAACTCTGTAAGCCACCATAATCAGTCCACAATCCCCCCTGACCGCACACTCGCTGACACCAAGCAGTCAACCGGTGGACTGTTCAAAGGTGTCACAAGCTGAGGTGAGATGGAGCCGGGTGAGCCGGAGGGAAGCCCTTCCTCTCCCATCACCAGGGTACTCTCCCAGACCATCACCTCAGTAGAGTTGCCTACAGCAGGCCCCAGGCCTGGACGGATTCAAACCTGAGACCGCAAGGATACCCAAAACTCCCCACACAGCCAGACTAACCCACTGAGCTGCTCCTCGGAACAGAAACAGGGTGGCTAAAAGTGGAAAGACCAAAGGGGGATGAACACGGAAACCAAGGTATGTTTCAACAGGTCAGTATCTCGACAAGGCTGCCAGGTCTCTTGCACGTGGGATACGTCAGGTGGACACGATACATTAAAATGATTGTACAGATAAAACTGTCCCAGTGTTGTGAGAGAAACACACTATTCCTTTATACGGAGCCGAAGAGATCCCCAAGCGAGTCTTCAGGTGGTCTACTGCAGCTCATTGACGACCGCAATCTTGGAGGACACTTCAGGAAGTTCTGAATCTTGACTTGCAACTGTTGGTATTCCAGGATCAGGACAGTATTTTTTTTATAATATGCATCTGTGTGTAATGAGGTAGTTGTCATCCACATACATTTTCACGTCATCCATACATTTTCTATTTGCTCCAATTGAAGCTTTTTCCCATTAGTCCTTCATTGTCTGATGCAAGTGGACTCTGCTGAGAGCTGATCCACTACATCACTCTGTAAAAAGCTCATCCATCTTTAAAGACTGTCTTTGCCTTCCACTGTGCTGTTGTTGCGAGCTGTTCTAGGGTACAAAACAGCTCACTGTGTGTCTTGTGCTGTGGTCTTCTGCTGTGTGGCATTATTCATTAGCTGTATTCCCCGTTAGCACCAAACTTAATATTAACTAGTTACAAGATCAAGCAAAGCAATGGGTGATTTCCAGATTTTTAAATGGTGGCTGCAGTTCTTTTACTCCGGGTTATCCCTGCTCAGCATGTGGAGGGGCCATGTTAGTTGAGGGTGTGTCAACACTGCACGTGTGCTGTTCTACACCTGACCCAGAGTGTGTTACAGTTTTGCAGCACATAAGCTGTTACCACAGGCACTTGGCAGGAGTGGTTTTTCTCTCGAGACAACAATGTGATTTGTACTATGGGTTGTGGCACTGACTGTTATGCAGAAAGAGAGCTTGCTTGTTCATTCCACTAATTGTACTTAAAAAAAACAAGGGCCTCATTTATGAGCCCTTGCGTCAGTTTTGCGCTTCTGATGCGTCACTTTTTGTGACGCATCGGCGGCTTAAAACATGCCTCCTGTTGCGCACTATTTACAAAGTGAGGCATCTAAGCAGATGCGTCACTTTGTAAACACCTGCGCTACATTATACCTGTGTCAGGTATAATGTATGCAGGGGGGGGGGGCGTTCCCCCGCAAAAAGCCTTGTAGAAGTGATGCAGGGAAATCTATGAGATTTCACTGCGTCACTTCTAGGACGGCGTTGCGTCAAAATCTTGCACCTGCCTCACAGCAGGCGTAAGACTGACGCAGGCCCTTTCACATGGGGCTTGCCCTATGTGAAAGGACGCATTGCTGGAGTTGCGTCCCTTTTGTAACACACTCTAGCAATGCGTCACTTTTGCGCTTACAGAATCAGAAATACTGACGTATCTGTAACTCCTTGCGACATGATGTGTCATACATTAAATATGACGCATCAGGAATGTCGCAAGGAGTGCGCACTGAGAAGTGACGCATTGCTGCTTTCACGCAGCGATGCGTCATTTCTCATAAATGAGGCCCTAAAAGATTTGGGTTTTACATACTATTTCAATTCTTTGTCAACCCACAAATAATGTGTTTTCTACTTCATAACACACACAAAGAGAACATGCAATTAGCTTACATTTCATGAGGACACTCCTATAAATCCTTTTAAAATCCTAAAACTACACGTTTAAAAGCACCTAAACTCTACTTTAAAAAGAAAGTGTTCTCAAAGTTGAGGTCTCCAGTTATTTCTTTGTTTGCGTCTTCAGTTCCACCTCGATGGGGTAGTGATCGCTGACGGCCAAGGTCTGGAGAGAAACATGAAGTTTGTTTTAATACTAACATATTTAGAAACCCACTACAGGAGTTCATAAAAGAGCCCTGTACTGTGCTAGACAACACAACATCTGTACTCTAATACGGTTTATTTTGGTATATACACAGCAACAACTATCGCAGTAAACGCAATACCATACATATCTGAAACACACAAAAGGGGGTGGGAGGCTGCTTGCAAGAAATCTAACCACTGCCAATCTCTTGGGGAAGCACTCCGACGCTTGGTTATTTATCTCAGTTGGCTCCAGACACGAAAGGTGATGGTCCATGAAACCGGTCCTAGGATGCTTGTTTCCAGTCCAGGGAGGACCTGACCTGGCAGTTCGGGCTGGACCGTTCCCATGAGGCACAGGGTCAAGACTGGTTTGCATGCGGCTGGGTCCAAACTGAGGTGGCACAGTGAGCAAAAGGGATGCTTCCGTGAGCGCTTGGCAGTGGTCATACAAACTACACGCAGCCTTCTATCATCTTCTGTGTGTTTCACGTACCATAAACATGTATCATCTTTTCAAGTGATGGTCCATAAAACTTTGAAAGGAGAACTGATCCCGCCCATCTTAATCCTGCCATCCAATTACAGCGATACATTTAATGCTGCTCATCTATCACCTTGAGACCTTTTTCTGCCTGGAATGTCTGGTCTTCTGTACACACCTTCAAAAAGCATTGCTGCATGCACGTACAGTAAGTAAGGAGGTGCAGTTTGGAGAGAAGGTCCTCACACAAAATGGGATGTGCTTCCAGCAGAGAACAAAGGACATCAGGAAGACAAGCCAATTCTTTGCGTCTTTTGTCCTAAATAGAGGAGCTCCAGTATCCAAAAGAGCCGTCGCAACTTGTACTATCCAAACTTACTACAAATCGAATCGCACACCTCTAACACAAAGACCACAAGCACATTCTATGAGACAAAAGGAGCCACACTCGCCTTCATAGCCTCTGTCTCCATCAAGGATATTGGCATGGCAAGTTTGGATAGTTTGCTCTATCCATCTTGCGATGGCTTTTTGTTACTGGAGCACCTCTGTTTGGGACAAAGGACACAAATAACTGGCTTGTCTTCCTGATGTCCTTTGCTCTCTGAAGGAAGTACACAACGTCCTTTTGGGCATCCAGAGTGTGCAGGGTTCCCTCAGCATATGTTTTGGGTTTTGAGAAAAGGCCGGCAGCGGTAGTCTTTGCATGATATGGAAGTGAGACATCACCTTCGGTAGTTACTGTGAATTTGTCCTCATTATCCCTCTTTCCTTGTGTATTTGCAAGTAAGGTTCCTGTGTTGTAAGTACAGGTGAAGGGCTTTTAAGAGGGCCATCTTGAAGGATAAGTGTTTGAGACCAGTTTTGTGCAGTGGCTCAAAAGGACTAACCATGAGTTGTGTTCGTATTAAGTTTAGATTCCTTGGTGCGCCTATCATTTTTTCCCTTCTAAGAACCTCTTAATGGTACTTTGAAGAAGTCTGTGCTCTGGTGTAGGTACCTATGGCTGTAAGGGGCACCTTTAGCTACGTGTATGACCGTCCCCCCATCTCGGAAGTGGGTGACGTACTTGACCACTGTGATCTCTTGCGCCCATCCTTCCTTCGCTCCTTGTGTTTTACATCACTGAGTGAATCTACTCCACTTTTCTGTGTAGCATCTTCTTATATTTTCCCTTCTGGCCTCTCAGTACTACTACCAGGGCTCTGTGTGGCATCTTCAGGTGACCAAATCTACATTCCCAGGGTCCATGCTACTAGGCTAAAGGTTGCGAGTTCTGGATGATTTACCTGCTCCCACTTCAATGTTATTAAGTCTTGGTGCGAAGGTAGCTTGAGTATTCTGCAATTTTCATTAGATCCCAGAACCAGGTACGCTGGCCCCATGTGGGCGATTAATTTTAGTGACATGGCTACTTGTCAGCGCCATTGGTTTCATCAGCATTGGTGGAAAAGCGTACATAGGTGAAGCGTCCGCCCTCTGTGATGGTCCTTGTGATCCACCACTCCATCTCTTTCTGCAACTCTGCAGATACAACCACTAGATCTTTCCAACTTCTGGTCGCCTGTGATCATTGTGCTGGTGGCCACTCCTGGAGGGGACTCATGTGTAGGGGGATGCAGGAGGCCCATACCGTCTTTATTGTCCACTGTCTGCACTGTCCGAGACCTTCCCTTGTCATAGAGGTGAGCTTCCTGCATTAGTGCCAGTATCCTCTTGGTGGTTGGGAATGCCTTGGCTTTGGTTGAGTTCAATGTCGCACCTAAGAAGATCTTTTCCCTTTGTGGTGTTGGTAAGGATTTCTCTTGGTTCATGGTGAAGCCCACATTGTGCTGTGTTTGTGTAACTTTCCTTACGTTCCCCTGACACTGGTTGAACTATCCTGCTTTTACCAGCCAGTCGTCCAAGTAAGGGTAGAGATGGACCCTATGTCTTCGAATGGGGGCCCCTCGAACTGGTAATGTGTACCGTGACCACAAACCTCAGGAATATTGTGTGTTTGTTGCTCATTGGAACCTGGAGATATGTGTCTTTGAGTTCTATTGTCTCCATGTAATCCCCTTGCTTGCTTAACAGCGCCTTCATTTTAGCCTCCAGCCTCTGTCTCTTCCCTTCGATGTTGAGTGTTTTTTTTCTATGTCGAGCTTGGGAGCCTGGCTTTTCAGCGCTGAGGCTTTTTTCCATCAAGTCTTTTCATCTTTTCATCGCTCTTGATTGGTCTTCGACATCAAGGTCAGTTCTGGGGGTCAACTGCTAATGGTGTCTTGCAACTTTGACCAGTGAGGTTCCCTGTGATTTAGCTTTCCCTTGATCACCCTTGGTTTTGGTAGCGAGGCAGCCTTATGTTTCTACTCCAAGACCCCTTTGCTCGTGAGACGTAGGCCTTTCAGAGAGGTCTTCGGCTATACCATGCCACCTTTGTTTTTCTCTTGCTTTCAGTGTCTTTGGCTGGAACTCCAAACATGCAAAACATCCTTTGTGTAGGGGTTTTTCAGGTGACACAGGTTGCAGACCTTTTGTGCATCCTTCTGGGCATATGGATGGTGGCATTGTAGGCAAAACCTAAATGGGGTATGATTAATCCTGGTTATCATTAGCTGACCCTCGTGTTTGACACTGATTGCAATGGGTGTGTTTTGTTGGTGGAAAACTGTCTTCCCGCAATGTTGTGGTTGTGTCTAATGATGTTCTTTCGGTTCTTTGTTGTTTTTACTCCAGAAAAACTCAGGGAAAAGATCTACTGTCCTCTGAAAATCTTTTGCGCTGTCGCTCTGCGTCCAGACCCAGGGAGGGCAAAAAAAACCTGAAGATGGCAACCAAACAAACAGGCAAATGATGTCACAAGTAGATGGACCTAGAGGACAAAATGTTTGATGCCGCCCAGTCAAAATAAAAGATAAAAACCGATGACTAACAGAAGAACTCCGGTACTAACCTCTAAATGGCAGAAAGATGCACCGCATGTGAAGCCATAAAAAATGAATGCAGCAAAAACTTTGTTACATGCACACTATAGAACTTTTGTTTTCCTTCTATGTATCACTTGGTATGTGTTTCGAGTCATGTGTCTTGTGCTGTGCGCCTCTTGCTAAGTGTCTACTGCTATGTATCATGTGTCATATTGCGTCATTTGTCTTGCGCTGTGCCTTTGGACATGTCTCCTGCTATGCATCTATGCATGTGGCTTGTACTATTTATCAAGTACACTATTTCTCATGCTATGCATCTTGTGCTACTTGTCTTGTGCTAGGTGTCTAGTGCTAGTTTCTTGCTGCTATTGTCTGCTAGGATGTATCTCCTGCTAAATATAACATTTTGTCTTATGTGTCTCCAGCCATATGTCCTTGCTTTGTCTCCTGATTAGAGTTGTATGTTATGTCTTGTGTCCTGAATGCCATGCTCTGTTTCTCTTTCTATTTATCGTTTGCTATATTTTTATGTTATGCGACTCATGTTGCGTCTCCCCTGTATCTCCCGCTATGCGCTTCACGCCGCATGTCTATTGCTTTGCGTCTCCTGCTATGCACCTTGTGCTAGACATCTTGTGCTAAGTGTCTTTGGTTATGTTCCTGCTTTTATCTTGTCTCTGCAATCTATCTCCTGCTATGTATCACATGCTATGATTCTTGTGCTATCGGTCTGCTACTACATGTCTCCTCGAACCTACCCCACGCTCTGTGTCTGGTGCTGCATGTTCTGTGTTGTGATCTGTGTCCACATAATATGCATTTACTGCTGTGTCATGTGCTATGTGTCTAGTGTTGTGTCTCATGCTATCTCCAGTGTATGGAAGGAACATCTACCTATGTGTCTTCTAGTGCAGGCGGTGAACAGACAAAATATCGACTCCAAAATATCGACTGGACATAATATCGAGTTTTAAATATAGACTGGACAAAATATCGACTGGACATACTATCGACTACAAAAATATCGTTTTTCAGGTAAGTGAAGTAATATCGACTGTATAAAATATAGATAGCATAAATATCGAATTTTTAATAATATATAATATTTTATAGTGTCTATTTATGTAATAATATGTGTGAAAAGTGTGTATTAATGTTATAAAATATTTTATTAAATGGATTTTGTTTTTTTAATAATTGCGTTATGTAATTCTGTAGCGGGTTGTGGGTTTATAGGGGAATAGGGTGGGAAGTAATTTAATAATAATTAATTAATTAATATATGTTTGTAAATATTTATAATTAATAATTAATTGATAATTAATAATAATTAGTTAATTAATTAATATAATTTTGTACATATTTTGAATTAGTAATTAATTGGTAATTGATTAATTGTAATTAGTTAATTACATTAATTAGAGTACATTTAAATATATATAATTTTGTGTTATTGTTAAGTAATTATTTGGGAAAAAATAATATTAATTATTAAAATAATTACAGCTAATGTGCTAATATATTTACTTTATTGCTATTGTTAATTAATAATTATTTGGTAATTAAATAATATTGATAAATTTTGGGTAAAGGAGTATTTTTAGGGTTCAGGGTCAGTTTTCAGTTTTTTGGTAAAGGGGCATTTTTAGGGTTCAGGGTCAGTTTTCAGTTTTTGGGTAAAGGGGCATTTTTAGGGTTCAGGGTCAGTTTTCAGTTTTTGGGTAAAGGGGCATTTTTAGGGTTCAGGGTCAGTTTTCAGTTTTTGGGTAAAGGGGCATTTTTAGGGTTCAGGGTCAGTTTTCAGTTTTTTGGGTAAAGGGGCATTTTTAGGGTTCAAGGTCAGTTTTCAGTTTTTGGGTAAAGGGGCATTTTTAGGGTTCAGGGTCAGTTTTCAGTTTTTGGGTAAAGGGGCATTTTTAGGGTTCAGGGTCAGTTTTTAGTTTTTGGGTAAAGGGGTATTTTTAGGGTTCAGGGTCAGTTTTGGGTTTTTGGGTAAAGGGGTATATTTTAGGGTTCAGGGTCAACAAATAAGATTGTAAAAAATTATTTTTATTATTTTCATTTATTATTTAATTATTATAATTTAATTTAAGTATTTTTAAGTATATTTTAGTAATTAAAATTTAATATTAATTTAATTTAACACTGTTTTTAATAAAGTCGATATTTTTTACATCTATATTATTGTTAACGATATTTTGTACTCGATATTTTTGTACTTACCTGTTTGTAGATAGAAAGTCGATATTTTGTCTGTCGATATTTTGGCAACGATATTTTTGCAGGTCGATATTTTGGCAGTCTATATTATTTCAGTGATCCAGTGCAGGCCACTGTCCAGTGGCTTAACACAAAATGATGCCTCCCGGCAGAATGTGAAGAGGGGCCCATTAGTCTGCCATCTCACAGATAACAGCCTCTGAATACCCTGTACCCTTGTTCCTGGATAGGAATCCGGGTTATTTTTACTCACCTCAGTTCCCAAATTCCTACCGGTTTTCTTAGTGACCCTGGCTCTTCGATCAGTAACAGCCCCCCCCAGTGCCTTGAGACCCTCACGGGTATGTAGTGCACTTTAGAAATGCATTGATTGATTGATTGATTGGCCCTCACACCCCCTAATGGTGTCATGCTTCATCATTGGGTCTCATCCAGTTCCCTATAAACCAGGATTAAGCATGGGCGGAAAATCCGTTACGCTCGTGGATTTTGCGGATTTTCGGTAAATTCGCAATCCGCGAGATTCGCGAATTTCCCGCAAAATCCGCAAATTCGCACGCAGCGGATTTTTTTTCTTTGCGGTGTAAGTTCGCAATTGCGAACATGTAGGTGCGGCGGGCAGCAACAATCTCGCACTCGCGAAATTAGAAAAATTGCAATTCTGCACAAGAAATCTACTAGCAAGCAGCATAGACCTTCTGAAAATGATTATTTTTATCAGAATAACTCCTCAGGTTGACATTTGCCTGCACTTTTTTAGATTTGAGGCCTTTTGATTTTCTTTGGATAACTTTTGGATTAGAAATCAACTTTCTCATATAAGCTTGGTGGGGCATTAAAGTTGCTGTAATGCTGCTCTGCAGAAAAACGAGTTTTGCAAAAGTGAAAGCAGGTTCAAAAGTTCAAACTCATCATTAGTAACCGTTCCCTGTAGTGCTTCCTGACAAGGGCCCCTCCAGAGTTCAGTTGCTAGTTGCAACAATTGTATGACCCTGCTCTGACCCTCACAGCAGGCTCATAGAATAGCTACAAGTAGGCCACAAAGGTTCTGGAAAAAAAATTGCACTGCAACAGAAAGCAAATTACAGATAAGGAAGCAGGTGCCAGACTGGAATTTTAAAACAGTGACACATTAATAAATCAACCCCAAATTAATTCATGTCAGTTGAAGCAGGCAGGTGTGCTTGCTTTTCCCCCCCATAATTTACAGTGATGATGAACCAGAGGGTGGCATAAGGCATTGATGTACCAGAGGGTGGCATGGGTGAAACAGAGGAGGCAGGGGTGAAACAGAGGGTGCTGGGAACCTGTGATGATGAACCAGACGTAGAAACAACATAATCTTGACCGTTGCGAGCCGACATGTAAGTTCGCAATTGCGAACTGTTACAAAACCCTCGCGAACTGTCAGAAATCCTTGCGAACTGGCAGAAATCCTTGCGAACACTAAAAAAAAATCCGCAAATTCCCAGTTCAGTTGCTAGTTGCAACAATTGTATGACCCTGCTCTGACCCTCACAGCAGGCTTATAGAATAGCTACAAGTAGGCCACAAAGGTCCTGGAAAAAAAAATTGCACTGCAACAGAAAGCAAATTACAGATAAGGAAGCAGGTGCCAGACTGGAATTTTAAAACAGTGACACATTAATAAATCAACCCCAAATTAATTCATGTCAGTTGAAGCAGGCAGGTGTGCTTGCTTTTTCCCCCCATAATCTATAGTGATGATGAACCAGAGGGTGGCATAAGGCATTGATGTACCAGATGGTGGCATGGGTAAAACAGAGGGTGGCAGGGGTGAAACAGAGGGTGCTGGGAACCTATGATGATGAACCAGACGTAGAAACAACATAATCGTGACCGTTGCGAGCCGACATGTAAGTTCGCAATTGCGAACTGTTACAAAACCCTCGCGAACTGTTAGAAATCCTTGCGAACTGGCAGAAATCCTTGCGAACACAAAACAAAAATCTGCAAATTCGCGAGAATTCGCGGATTTTGCGGATTGCGAGTTCACAAATTCGCAAAATTCGCGAACGCCAGATTCGCAAAATTCGCCCATGGGTAACCAGGATGGGCTCGACCATTTTTCAGGAGCGCTTAGGATATTCCTTTGATGGGGGTCTAAATATCATAAGATAAAAATACCTAGGGTGCACTCAGGTATCGCTTTATGTTAAGGTGCCCCTGGTATGGTTAAAAATGCTCTGTGAGTGTTATAACTTGCATCCTAAATATTGTCGCCATGTTTCAGCCCTCCTTCCGCAGGCCATTCAGGGTCCGGGCTTTAATCAGGACTAAGGTTAGTACCCCACTCTGTTCGTCACTGCATCCCGTATCCCTGCTCCTACCGGTCAGGGCTCCTGAAGACAATACAAGATTTACAAGCAGGAGACCCTCTCTTTATCTTACTTGTTATCTAGAAGTCAACTTACTACTCCAAGTGCGCAGAGCTTTCTTTACACCAATTTCCGCTCTGCTCTTTCCCGTTTGTAGTGGCTACTGAGAAGCAGGCCGTGTTTTTCTAGGATCCATTGCGATTGCAGCTCCCTGCGTGCTGCTACATCATCTAGTACATTTGCGTCCTTCTGCGTATGTGTCTACTGGGATGCTGGGAATTTTATTTTTATTTTGGTTACCATACATACATGCGTCTACAGTCTTAACATACGTACATCTTGTACGTGCATATGTCTTCTTCACTGCGATGCTAGTTGAAATTGTGGTTCCTCGAGCACTCTTTGAGCATCTCGATACCGGTGGAATCCCATTGACACATACTATAGTCACCGGGCACAACTCATTCCCAAATGTTTCTACGTACTCTATGACTCTTTTTTATACAAATACATTTGCTGCGAGTAGCGTTGTTCTTACTCGTTATTGTTTAACAGTAGTCTTTTACACCAAGGCCCTAACATGATGATATAGAGTATTCAATATTCTGAAGTACATTTTTGTGTCATTTTTAAACATTGTTCACACTCCTCCTGTTAGCAGCCCCACCCTAAAGCGTTGTTTGAGCAGCATGTCTTATATCCCTGCTCTGTAAGGTGTTCATCCTATGGAAGTTCACAGAGGGAATACAGGGCTGTTTAAGCCCTCACCATTCAGTGACGCCATGTTGATGGGATCCCAATCTATAGGCCCACCTTCGCTCACATTCCAGTAGGGCTCTAGTCATATTCCCCTTCTGTACTAGACTCTCATTACTGTCCATCTCAGGTCATTTCCATCGTGCCCAACTTGTTGCTCTGCGGTTACACCTAACAGTGCTTCGACGTTCACCAATCCTCTGTTTATCCTTTCTAGTAGACATTCCTACATCTTTTAGTCCACTGGGTCACACAATCATGTAGATTACTTTGATCGAGTTACTATCTGTATGTTTCCTGGGGTGCTCTAGTTTTTGATTGATTCTAGTGGTGTGTTGTAAGTCCGGGGCAGTGGACCCCTTACTTGTTGTACACCCCATAATGTGTTCTACGCCTGTTTGTCCTTTCTCTAGGTCTTGTGTGGACAACTCTGTCTCTGATGCTAGTGATATGATAAAAGCAAAACATATGGAGCTCGACTTTGAGGTCACTGCTATTTAGTATACGCCAATCTTTAGTTATGGTACTTTTTACGGCATTAGAGGCATTGGTGTAGGTGCCTACACATTAATTGGTGTGGTTCCACTTTATTGTTATCTGCAGACAAGGTGTCTTTGTGGCTATTACTGGCTCTCTTTTCTGCTTTCATTACCAGGCTGCTGTAGTAGTCTCTCTCCATCAGTGTCTTTCTCAATAAATTAGTCTCAACTCTGTAATCAACAAGATCTGAGCAGTTGTGCCTTATTCGCAAGAATAGACCTTCTGGTAGGTTTTCTCTAAGTGCGCATGGGTGGGCGCTGTTAAAGTGCAGCAGTCTGTTCTCATCTGTGGGCTTGGTGTGTTCAGCTGTTTTCAGTGTTCCCGCCTCTGACCCAATTTTTAGCTCTAGAAAAGGCGATTCATGATAACATATTGTCAGTGTAAACCTCAAACACGAGTTTTGTTTGTTGATCCAGTCCTTCGAGCCATGCCATGGTATAAACACATCGTTGATGTATCTGCGCCATACCTTTATGTGCTCGTGGTAGGGGTTGTTAGTCCAAATGTGTTGCTGTTCAAACTGTTGTTCATAGAGAAAGCCAGGCTGGGAGAAAATGTACTACCCTAGAAGTAACGTTTTATTGTTCATAAATTGTCCCTTCAGACTTGAAATAGGTTTTTTTTAGTGCAAGAGTGCATTGCTTGAAGAATCAGCGGACACATCTCTAAGCGCTGGCCCCTCCTCCCACCGAGCCGGACCAATGAATACCCAACCTTTTATAGACTTCGATTGGCGCTTCGCCCGGCTCGCTGCACTACTAACCTCTTCATCCGTCAGATCATATTCTTCCTGGAAGTTGAACGGCTTCGCTGAGTTGGGAACGATCCCCTCGTACATCTCATTGTGGATCACAATCCTAAGAGAAAAGCAAAGGAAAAACCATTATTCAGGAAATGTTACATTTTTGGACTTTGCTGTAAAATGTGTCCAAAAACTAAATGAAACCTATATGGCCTCAGTGTGAAGAGATACTGGAGTCAAATAAGGGCCGTTAGTGATGGCAGGTCATGGATCCGGGATCGCAATCCTTGTGCTTCACTAATCGCTTCAACTTTTCACCTCAACGCGGTCCCCAGCCGAGATCCTGCGTAGAGGTGTCTCTTTAGGACTAATGGTGGCCAAGGCTCGACCAAATGATTTCTCTGGAAACCTAAAGGCTAGAGCAGTGTTTCAAAGGACTTTATATTCAAAATTTGCTGTGCCGACCAATGACAGCAGGCATCACACTAGGGGTATTGACCGACGGCTTCCGGGTCACACTGGATAGCGAGTGGGGTTGGTACAGGCCCCTCTCTGGGCAAAGAGAGAGTTATGGACAAAGACGGCTTAACCTTCTTGATTGTAAAGGCAATGGAGCAAATGCTCAACCAAGATGCCTCTTGCTTCTGCTGGGCAGCCGGTCAAGGGTGACCTTCCAGCTCTTGTAGTGTTGGTTCCTTGTGATCCCCAGGACAGTCCTTCCAGCCATCTTGGCTCAGGTCACTCCTCTGGTCAAGCCCAGTTCAGCTCCTCTGCCGGTCGTTAGGTCTAACTTCTCTCCTCATCTCAAACAGCTGAATCTGCAGGTTCACCCAACTTAGGCCATCTGGAGAGACACCAGCAACAGCACAGAGGCCCAACTCCTGATCCTACACTCTTCCTTCCTTGTACAGAGGGACAAGGCTCCTCAGGGTTTGACTGACGGGGGTGAGCCTTGTACTGTCTGACTGGTTTAGGGCAAATTCTACCAGATCCAACCGGTTGGGCTGCAGTTTTCTAATGCTCTGGTGTTCCCACTGAAACCAGCCTGAGGTGCCTCAGGTTTGATGTGTGCTTGCCTCACCTAGATTCTACATTGACTGGGGAGATTGCCACAACATAGGAAATAGATTGGGCGTCAAGGGTGACGATGAGTGGGGGGATTGCAGTGGCGGGGAGAAAGGTACTGTAAATCTAAGGGGCTTGTGATCTCCTCCATCCACCAGGTACATTCGTTTCAGGGACATCACAGTGTGCAGCTGTAGATGGGAGTTGTCTGAGGTGGACCTAAACAACCCATCACCTTCTGAATCAAGGGGATCAAAGTATTCATCAGTCCAGTTACACCCACAATCCCACACCCGCACACACCTTATGGGTATCCATCCATCATACATGTTCCAGGCATGATGAAGTACAAGGACCCCATTTATGGGGGACTGAACAGACCTTTCTCTGGGAGAACTGCAAGGCACTCGTCCCATAGGTGAGCAGGTAAGAGATGCACATCTGACAAGAAGCCTTTACTACTCCTGGTCACTTGGGCCCTGGATAGAGAGAAAAGTAGCCGTTCTCAATCAGATAGGGGTATGCTTTGGGTGTCTGTAGCGACAGGATAATTTGTTCTATTTTAGACTGGTGGTGACTATGATCCACTGCCATCTTAGTTTTAGACGCATTTGCGCTTATTTGTAGGGTTTACCTATGTACTTTGACAGGGTTTAGTGCCTTCTTTACCTCTTTTCGGGCCTAAAGGCCTAAAAGCTAGAGAGAAGCCATCTTTGATTCTGCCTCGTCTGTCTGAGGCGCTTGTAGGGTAGAGGTAATGTTTAGAGTTTAGCCTGTTATTCGCTAGTAAGAAACCGGTCAAGACTGGCCCTTATCGAAGGAATGTGTTTGTCTCCCCGGCTCTAGACGCAATACGCAGGTGACCACTGTGGATGCGCAGGGAGCCTGGGGACTGGTACAGGAATTCGATGGGAGTCGGCCTGTTACTGGAAATTTCCATGAAGAGAGAGAGCTCTATATTATTAAGGAGCGAGAGGGCAGAAGACAGAAGGAGATGTGCAGAGTGGATAGAAGAAGTTGGTCAGAAGGCTGGTGCAGAGAGTGTGGTGTCATCAGCAAGTTGAAATCCTGAGATGAAGAAGGAAAGTGATTGAAGGTCTTGTAGTGACATCGTACAGGAGTTGTAGAAACTGAAACCAGAAGAGGGTTCGAGTGTTTTGGAACCGTGTCAGTCTAGACGAGGCATAGCAGTGCAGAGGTGCATTCGTGGGTGCAGAGCAGAGTCCTGAACAGATTAAAGACAGAGCGAGAGAGAGAGGGACCGACTCAACTGCCAAGATGGAAAGATGCACGCCTTAGGTGAGGCGTTCTAAGCTAGTGTAGTATATATATATATGTAATCATCTATTTGCTCCCCTTTTAGGTCATAGGTAGTGTCTAAGCAAAATTATGTTTCTTTTGTTCATTCTGCCATGCTTAATTGTAGAATAAAGAGATCTTAGTAATGAATATCTTTGAATGTTGTTTTTATGAATGAGATTAACCTTTCCTTTTAACCAGGTGCTGACACACAGAAGGATGGGATATTCCCTTCTGAGAAGGTAACTGATGATGGGGGAGAGTGTGAGCTTCATTTGAGGAATAACTTTTAAAGGTGAACCCTTATTAATGTAGATACAGTAGTTAGGAGGCTAAGTACAAATTGTCGGGTGACGTTAAAGAATCGTCGGGTGACGTTAAAGAATCGTCGGGTGATGTTAAAGAATCGTCGGGTGATGTTTAAGAGTCAGTTATTCAGTGAGGTGACTATAGGATGTGATATGGAATTCCTTAGATGTTAGTGGTATTTTTGACTATATAGGTTTGTAAATAGCTCTTTTCCCCATTCTCAGGTGGGTATTCTAGATATTATGTGTTATGGGGCCTGAGAAGGGTGTGGTTGTGTGACGACTGGGTTAGCTACGATTGATAGGCTGCTTGGTTCGAGATTCCGGTCGTTACAGTGTCTACCGACATCAAAGCACAGCTCTGCGTTGACAAGAATGTAAAAGACAGGGAGCAACTCCCATGGGCTTGCATGATTTTTAAAATCTGAGACGGACAGCTAGGCTTCTAAATCATTTCACTACATAATTTTGCCTTGCTGGACAAAAGCTACTGACTTGTGAACATGCCTAAGGCACCCTGGGTATTGAAACTTGAGTGGGGCCCTATTCCTGTTAGGGCGGTATTTTCAAGCGCTCTGTCATTCTGGAACTAACTAACAAAGCCTCCAACCCACAGATGTACGCAGCCTTATACCTGGATCCGCAAAACGTAAGGCCCGGGGGCCATGTATATTGAATTCCTTTGTGTGTCTTCCCTGCTCCATTCACCTCCTGATGTTTACAATCTATAGAAACAACAGATGTCTCCAGAAGGTTTCTATGAACCCCAGAAATCTCACCTTGGGTTCAAATTGAAAGAGATTGGAAGAATGCTTGAATAAATAAAGCAGACCCTCAGGGTGGCCCTGGCTTCCTCTCCTGCCCAGCACACCAGAAATACTGAGCCCTCAGTCAGTGTTGGGAACCCATCTGGAAACCAAGGAGGCCAGCACATCAGTGCAGGATGAGACATCTCATCAGCAATGGACCCAATGATAGTCTTTATACTCACTCCAGACTGAGCTGAAGTCTTGGAGCGTGAGGAATGCCCTGCGGGTGGGACCATCTTACCGGTCATAAGAGCAATCCGTTGTTTTGGACGCTGTTGTGTCTTGATCGTCACAGATCAGCCAATGGAAGCTTGTGTCCTCCCTCAGCCGAATATTCTTCATTTTTTTCTTCGAAACATATGATCCCTCCGCATTGAAGTCACCCAGAATCATCACTCTCTAGAGAAAAAGTAGAAGGTGGATATGATATGAGGAGAAATGAGAACCAATTCCCACAGCGCATACATGCATGAGATGAGGAGACATAAGAACCAATGCCCGCAGCGCGTGGATGCATGAGATGAGGAGGCATAAGAACCAATGCCCACAGCGCATGGATGCATGAGATGAGGAGACATAAGAACCAATGCCCACAGCGCATGGATGCATGAGATGAGGAGGCATAAGAACCAATGCCCACAGCGCATGGATGCATGAGATGAGGAGGCATAAGAACCAATGCCCACAGCGCATGGATGCATGAGATGAGGAGACATAGGAACCAATGCCCGCAGCGCATGGATGCATGAGATGAGGAGGCATAAGAACCAATGCCCACAGCGCATGGATGCATGAGATGAGGAGACGTAAAAAACAATTCCCACAGCGCATGGATGCGTGAGATGAGGAGACATAGGAACCAATGCCCGCAGCGCGTGGATGCATGAGATGAGGAGACGTAAAAAACAATTCCCACAGCGCATGGATGCATGAGATGAGGAGACATAGGAACCAATGCCCGCAGCGCATGGATGCATGAGATGATTAGATGTAAGAAACAATGAACATAGCATGTGGCTGCATGAGATGAGGAGGCATAAGAACCAATGCCCGCAGTGCGTGGATGCATGAGATGAGAAGACATAAGAACCAATGAACGCAGCATGTCGATGAATGATATGAGGAGACGTAAAAACCTATGCCCACAACACATAAATGCATGAGATGAGTAGGCATAATTAAGAACCAATGCCCGCAGCGCATGGATTGAGATGAGGAGATATGAGAACCAATGCCTGCAGAGTATGGATGCATGAGATGAGGAGGCATAAGAACCAATGCCCACAGCGCATGGATGCATGAGATGAGGAGGCATAAGAACCAATGCCCGCAGCGCGTGGATGCATCTGATGAGGAGGCATAAGAACCAATGCCCGCAGCGCGTGGATGCATGACATGAGGAGGCATAAGAACCAATGCATGCAGCGTGTGGATGCATGAGATGAGGATACATAAGAACTAATGCCCATAGCGCATGGATGCATGACATGAGGAGGCATAAGAACCAATGCCCGCAGCGCATGGATGCATGAGATGAGGAGGCATAAGAACCAATGCCCACAGTGCATGGATGCATGAGATGAGGACTCAGAAGAACCAATGCCCGCAGCGCATGGATGCATGAGATGACAAGGCATAAGAACCAATTCCCACAGAGCATACATGCATGAGATGAGGAGACATAAGAACCAATGCCCGCAGCGCATGGATGCATGAGATGAGGAGGCATAAGAACCAATTCCCACAGAGCATACATGCATGAGATGAGGAGACATAAGAACCAATGCCCGCAGCGCATGGATGCATGAGATGACAAGGCATAAGAACCAATTCCCACAGAGCATACATGCATGAGATGAGGAGACATAAGAACCAATGCCCGCAGCGCATGGATGCATGAGATGAGGAGGCATAAGAACCAATTCCCACAGAGCATACATGCATGAGATGAGGAGACATAAGAACCAATGCCCGCAGCGCATGGATGCATGAGATGAGGAGGCATAAGAACCAATTCCCACAGAGCATACATGCGTGAGATGAGGAGGCATAAGAACCAATTCCCACAGAGCATACATGCATGAGATGAGGAGGCATAAGAACCAATGCCCACAGCGCATACATGCATGAGATGAGGAGGCATAAGAACCAATGCCTACAGAGCATGGATGCATGAGATGACAAGGCATAAGAACCAATGCCCGCAGCGCATGGATGCGTGAGATGAGGAGGCATAAGAACCAATGCCCACAGAGCATGGATGCATGAGATGAGGAGACATAAGAACCAATGCCCACAGCGCATACATGCATGAGATGAGGAGGCATAAGAACCAATGCCTACAGAGCATGGATGCATGAGATGACAAGGCATAAGAACCAATGCCCGCAGCGCATGGATGCGTGAGATGAGGAGGCATAAGAACCAATGCCCACAGAGCATACATGCATGAGATGAGGAGGCATAAGAACCAATGCCTACAGAGCATGGATGCATGAGATGACAAGGCATAAGAACCAATGCCCACAGCGCATACATGCATGAGATGAGGAGGCATAAGAACCAATGCCCGCAGCGCATGGATGCGTGAGATGAGGAGGCATAAGAACCAATGCCCACAGAGCATACATGCATGAGATGAGGAGGCATAAGAACCAATGCCCACAGCGCATAGATGCATGACATGAGAAGACATAAGAACCAATGAACACAGCGCATGGATGCATGAGATGAGGAGACATAAGAACCAATGAACACAGCGCATGGATGCATGAGATGAGGAGGCATAAGAACCAATGCCCGCAGCGCATGGATGCGTGAGATGAGGAGGCATAAGAACCAATTCCCACAGAGCATACATGCATGAGATGAGGAGGCATAAGAACCAATGCCCACAGCGCATACATGCATGAGATGAGGAGGCATAAGAACCAATGCCTACAGAGCATGGATGCATGAGATGACAAGGCATAAGAACCAATGCCCGCAGCGCATGGATGCGTGAGATGAGGAGGCATAAGAACCAATGCCCACAGAGCATGGATGCATGAGATGAGGAGACATAAGAACCAATGCCCACAGCGCATACATGCATGAGATGAGGAGGCATAAGAACCAATGCCTACAGAGCATGGATGCATGAGATGACAAGGCATAAGAACCAATGCCCGCAGCGCATGGATGCGTGAGATGAGGAGGCATAAGAACCAATGCCCACAGAGCATACATGCATGAGATGAGGAGGCATAAGAACCAATGCCCACAGCGCATGGATGCATGACATGAGAAGACATAAGAACCAATGAACACAGCGCATGGATGCATGAGATGAGGAGACATAAGAACCAATGAACACAGCGCATGGATTCATGAGATGAGGAGGTATAAGAACCAATGCCCACAGCGCATACATGCATGAGATGAGGAGGCATAAGAACCAATGTCTACAGAGCATGGATGCATGAGATGACAAGGCATAAGAACCAATGCCCGCAGCGCATGGATGCGTGAGATGAGGAGGCATAAGAACCAATGCCCACAACGCATACATGCATGAGATGAGGAGGCATAAGAACCAATGCCCACAGCGCATACATGCATGAGATGAGGAGGCATAAGAACCAATGCCCGCAGCGCATGGATGCGTGAGATGAGAAGACATAAGAACCAATGAACGCAGCATGTCGATGAATGATATGAGGAGACGTAAAATCCTATGCCCACAACACATAAATGCATGAGATGAGGAGGCATAATTAAGAACCAATGCCCGCAGCGCATGGATTGAGATGAGGAGATATGAGAACCAATGCCTGCAGAGTATGGATGCATGAGATGAGGAGGCATAAGAACCAATGCCCACAGCGCATGGATGCATGAGATGAGGAGGCATAAGAACCAATGCCCGCAGCGCGTGGATGCATCTGATGAGGAGGCATAAGAACCAATGCCCGCAGCGCGTGGATGCATGACATGAGGAGGCATAAGAACCAATGAACGCAGCGCGTGGATGCTTTAGATGAGGAGACGTAAAAAACAATTCCCACAGAGCATACATGCATGAGATGAGGAGGCATAAGAACCAATGCCCACAGTGCATGGATGCATGAGATGAGGAGGCATAAGAACCAATGAACGCAGCACGTGGATGCATGAGATGAGGAGGCATAAGAACCAATGCATGCAGCGTGTGGATGCATGAGATGAGGAGACATAAGAACCAATGCCCATAGTGCATGGATGCATGAGATGAGGAGGCATAAGAACCAATGCCTACAGAGCATGGATGCATGAGATGACAAGGTATAAGTACCAATGCCTACAGAGCATGGATGCATGAGATGACAAGGCATAAGAACCAATGCCCGCAGCGCATGGATGCGTGAGATGAGGAGGCATAAGAACCAATGCCTACAGAGCATGGATGCATGAGATGACAAGGTATAAGTACCAATGCCTACAGAGCATGGATGCATGAGATGACAAGGCATAAGAACCAATGCCCGCAGCGCATACATGCATGAGATGAGGAGGCATAAGAACCAATTCCCACAGAGCATACATGCATGAGATGAGGAGGCATAAGAACCAATGCCCACAGTGCATGGATGCATGAGATGAGGAGGCATAAGAACCAATGCCCACAGCGCATGGATGCATGAGATGAGGAGGCATAAGAACCAATGCCCACAGCGCATGGATGCATCTGATGAGGAGGCATAAGAACCAATGCATGCAGCGCGTGGATGCATGAGATGAGGAGACATAAGAACCAATGCCCGCAGTGCATTGATGCATGAGATGAGGAGACATAAGAACCAATGCCCGCAGCGCGTGGATGCATGAGATGAGGAGGCATAAGAACCAATGCCCGCAGCGCGTGGATGCATGAGATGAGGAGACATAAGAACCAATGCATGCAGCGTGTGGATGCATGAGATAAGGAGACATAAGAACCAATGCCCGAAGCGCATGGATGCCTGACATGAGGAGACATAAGAACCAATGCCCACAGCGCATACATGCATGAGATGAGGAGGCATAAGAACCAATGCCTACAGAGCATGGATGCATGAGATGACAAGGCATAAGAACCAATGCCCGCAGCGCATGGATGCGTGAGATGAGGTGGCATAAGAACCAATGCCTACAGAGCATGGATGCATGAGATGAGGAGGCATAAGAACCAATGCCCACAGCGCATACATGCATGAGATGAGGAGGCATAAGAACCAATGCCCACAGAGCATACATGCATGAGATGAGGAGGCATAAGAACCAATGCCTACAGAGCATGGATGCATGAGATGACAAGGCATAAGAACCAATGCCCGCAGCGCATGGATGCGTGAGATGAGGAGGCATAAGAACCAATGCCCACAGCGCATACATGCATGAGATGAGGAGGCATAAGAACCAATGAACGCAGCGCATTGATACATGAGATGAGGAGACAAAAGAACCAATGCCTGCAGAGTATGGATGCATGAGATGAAGAGACATAAGAATGAATGCTTGCAGCATGTGGATGCGTGAGATGAGGAGGCATAAGAACCAATGCCCGCAGCGCGTGGATGCATCTGATGAGGAGGCATAAAAACCAATGCCCGCAGCGCGTGGATGCATGAGATGAGGACTCAGAAGAACCAATGCATGCAGCGCGTGGATGCTTTAGATGAGGAGACGTAAAAAACAATTCCCACAGAGCATACATGCATGAGATGAGGAGGCATAAGAACCAATGCCCACAGTGCGTGGATGCATGAGATGAGGAGGCATAAGAACCAATGCATGCAGCGTGTGGATGCATGAGATGAGGAGACATAAGAACCAATGCATGCAGCGCGTGGATGCATGAGATGAGGAGACATAAGAACCAATGCCCACAGCGCATGGATGCATGAGATGACAAGGTATAAGTACCAATGCCTACAGAGCATGGATGCATGAGATGACAAGGCATAAGAACCAATGCCCGCAGCGCGTGGATGCATCTGATGAGAAGACATAAGAACCAATGAACGCAGCACGTGGATGCAGGAGATGAGGAGACATAAGAAGTAATGTCCACTCTACATGGATTATACATCTTGCATTACAGAAAAGCATGTGCTCCTGAGCACTGATAGAAAGCCTAGATTTGAAAACAATCCTTGGTTGGTTTGTAGTTGTGATTGTATGGAAGAGTGGTCAAATATGAGAATGAGTATTTGCTTAGATGAATAAGTGACTTAGCGCATGGATAATTAAAGGTGCTTGAATGGATGACTGAAATGATGAAAGAATGGTTGAATAATTGAGTGGATGTAGATATGTGCACACATGGAAACAGGGGTTTGAATGGCTCTATGCGTGTGTGAATGTATGAGTGAGTGCACATAAGGATGCAGATAGGTTGCACCACTCTTGCAGGCTGAGGCCTCAGCAACAGTGATAATGTCATTGAAATTACACTAATTATCACTATTATGCCAAGATAAATAGTACACCAGCCCTGGGCACCACCAAACCAACAACATAGATAATATATAAACACTTACCATGGATATACCAGTGCAAGGATTACAAATAAGTGGCCTCATCTTTACATGGGTGCCATGACCAGCACTGTGCTGGAGGTGGAATAAGTATACCATGGATGCCCACCGTCTTTTTATGGTAAATCCTGCCACGATAATGCCTGTGTCAGCATTTTGCCAAAAGTAGGTATCATGTCGTGGATTTCCAGTGAATGTAAATAACAATTGTTTTCATGGCTAAGCCTGAATAATCCTGTCTGCAACCACCATCCTGGTACAGATGCCAATGCTAAATCAATAATGAATAGCCCATACCCCTCTTTTCCGTCACCCTTGCCTACCTCTGTACGCAAAGATTGAGGGGGAGCCCCAGTAAAACACACACTGAGCGCAAACCACCATGACATCTTTCTGTAAATTACAGAAGTATATACGTTGCCTCTTATTGTTAATTAAAAAGGAATACAAAAAATTAGAAAAATTTTGATTTGCCCTTGTACAAGTGAAAAGATTTACGATAAAACTACAATGAAAATGACACATTACAACCTTTTCCTGTCTCCTATTACTCTCTTCATTTGTTCTAATATTCCTCCAACTCTTAGGTCAGACTTGTCGCGTTGTTCTACTTCTTAAAGGACATCACTCAGGATAACCCTAACATCCGTGTCAATCTTTGTGGCCTTGAAATGTCTGCTTCAATCCTCTACTTTGCGTCAATCTATGGCTGAGGAAGCAGATGAAGACAAGGTGTAAACTTATCCTTACACACCTAGCGCTTCCTGTTTGAGAAACTGGCGTAGGGCAGCGGCGCAAGTCTTCTTGCTGCGCTGCCCCACGCCAACGTGAAAGGGCAAGATCGCACCATATTTATGAAATGCAGCGCATTCATGTCCCTTCCTCCAGAGTTTCATTTTAACTGATTAATAAAATGGGGACCTCCTGGCAGCCAATAATAGTTTTTATATTGAATTTGAAGTAACAACTAAGGGCCTCATTACGATGTCGGTCGGAAAGCTCAGAATGGCATTCGGTTTGTCCAAATCCATGTTGAAACCCATGTTTCCAACTGACTCGGAAACATTTCCCGTAGCAGGCCCTCCTTAACCCGGAGGTCTCCATTTGGGGCTCATGGGGGTACACATGGGTCCCTCTTTCCAACCATGCACGGTGTGTCAGGCACCAAGGGCTGCCAGCCACAGGGTGCAAGGTTTTCCAAAACCACGCCTCGGAACTCAGGCTCCCATTGAAGTCAATGGGAGTCCAACAGAATGGTGTTCAGAAGCATCGTAATCGGCCGGTCGTACTCCCTGATTCTGAGTCGGTCGGAAACCATTCCAAAACCGAGTCGGTCGTAAAGCCATCGTAATGAGGCCCTCAGTTGTGGTCTGAAACTGGTCTAGTGTGTCCAACCTACGTCAATCTCCTCAGAAATGCAAGAGATGGTAAGCTGAAGTATTAGGGTTGTAAGATTTATATTAATATGTATTTCATTACACCTAACTCTCCCTGACACAACTACTCCCAGAAGAACCTGCAGGCTATAGAAATGCACAATACAGTTAAGCCTATGAGGGTGTGCAAGGGTGGCAAACTTTATATCTTCAGCAAATTGCAAAGTTTATCACCTTTGCAAAGTTTTGTCTGTGGGTGAAAAAGTCTGACAAAGAAGGTTTTGCACGAAATTTGTTTTACAAATACTACTTTGTGCACAGATTATCCCGCAACAAGTAGTGTTTAGCTGTTGTTCCTCCCACTCAATCAATCAATCAATGACATTTATAGAGCGCACTACATACCCGTAGGGTCTCAAGGCCACAAATGATGCTCTTTAATACATTTTCACACTTTAATAAAAACGTAAAGTTGGTGGAGCCCAGCTCCTCCTATTCCTAGAAACATTTTACCTCTGATTTCCTACAACTCTCCGGCCTCAGGGATATTAGAACCATAAGTTAAATAAATACAAATGTGTCTAAGTCCTCCATTGCAGAGTGTGTTTGTGTGGACATCCATCTTTGGGAGTGAGTCGTGGGTGGTGGTTGTGGCCATCATGGCATTCACGCTCTTACCTGCGTATTCCATTTCTCTTTCACCGCCAGGTACACATCGTAGAGTTCATCGATTTCCTTCACGGAATCTATCGGCTTCGTGTGCACTGGAATTAGTGCAAAGTTCTTGAGAGCTGGGAGAGGAAAACCATTCATTAGTGTTCTGAAAAACTGATACCTGTAATGTCAGCGTGATAGGTACCAGTAGGCAGCGCACTGCATTAAAAAAACATATCTCTTTATAGATGTTACAGTATTATAACCGCGCAATGCACACACTTCCGGCCCCACAACAGGGAACCAGCATTACATAGTGCTGCAATCTGAAAAACAATGCAGTCATAAAAAGTATTGGTGCACGGTGATTTGAAATGACCAAGGTTGCAGATAATGCGCACAGGGAGCAGAGCCCTTGAGCATTACGTCTGTGAGTAGCTTATCGAATCCAGGGAGCACAGTGGGCCTTATTTATGAGAAGTGTTGCATCACTGCATGAAAACAGCGAAGCAACACTTTTCTTTGCCCCCTTCTTGCGACTCCATGGAGGCGCCGTATTTACTGTACGGTGCACAATGTCTCAAGGATTTACCGATACGTCGGTATTCCTGATGTATCTATATGTGCAGTATTGATGCATTGCTGGAGTGTCGTAAAAGTGATGCTACACCAGCAATGGGTCATTACGCATGGGCAAGTCCCATGTTACAGGCGCCTGCGCCAAAGTCTTACGCCTGCTATGAGGCAGGGATAGGATTTTGATGCAGTCGCATCCTAGAAGGGCGTAGTTAAATCACATAGATTTCACGGCACCACTTCTACGATACGACCCTTTTTTACATGTAAAAACCCACCCTGCATATAATGTAGCGCAGGGATTTACAAAGTGACGCTTCTGCTTACATGCGTCACTTTGTAAATATGGCACGACGTGGCTCATTTTTTATACCTCCGCAGCGTCACAAAAAGTGATGCAACGGCGGCACAAAGGGCTCTTCAATAAGCCCCAGTGTATATAGGGTGCACTGCCCTCCTCTGCACCATGGTGCACCTTTAAACACGTGCACTCAGGGCAGACCTGACAGTGCCCATTATTAGAGTTCATGCGCTGCCACCAGGGCAGCCGCAAGCTGGCACCTGTCCTGGAGGCAGCACATTTGTGATAAGCCGGAGTGGCTGTTTGAAGCAGGTGGCCTGTCTTCTACTTTGCAGGGATCGAGGCAGCCTGCCTTTCAAAGGGGGACAGAGATGATCCCCGACAATTGTGTCTAGGGAGTGACTTCACCTGCCTGCAGGAGCCTGTTAGGGGGGTCCATTCCAAGAGTTTTCTTCAGGGATGCACTGGCCGCATGCCACCTCCTTGGGGTATCAGAGGGGGCCAAAAACGTATATTTCTTTATTGGTGCAATGGATCCAAGAAGTATTTGCTGCCCAGTAAAAAAAAGGGTACTCCCACACTTTTAAAATCTGAGCCCCCTCCGTCCATCCTGTCCCGGGTGGGTGCTTTTATTTTTTCGGGGGAGGGGGTCATACGGACCCCTCCCCTGAGCTTTTTATTCCTCTGAGACCCTGTCCCCTGGGGCTGCTTTTCAGTAAATGGGGAGGGGGCACATGGACCCCCTCCATAAGCCATTGTAGGTCCATGGGAACCCCATCCCTGGGGCCACTTTTCTTAGAATTGGGAGGGGCACGCAGCACCCCTCCCTGATCCTTTTTAGACCAAGGGGACCCCATACCCCGCGATCAATAGTATTTTTGGAGGAGGAGACGTGGAGGCCAAAGGGGGCACTGTGGCTTTCTCTGCATCCCCAACAATGTGGCCTGGTGCAGGTGCCCCCGGTGGGCACCAAGGCACCCACTTTTAAATAATTGCTGCTCCCACCGGCATCCGTTATGGGTGCTGGCTGGGAGCCAGCAGGAGCGGCAGGGGGTTTAGGCTCCCACTGTGACCTTGCCTCAGTCCACGCACCTGTGACAACACTTCCATCTGTACTTCCACGCACATAGTACTTCTATATCTAAAGTTCTCTGCCCTCCGTCATAAACATTTACGGCTATATTGTCTTTTTGTGGATTCAACCAGATTAGACCCCCGCTTACCTATATCTACAGCTTTTGTCGACACGCACACTGGGCTTTCTTATTTCATGTTTTCAATCTGGGGCTTTAAGTACCACTCAAAAGTAATGTACCTGCTCGCACTAGGAATATTTTGTTAAATTGTATTGTTTTTAGGAACCTGGGGGCATATTACCAAGCAATAGCGATAATTATCGCTGTTGCTTGGTTACAGACAAAAATTTACCGCTGAGCTGCGGCGATTTGTACCGCAAATAAACCTTGGTATTGGCATTGTATTGGCAAATGCGATAAAAATCCCCGCAATGCATGAATATCGCTGAAAAGTCAGCGATATTCATGCATTACCGAGCTAATGCTCTTAGCCATGTTATCCACCTCCCATTGGATAACATGGCTAAGAACTGCTCAGGGCAGGTGTTAGCTTTTGGAGATATTCCCGCTTAGCGCGAATATCTCCCAAAGTTGGGAATAGGAGATAGCAATGTTAGCGACTGTTTCCAGTCGCTAACATCTTGGCGCGCCCACTTTGCATGTCATTAGTGATAAATATCACTGACATGCAAAGTGGGGCCCAAGATGGTCGCTATCTCCTACTAGCTGACGCTAACTGGTGTTAGCGACAGCTAGGTAATAGGGAGATCATTTTATCTCCGCTTTCTTGGCTTTTAAGGCCAAAAAAGCGGAGATAAACTCTCTTGATAATATGCCCCCTGATTTTTAAAGTGATTGCTTTTTAATTCACTATATGAGCTGATGCGTTTCATTATTTATCCAGGCGTGTTTGTTTTAAGATACAAAATGTTATTTTGCACTTATATGATTTTCTCAGAAAATCAAATAAAAGTTTGTTGAATGGTTGATGGATATTGCAAGTAATGAAGCTAGGCCTCCAGCTGGTATTAAAAAACTGCTATGAATGATGTGCAGCGCCCCCTTCACACCCATGGACGCCGGTGTCACTGCACCTGCTACACTAATGTCATTTACGGGTCCCCAAGTTCCTCACTGTACTACTTTTTCCTTCTCACCTCCCTCTCTCCGCCCCACTCTCCTCTCCTGCATCCAGGCCATGTTCTCCTTTCCATCCCCTTCTTCAGTCTCTCATCCCCTCTTCGGACTCTCACTCATCCCCGCCCCTTCTCTCCTCATTTCTGGTTCCTTTCTCTTCCTTTTTTCTTGTCTGTCCACTTTGCTCACCCCTACCTCCTTTCTTTCTTGCTCAACATTATTCCCTTCTCTCATTCTATCACTTTTTCCTGCTGCCTTCCTGTTCTTTCACCCTCTCCTTTTCTTTCCCCCTTCCCCTCTCTTTTATTGTACCCTTTTCCTCTACCCCTTATCCTGTGTCCAGCCCCCTGAAATATAAACACAGCCAAACAACTGGCATGTTCTGTGTCTTAAAACAAAATCAGAAAAGGCCATCTCTAAAATAACTATCAGCTCCTGCTGGGCAAACTAGGCCCCTCCCTCCCCCGGGCCCCGGTGCTCTGCACCAGCTGCACCATTGGTAGCTAGATCCCTGGCCGTTTATTCTTTTACAAATTAAGCACCTATGAGACTCTCTTCCTTGTGTGCCCTGAGCTCACCTGTTGTTTTCGACTGAAATCTCACGACGAAAGGCTCTCGCGCAAAGGCGTCTTCGTCCCCATGTTGTGAATCTTCGTATTGGTAAATGTCCTTCACTTTCACTACATCGTCTCTGTAAACAACACAGGAATCAGTAACAGAATTGAGCACACAGGAAACACAGAGAAAACAGCAAGAAGCATACATGAACCACAAACAAGGGACCAGACATACAGGAAAGATACAAGTAATGAACAACCGCCACCCCTCCAAGGAGAAACACAGAAAAGGGCAAACACATTAAAAATAACACAGAAGGAGCTGGCAAACATGACACAACAAGGGAATGAACAGACACAGTGGAAGCAAGAATTGGACAATGAGCAGGCACGAAGGAGTTACAACACAGCAATGAGTAGAGAAAATCGACATCAGACAACAAGGCAGTCAAGATGCAGAAACCAGCTCATAAAAAACAAAAGCCTGATGCAAAGAATACTCAGATCACTGAGCAGACAGCAAACAACTCTAAAATAAATAAGCATGCAAAACACAACCCAGAAAAACACTTCGACAGATAGGACACCGGACGATCTACCTATCATATGACGAAGTGTGCTTCTTCTTGTTCAAAAGCAGTATCGTACCATCCAGGGTCGCACCACGATATCTGCGTCTCCTTTACGCTTTCCGCAGCAGGCGCATTAACCTGGGCTATTGCACCGCAACAAAGAGCAATGTGAGTATTCTTGGGTGATGAGAGTAATCTCCTCTGGGATGGGGTACTCATCATCCCCGCAGGGACTGGGGCAGATTTACAAGGAGTGGCGCATCCCTGCTTATTAACAGCGATGCGCCAGTAAAGATGCGACACGTAGGAATACACGTGCGCCACCACGGAGGTCACAGAGGTGATGCAACAGTGTCGTAAGTATGACACAAGGGGCTTGTAAATCCGCCCCTGGGTGTTTAGGTCTCACTCATCACTGGCGGGTCACAGTAGTCGGCACCTCAACCACAGACGGGAAGCACACGTTGTCTGCCGAGACCTAGGGTCTGATGACAAATGTGCTCGGCAGCACTCCACAGACACCTATGTCTTCAAGAGCTCTACGTAACCCCAGACCAAACAAGCGCACAGTGACTTAAAACATGAGCGCTAGTGTTCCTGAAAAATTAAATGTTAAAAGAGTGCCCTGCAAGTATGAAATGACCTGAAGCGAACTGACCCATGTAACAGGGCCAGTCACCATGGGTGTAAGAAACAGACACAAAGGAAGGACAAATGGCACCAATTCACCACACACATGAAAGGCAGTTGGAAAGGTACAAGAAGGAACCAAGTGAAAGTGGTGGGTGTGGCCAAACCATACAAACAGAGTACTGCATGCCTCGCAGAGCAGCGCATGAGCCTGACTCTAGGCTCGACCTAAAAAGCATTTGACGACCTGGCTCTACCTAGCCTCTGATGCACTGTGCTACTCCCTCATTTAGCCATCCATCCGTCCCTTCCTGCACAAAATCCGCCCCACAGCACAAGCACCCTTGCACCGTGGAGCAAGGGTGCCGCGTTGGTGCACAGTAGCCAATTGTGCGCCGGCGCAGGGGAAAAGGACAGGAATGCATTGTATCTTATAGATACAGCACATTCCTGCCCTTTTCTTTTGATATAGGGGTGCACAGCAAGATTCCTGGTGGCGCTGCCCTACGCCAAAACCTTATAAATGAGGCCCATACATTTTAGTCCCAGAGTACTCCATTTTCAAAGACAGTGGGCCTCATTTATGAGGCCGCGTGTCACTTTTACGTCGCTGGTGCGTCACTTTTTGTAACACGCCAGTGGCGTAAAAAATGCGCCTTGTTGCGCCATATTTACAAAGTGATGCATCTAGGTAGATGCGTCACTTTGATAAACCCCTGCGCCACATTATACCTGCGCCAGGTATAATGTATGCAAGGGGGGCGTTTTTACGCATGAAAGGGTCATGGAAGTGACGCAGTGAAATCTATAAGATTTCACTGCGCCATTTCTTGACCGCTAATGCGTCAAAATCTTACGCCTGCCTCACAGCAGGCGTAAGACTGATGCAGGCCCTTTCACATGGGGCTTACCCCTTGTGAAAGGACGCATTGCTGGAGTTGCGTCACTTTTGTGACACACTCCAGCAATGCGTCACTTTTGCGCCTGCAGATGCGTCAGAAATACTGACGTATCTGTAACTCCTTGCGACATGATGCGTCATACTGTAAATATGACGCATCGTTAGTGTCGCAGGGAGAGCGTAGTGAAAAGTGACACATCGCTGTTTTCACGCAGCGACGCGTCACTTTTCATAAATGAGGCCCAGCGAGCTTTATGAGTGTGGGATTCAGTCATTCATTCATTACCTCCTCGTAAGTCTTCCTCGCCACATGATTTACATAGTGAGCTTCAGCTCCACAACAGAACCCTCCAAAGCAAAAGAAAAACCTCCCACCCCCTCCCAACATGGCTGACCAGTCCCACCTGACCTCTATAAGAGGCGGACCGGCCCCACCAACAGCCTGTTTTTTTTGTTCTGCGCATTCTACTCCAGAGCGCCGTAAGGTAAGAATGGGACCTGCCCTAGCTGGTCCGTGGCTCTTGGGTTGGAGGTCCTGCCCTAGCGGACCCTAGGACCTGGGACCTTGCCCCCTCCCCCTCCTCCGTCCCCCGTCCTATTGACGGGTGAGGTGCTGCTCTAGCGTGCCTGGGCTCTTGGGGGGTAGGGGGGGGGCGGCGGGGGGGGGTTAAGGTTTCGCCCTTTTCCCTGTACCGGCCGTTTGGTGTGACCCTCGCCCGTTTCTCGGGCTCTGGGACCCGTCACTGCCTCTAGGGGGTGGGGAGACGCGGCGCCGGTCGCTGGATGATGCGTCCGCTGTTTTGTGTCTCCCCGTTGGGCCGTTCGACGGGGGCTGCGGCTGCCGCGTCTGGCCTGAGCCTGGGGTCTCGCTCGCGGGATTCCGGGCTCCCCGCTCGGGGCTGGTGGAAGTTTTACCGGTGCCGCCGGGCCGGGGGTTGGCTGTCTTCCCGCCTCGGCGGTTCCGGGACTTACTTGTCGACTCCCCGGGGGCTCCTGGACACCGGCGGGTGAGGCGGATTTCAGCGCTGGACGCTGCCGCCGGACGGGGTGTTCTTCAGCTAGGGCCCGCGAGTCAGTGCCGTGCCCTGATTGGCCAGGTCGCGTCCCGCCTTTTGGGGGCGGGGCTTCGCGCCAGGTGCAGCGCATGAGTTGAGGACTTGCAGCTGTGTCCTCGGGCGGATTTATTAGGCCCCCTACTCCGGGGGTCATTGAGTTTCTCCGCTTGCTTTGGTTTGTGGTGTTTTCTCTGGCGCTATGGAGCAGGAGGATGTCACGGTGGGTCAGGGGCCTGACCCCAGTTCTGCTTTGCCCATTTCGGCTCAGTCCTTGCAGCTGATGATCCAGTCGGCGGTCGCCGATGCCCTTGCGATGCGAGATGCGCATGGTCCTTCCTCGCCGAAACGTCCACGCAGGGACCCCTCTCCTGTCTCTGATGCGGAGGGGGAGGAGGAGGATCTCCATGGTCGCTACATCCAGGGCCAGGAGCTGCGTGAGGTCCTGGCGCACATTAAGGATAACTTGGCCTTCCCGCCACCTGCAACGGAGGAGGCGTCCGAGGATTTCCTTGTCCAATATCAGCGCAAGGCGCCGGACTCCCTGCCGCTGCATGCCTCCATCAAGAAGGTCATCGAGGGGGAGTGGCTGGACATTGATAAACAGGCTTTTCCACGTTATCTGACGAAACGTTACGCTGTGGAGGAGTTTACCAAGGACTTCCCTCCGGCTGTGAAGGTGGACTCCCTGGTAGTGGGTCTGTCGTCCCAGGGTTCCATCATTTCGGAGGACGCCTCTCCCTCTGACCCTGTGGACAAACGCGTGGAGGCTGCCGCGAAGCGCTCTTATGCGGCTGCTAATTTCTCCATCCGGGCCTCGGCCTATTTGTCGTGCACGGTACAGTCTCTGTTAAAAGACTTCCAGTCCTTGGGGGAACTCCTGGATCAAGGGGCTGATGTGGTGCCCACGCTAGCCCTGATGGAACAGCAGACTCGCCTCCTATCTGACATTTCCTTTGACACCCTGGGTGCGGCGGCTGCCGCGGGGGGTGCAGCGATTCAGGCCCGGCGACAGATCTGGCTGCGGCATTGGAAGTCGGAGGCGGCCCAGAAGACTCTGCTCATGAAGATTCCATTTACAGGGGCTAAGCTGTTTGGTCCTCCTCTGGAGGCGATGATTAAAAAGTCGGCTGAGGACCGCAAGTTGCTGGCTCCCATCAGGTCATCAGGGCCCCGCTTCCCGGGTCGCGGCCGGATTTTCCCCTCAGCTTCCAGGGGTAGGGGCGGCGCGCCCTTTCGTGGAAGGGGTCGCGGCCGGGGCGCACCTTACTTCGGAAAATCCCGGTCTCAGCCAGCGGCTGCCGCTTCCTCTGCCACCCAAAAATCCTGACTTTCGGCCATCTCCCTCCGGGGTGCTCCCTGTGGGGGGCCGTCTCCGCCACTTCATCCAGGCGTGGGAGTCTTCGGTCACGGATCTTTGGGCTCTTCGGATTGTGAGGGAAGGATTATCCATCACCTTCTCCTCCCCTCCTCCGGATTTTTTCCGCGCTACGCCCCTTCCTTCCTCCCTGGTCAAGAGACGGGCATTGCTGGCCGGAGTTCTGGACTTGCTGGCCAAACAGGCCATCCGCCCGGTCCCTCCGTCACAGCGGGGTCTGGGCGTCTACTCCATCCTGTTTCTGGTAAGGAAGGTGTCTGGGGATTTCCGCCCTGTGTTGGATTTGAAGGGGTTAAATGCTTATATTCCTCATACTAAGTTCAAAATGATCTCTCTACAGGAGATTCTGCCTCTTCTGGTGCAGGGCGAGGTGGTGGCTTCGCTGGATCTCCTCGACGCCTACCTCCATGTCCCGGTTCATCCAACTTCCCAGTCCTTCCTCAGGTTCTGCGTGGCCGGCTCCCACTATCAGTTCCAGGTACTTCTGTTTGGCTTATCGTCTGCCCCGAGGGTTTTTACTAAGATCCTGGCCCCCCTGGTGGGTATCCTGCACCGGGAGGGGATCAGGGTGTTTCCGTACCTGGACGATTGGCTAATTTCTGCCTCTTCTTTTTCCAAGGGGATGCTGCACGTCAGAAGGGTCTGCGAGGTCCTGTCCACCCACGGCTTCCTGATCAACGAGCAGAAGTCTCATCTGTTGCCCGCTCAGGACTTGGCATTCATTGGGGGTCGTCTGGACATGGTGCTGGGGAAGGTGTTTTTGCCTCTAGGGCGCCGAGACACTTTGTGGCGGGATCTGAGGTCCCTGCTGGCTCAGGGGTCTGCTCCGGTTCGCCTTTGGTTACGTGTTCAGGGCCTAATGTCGGCGACCATCAATGTGCTCCCCTGGGCTCGCCTCCACCTCTATCCTTTGATCAACCATCTGCTGTCCTTCTGGGACCCCCGCTCAGAGGATTACGAGCTTCTGGTCCCGGTCTCCCCTCGGCTCCGGACGGAGTTGGGGTGGTGGTTGGTGGAGGCTCACCTCTCGGAAGGGCTTCCCTTCTTGGTATCCCCGTCCAGGGTGCTCACGACAGATGCCAGTCTCCTCGGCTGGGGGGCGACCTTGGGCGTGGAGTCGATTCAGGGTCGTTGGAATCCCCTTCAGTCTCGCTGCTCTTCGAACTATCGGGAGTTGAAGGCAGTCCTCCTGGCCTGCCGTCGTTTTGCTCCTTCACTGCAGGGTCACCATGTCTTGGTGCGGACGGACAACCAGGTGGTGAGGTGCTATGTCAACCATCAGGGAGGGTGCAGGGTTCGCTCCCTCTGGTTGCTGACTTAGGAGTTGTGCTCGTGGGCGGAGGCATCGGTCCTGTCGCTTCGAGCTGTCTATCTCCCGGGGTCCGACAATGTGGAGGCGGATCGACTGAGTCGGATCTTTCCTTCGCTGCCTTGTCTCTCCCTGACCCCGAGGGTGTTTCAACGCCTGGTGTCCCGTTTCGGTCTTCCTCTGGTAGATCTGTTTGCGGACGGGGACTCGGCCCTTCTGCCAAGATTCTGCTCTCTCCTCCCGGGTCCGGGGGTATGGCGAGTGGATGCCCTGTCGTTCGCTTGGCCTTCCGGTCTACTGTACGCTTTCCCCCCGTTCCCCCTGATCCCCCGGGTCCTCTGCAAGATTCGCTTGGACAGGGCCAGGGTGCTCCTGGTGGTGCCCGGCTGGGTCCGCCGCCCCTGGTATCCTCTCCTTTGCGATCTGGCGGTTCAGGCCTGCTGGCCGATCCCGGATCTGCCCTTTCCGCTGAGGGGCCCCCCGCTCCCGGAGTCGGTGTTGCGCTGGCTCCATCTGCAGGCCTGGCTCTTGAGCGGGTGACGCTGCTGGCTCGGGGGTGTTCCTCTGGGGTAGTGGATTTGCTGCAGGGCTTCCGCAGGTCTTCCACCTTGTCGTCCTATGCCCGGCACTGGGCTTCTTTCACGCGTTGGTGCGGTCTGCGGGGTACTGACCCCGCCACCGTTGTTCCCTTGCGGGTCTTGGATTTCCTGGCTGAGGGGTTTTCCTTGGGCTTGGCCCCTTCTTCCCTGAGGGCCCAGTGGGCGGCCTTACGGGCCTTCCGCAGTCCGGATTTCGACGGGCTGGATCCCCTGGTGGCTCGCTTGCTCCGGAGTTGTTTTCTCCGTCGCCCTCGGTCACTCTGCCTGTCCCCCCGTGGGATCTGCCTCTCGTGCTGCGGGCGCTTCAGGGTCCTCCTTTCGAACCCCTGACCTCGGTGGCTTTGCGATTTCTCACCTTAAAGGTGGTTTTCCTGGTTGCCGTGGTGTCTGCTGGGCGGATGGGCGAGCTGGGGTCGTTCCTCCGCTCCCCACCCTTCTTGCGGGTGTTGCCGGACCGGTTGCTGCTCCGGCATGACCCACGGTTCCTACCCAAGGTTCCTTCCCTGGTGAACCGGGCTCGGGAGGTGTCTTTGCCTTCTTTCCCCCCCGACATGGATCCTGCCTTAGCTTTGCTGGATGTCTGGCGGGCAGTGTTGGTTTACCTTGAACGCACATCTCCCCTTGCCCGGTGTGATAGCCTGTTCGTAACTTTCGGTCCGGTCCAATCAGGCCACAAGCCCTCTCTCTCCACCTTGAGTCGCTGGCTTAAACAGGCTATCATCCTTTCCTATGCTTCGCTGGGGTCGGGGGTTCCGGCGGGGGTCCAGGGGCGATCCACGAGGAGTGTCGCTGTGTCCTGGGCCTCCTTCAAGGGTGTCTCCACGGAGGAGATTTGTCGGGCGGCGACGTGGTCATCCCCCCACATGTTCATGGAACACTATCGCGTTGTCTTGGGTGGTTCTGTCCATGGGGACTTCGCGGGGGCCGTTCTCAGTGCGGGAGCGGTGGCTCCTTGAGGTGTGTTTCTGTTATGTCTGGTTTCAGGTTTGCTGTAATTCCTGTTTGCTTTACTTTATGCTGATTAAAACCTTATGTTGGTTTACCTGCATCACCGTGTGGTGTGGTTCTTCTGGTGGTCAATGAAGCCTTGTTGGCTTGGGTATTTGCTCACTATGTAAATCATGTGGCGAGGAAGACTTACGAGGAGGTAATGCCCCGGTTACTTACCGGTAATCTTCATTACTCCGAGTATAGTCTTCCTCGCCACATGAGTTCCCTCCCCCCCTCCCTGTCTGGCTATCGGCTTCATTGTTTGCTTGGTAGATCAGGCTGTTGGTGGGGCCGGTCCGCCTCTTATAGAGGTCAGGTGGGACTGGTCGGCCATGTTGGGAGGGGGTGGGAGGTTTTTTCTTTTGCTTTGGAGGGTTCTGTTGTGGAGCTGAAGCTCACTATGTAAATCATGTGGCGAGGAAGACTATACTCGGAGTAATGAAGATTACCGGTAAGTAACCGGGGCATTCCTTTATCCATTCTGATTACTAAGCTGACACCTGTTGATCAACACACACCACTGCAGGTACACACAAGTCGCCGGGCACGCAGGAACCAACATGGAGCTGAGCCTGAGCGTGAACTTTAAGGGCACATACATGACATTGGAACACTGTGAAAGAGTTGTAGATCATGTTTGTTGTTTTTCCCTGGCAGCAACATAGATGGGAGGATTTAGAAGGTGATCTTTAGGTCTGGCTTGACAGTGCAACTGTCACCTGACCCTTAGACGTACACCAATAGTATTCTAGAGTTCTTTGCTTCCACACAAGTGCATATCTGTTCCCATGCTAATTACTTGTAATATGTGGATTCCCGTACAGAGTTCCTTTAAAGCCAGCTATACTGGCATTGCCAATGCTTGTTCATCTTTTCTCTTTTTGTTTTGGTAACTGTACATGTCAACCCAAGGACCTCAGCCTTAATGCTTCCCAGCAGTGACAGCCACGAGCCTTTGTCTGCTGACCTGAGGCCAGAAGAGGCCCATAAATGACGGTTCATTCTTTCAGTAGGGCTGAGTTCACCACTGCACCAGGCCCAGTGGTTGCGGAGATTCGCTTTTGGAACACAACAGGGTGGCCACGTCACTTCATGTGATTATAGACAGCTTCTTGTCCTGAGCTTTTGTGTGTCAGTCTAAAGCATTCTGGGTATTGTAGTCTTGGTTTCCTCCCAGTGAACATACTAGACTGATACATCTGATAGCAGTGACGCGTAGGTGCGAAGGTCAGGACTAGAGTACGGTGGTGGTCACTCTAGAACTCGCTCAACTACGCTAGCGACTCTTTACATTTACTGTTCGAGCGCCTTGAAGCCATTTCTTTTACCGTGGACAGACATACATACATAGAGGTGCTCAACGGTTCTACTTACCGATAAACGAAGAGGTACTGCTCCTTGTAGTCTCCGCGCCCCAGAGGCTTGCTTATGACGTACTTGTAAGGGCATCCCTTGGTACAACTAGTCAGAAATAAAGACATGGGTTGGGGGGGGTGAGGACATATGCATGACACCAGCTGCATCACTAACCACACCACCTACCACCCACAGGGATTCGCCAACAACGTCAAGGTTGCAATAGTGTCCTGGTAAAACACTGCATCCCGAATATCGACTATTACAATATCTTAAGGCAAGAGTATACAAGTTTATACAACTAAAACAGATAAAACAGATGTTCTGTGTACCTTTAAAATGTAAGGTATATGTGTATGTATATAAATATATACGTGTGTGTGTGTGTGTTTGTATTTATATATAAATATATAGTCACTGAAAAACCATAGGTTAAAGTAACGTTATAGTTAGGTGAAAATTTCAGTGGCTTCGTAACGTTTTGAACTCGAAATCACCCCTGAAATTCACCAGTTATACTTCTCTCAAGTAACTGTAACTCGTGCACACACCATGCACAGTTTTCTCATCAATATTAATTTAATGGCAAACATTGCAGTGATAGTATCAATGATGCCATAGAAGATGTGAGGTAATAGCAGTGCATGGCGAGGGGGGGAGTTATAGTTACCTTAAAGCATGGGTTATAGTTACTTGAGATAACTATAACTGGTGAATTTCTGTAGTTTTTAGAATTTAAAACGTTAGGTTGTTACTCAGATTGTCACATAACTACAACGTCCCGTGCGTGACCTTATGCAAATGAGGGAATCTCTTTGCCTCTGCGCCCGCACTTTATAATAGACACGGATGCAAAGGTAAAGGGACGGTCAGGAGGGACCCTGACACACTGTCCTATGGACAGGGGTGAGGGAGCCGATCCAGTGGACGCCCCCCTCCAGACTTCCCCTTGCAGTCACTCACTGCACCCGCCTGCAGGGGGATCCCTCACCCCGCTTAAGAGTGCAGGCAGGTTGCTGCCTGTGCAGTGACACGCGGGGCGGCTGCTTCGAAGCCGCTTCTTATTTCACTTGAATGCGCTGCCTTAGGGCAGCGCGAGTTCACCGCTGCCCTGGGCGCAGCGTAATCAATCTAATATGGCGCACTCTCCTTGTCAGCGCCGAGTGCACCTTTTGAAAGGTGCGTCTGTTGCTAACAAGGAAAATGTGTTGCATTATATAATACGGCCCCTGGAGTCTCAGGTCTAGGTCTTGATTCTGCTGCTGCGTAATGTGCCCAGATCTGGGGGGCTCCTCCCCAGAATATAAAAAAGCCCAGAGTCATTGGTCAAACAGGGTGAGGAGCCAGTCCCTGTGTGTGGGCAGCAGGTGACGGGGAAAGAAGTCTGTGATGAAATATCCAAACCGCAAGGGCAATGAATGCTGACAGAAGATATGAGATAAAGAACTTACTGTGTCCGGATTCAGTGCACATTTGAGATGTAAAATAGTTCCTTGTGCATTGCAGGTAGTGGAAGGACACACTATAAAGACATCAGGTGAGAGAGTCTTCTCCTCTGGTCTGTGCCAAAGCCCACACAATGGGGCAGATTTATGTTAACTGGCGCATCCCGAGGGATGCGCCAGTTAACATGCGCCACAGTGCGCCACAGCTACGCCACCCATGGTGCGCCGCATTTATGATGCGGCGCACCATGGGGCAAAAACGGCACAGATGCGTCACGCATCTGTGCCGTAAAAGTGACGCATTGCTGGAGTTGCGTCGCAAGCGCGACGCAGCTCCAGCAATGCTCTGGGGGGGCCTATTCTTTCAATGCTGCCTCAAGCCTTACGCCTGCTTCAAGCAGGCGCAGGGTTTTGACGCAGCATTGCCCTGAAAGTGACTGAGTGAAATCTCATAGATTTCACTCAGCCACTTTCAGGAGGCGTTCCTGCGCAGGAACGCCCCCCCCCCTGCGCAGGAACGCCTCCTCATGGCGCAGTGCTGTACAACGTGACGCATCTCCTAGATGCGTCACGTTGTAAATAGGGCGCAGGGATGTGCCACGTTTCTGCGCTGTTGCGTCACGCAATGGCGGCGTAAACGTGGCGCAAGCCCTTCATAAATCTGCCCCCAAGTGTCTTTCAAGCATTGGTAGCCTTTGGTCGCAGACAGATGCTGCCGAGCTGGGCTCTAAAGGCCTGGAACTGACACAGGGCGCAGCTGCAGTGAGTACCTGAGGGGGGGGGGTGCACCCTGTTGTACTTCGCTTGCTGCCTCTTTAACTACAGGGTGTCATCAGGGAGAATCCTGAATCTCAGAGATCCCTGAGGCCGCAGGCTGTGCCCAGCGTTGGCTTGAGATGGGTGCAATACACGACTTAAACAAGATACGTGTTGGAGCCCTTCCTGACAGGTTTCCTTTGTGAGTGAGAAGAGGGAAGAGATATATCCAGCGGTCCCTGTCGACATTACCTGCCATGAGGCTACATGCTGCTTGGTTGCCCTGCTGGGGGAGAGCAGCCCTACTGGGCGGTGGGTGCAGCCCTGCTGGGGGGTGGGGGAGTTGCAGCCTTGCTTGGGGGTGCAGCCCTGCTGGGGGTGGGTGCAGCCCTTCTGGGGGTGGGTGCAGCCCTGCTAGGGAGGAGCAGTCCTGCTGGGGGGGGGATGCAGCCCTACTGGGAGTGGGTGCAGCCTGGGGGGGGTGGGTGCACCCTGCTGGGGTGGGTGCAGCCCTGCTGGGGGTGGGTGCAGCTCTGCTGGGGGGTGGGTGCAGTCCTGCTGGGGGGTGCAGCCATGCTGGGGGTGAGTGCAGCCCTGGGGTGGGTGGGTGCAGCCCTGCTGGGGGGGGGTGCAGCTCTGCTGGGGGTGGGTGCAGCCCTGCTGGGGGTGGGTGCAGGCCTGCTGGGGGGGTGCAGCCCTGCGGGGGGGTGCAGGCCTGCTGGGGGTGGTTGCAGCTCTTCTGGGGGGGTGCAGCCCTGCTCGGGGGTTGCAGCCCTGCAGGGGGGTGGGGGGGTTGCATCCCTGCTAGAGGGTGGGGGTTGCATCTCTGCGGGGGGGGGGGTGCAGCACCTCTTGCTTATGTGCCAAAGAATACTTCAGCTTGTAGTTGGCGCTATAATACTAGCTTCTTATTAATGAATGGCCTAGATGGGCACCTGTTCAGTTTTTCCATCAGTAGCTTCGCCGCCTTCTCCTTGGAATCGAAGACCTCCAGGATGACCACAATGTCGTAACGCTGAATGATCTAGAACGAAACAAGCGTAAAGCGACAGATTGAGACACAAATTGCGACAGAAGAGCTCACAACTTACATCCTCCTGTACATCTTAGGCACATTGTGTTTTTTCAAACTGAGAGGAAACCACAAAGGAGTGTGGGAACTATTTAAGGCATTTTCCATTGATGATCATTATTCTGCGTTGCATTCCATTCCATTGTTTTTTACACACTGTGTCAATGCAGGCAGAGGCGAACCTTATGCCAATCTGATGTGGGCCTGTCTCAAAGGGTCACTCCAGCCCAAACTGAGAGTCCACCTGACCTCTGAACAGGAGCTCCAGCAACCATCGACACGTTTCGGCCTCGTTAGGACTCATCCGCCAGGAGGAGCCGGTTGAGTCTCAGTGCCTCAGTGAGCTCTGGGAGGGGTGTCTGGGGGTACATATGCCTCTTGGGTGGTCCAGTGAGAAGAATGTGGGGCAGCCAGGACTTGAACCTGTATCTGGTTGATGAACCGCCCTGACACGTGGCAGTGAGGCTTCTGTTTCCATGCAGGGTACCATCATCCAGAATTAAAAGGGGAGATTGTTAATTTTGCTAAAACGGATTTGGGTAGGAGTTCCCCTTTTGTAACGATGCCGTGAGTAAATAAAACAATGGAATGGAATGCACTCAGCTATACTCTTGTCCGACCTGTATCCATTTGCTAGTGACCTGAAAAGCGCTCAACACACGGGATGTTCCATAACAATGAGTCTTTCCATTCAAAGTTATACAAAAATCATAAATTTGTATTAAATGTTTCAATATTTTCTCATATTTTTATGAAATGTTATGATTTTTTTCTTCAAAAGATCAGTCAGTGCAGACATGTGCAATTATTTTCAAATATTGATGTATGGATGTACATTCAAGTTGATAAAAGACATAATGATTTATATAAACAATGACGTTATTCACAAGTAAAAAGAACACGGAAAGACATAGAGAATCAATTTATAGATTCATACATATGACCCCGAAACAAACCATCAAACAATCAACCTCACCAATCAAAACACATCTTAAAAACAACACAATAGTGGAATCTTTTGAGATTGAGTCACTCCACAGGATTGCCATCAGTGTATGTCACATAAATGGACAGAGTTTCCACAGAATTGTTGTCTGTGTGTGAGTGTGTTGCCTGTTAGAGAGAGATTTGGTTGGTGAGATTGATTTTTTGATGGTTTGTTTCAGGGTCACATGTATGGACTTATAAAATGATTTTCTAAGTCTTTCCGTGTTCATTTTACTTGTCAATAACATGTCTTTGTTTATATAAATCATAATATGTCTTTGAATGTACATCCATGCATTGATTTTTGGAAATAATTGCACATGTCTGCACTGACTGATGTTTTTAACAAAAAATCATAACATTTCATGAAAATATGAGAAAGACTTTAATATACATAAAATGAAAAACACCTTTTAATAAAAAGTAAAGATTTTTGTATAACTTTGAATGGAAAGACTCATTGTTGTGGAACAGCCCGTGTGTTGAGCCCTTTTCAGGCCACTAGCAAAAGGATACAGGCCGGACAAGAGTGGAAACCCTACATCAATTGTTTTGGACTGGTTAGCCATTCATGAATACTCTGTGATGTATCGGTCTCTTCTATGCATGTAGAGTTCACTCTTCTTTTCTTTTGTCTTCACAAACACACTGTCTATGTGATATACACACTCTGAGATCTTGTGGACTCGGTCGTGACAGTGCAGCTCTAATATTCAGCTGGTAGACCCCCTGTGTTTCTTGTGCTGTACATTGAATAGGAGCTGGGGATAAAATCAGGTGTGGGTCTTTAAACTATATATCCCTTGGACCCTTTTTTAACTATTGTGGTTTTTGTCTACTTGCACTTCAAAACATTTGGGGGCAGATTTACAAGCCCCTTGCGCCGCCGGTGCGTCACTTTTTCCCATGTTAAAAGTGGCGCACCTGCGGCGCAAGGGCTTGGTACCCAATATGGCCCTGGGACAGTTTCGCCAGCTGTAATCGAAAAGCACCAATTGTGCCTAGGTTGGGAAATTCATTGGTATTTCAACTCTCCTCTTATTATTATGACACAAGTGCTTTTTATGTGGTTTCCGGATTATGCCAGAATACTCGTTCATTTCTCAATGTTTATTTTCTGTAGGGGCAGCACACTGTGTGCAGACCCCGCCCCGCCCTCCTTGTACCATCCTGTGTTGTGGTGGTTGTTGGTCATTATCCTGTGACCACGTGACCGGTGGGAGACCACAGCCTGCGGTCCCTTCCTCCTTGTCTGAGACAATTACAGAGAGCAAACTTTCCCACGTACACAGAGAGTCTTCCCCATAACCCAGCGCGTCTCTGCTCTGATAGGATGGTAGGGCTGGGGCAGAGCCAGTCACACATCAGTTTCAGAGGTAGCGCAGCCTGACGTGTGAATGCGTGTTCTCTTCATGGGGTGAATGTGACATGACTGTTGTCACCTTCCCTGCCCCTTGCTAGAAATGAATGTGTGACTGACTCTGCCCCCACCCTCTGGATTACTGACTGACTCTTCAATGCCTTACCATCTTCAAAGGGGAGCCTGACTCGTGCCTGACTTTTCCCAGGTGTACTGTCTGTTAAAGGGGAGAGTGGAGGGAGGGGGCTTGTGCCTTACTCTTTTCCTCACTAGCTGATGTGTTACTAACTCTGCCAAGAGCTTAGAAGACACTACATTTAGAAGAGGGGGAGGGGTGCGTTGGAAGGACACAGGCAGGCTTGGCTAGGGCAGAGCCAAGGGTCGGGTGTGGTTTTGAGTCAAAACCAGAGCTTAATTTGAGGAGGTGCTTTCCAGTGCTAAGCACCGGCACGTAATTGGGTTCCGGTGCTCGGCACCGGCTCCTAATTGTCAACTCCATACATAGGACAGTCCACCACATGGTGGCACTGCTCATCTAATTTAGAGATGGGCAGAACAACGGTTGTTTAGGAATACAATATACATTAAAATTGCAAATACCTGCCTCCCCAGCCATTCCTTTAGCTTTGGGGACCTGGAATAATCCGAACTGTCGCACTTGCAGGCGAGAGAGATGGGTAGTAGTTGTTTTGGCAGCAATGACAAGGGCCAGCTGCAGTGGCCTCTTTGTCAGAGCCCTGTCACTTAATATTTTACAGATTAAGCACTGGTTAAAACACAAATTGAGGCATCCGATGATGTAAATCAGACAACAAATGTCTTGAATAAAACACGAAAAAGATGTTAAAATGAAAAAAATATATATATTTTTTCAATATTTCTCAGTGTCTCAATTAAGTACATACGACTGTATCACTGAATTGAGTGATATTTATTTATAGTAATAAAAAAAAAAAAAAATCAAGAATGCCCCCATGCCTTGACAAAGTTGCTGAGAGTTACTCAGTGTGTGTCCATTTGTCGTGTTCTCTGTATAGCTCAAGATATTACATGTGAAGCATAACGAAAGACTCCTGAGGCGGAAAGCCGGGAGCGCGAAAGCTGGTCTTTTTAACAATTTGTGTGATAATCTGCTTTTTAAAATTTACCTGACATCCTTGCACTCTCTGGCATTTCCTGAAACAGCGGGCTTACGCTGCAACGACTATTCTCATCCTGGTCGCCATTCCCGAGGGCGAGGTGCGCCACGAGACACGTCCCCTCTGTTGGCCACGCCCCCTCACCATTTGTATAAATAGTGCGCGCAGATCTTATGGCGCGACACTAACGAAGGACTCCTGTGGCGGAAAGCCGGGAGCGCGAAAGCTGGTCTTTTTGACAATGTGTGTGATAATCTGCTTTTTAAAATTTACCTGACATCCTTGCACTCTCTGGCATTTCCTGAAACAGCGGGCTTACGCTGCAACGACTATTCTCATCCTGGTCGCCATTCCCGAGGGTGAGGTGCGCCTCGAGACACGCCCCCTCTGTTGGCCACGCCCCCTCACCATTTGTATAAATAGTGCGCGCAGATCTTATGGCGCAACACTAACGAAGGACTCCTGAGGCGGAAAGCCGGGAGCGCGAAAGCTGGTCTTTTTAACAATTTGTGTGATAATCTGCTTTTTAAAATTTACCTGACATCCTTGCACTCTCTGGCATTTCCTGAAACAGCGGGCTTACGCTGCAACGACTATTCTCATCCTGGTCGCCATTCCCGAGGGCGAGGTGCGCCACGAGACACGCCCCCTCTGTTGGCCACGCCCCCTCATCATTTGTATAAATAGTGCGCGCAGATCTTATGGCGCGACACTAACGAAGGACTCCTGAGGCGGAAAGCCGGGAGCGCGAAAGCTGGTCTTTTTAACAATTTGTGTGATAATCTGCTTTTTAAAATTTACCTGACATCCTTGCACTCTCTGGCATTTCCTGAAACAGCGGGCTTACACTGCAACGACTATTCTCATCCTGGTCGCCATTCCCGGGGGCGAGGTGCGCCACGAGACACGCCCCCTCTGTTGGCCACGCCCCCTCACCATTTGTATAAATAGTGCGCGCAGATCTTATGGCGCGACACTAACGAAGGACTCCTGAGGCGGAAAGCCGGGAGCGCGAAAGCTGGTCTTTTTAACAATTTGTGTGATAATCTGCTTTTTAAAATTTACCTGACATCCTTGCACTCTCTGGCATTTCCTGAAACAGCGGGCTTACGCTGCAACGACTATTCTCATCCTGGTCGCCATTCCCGAGGGCGAGGTGCGCCACGAGACACGCCCCCTCAGTTGGCCACGCCCCCTCACCATTTGTATAAATAGTGCGCGCAGATCTTATGGCGCGACACTAACGAAGGACTCCTGAGGCGGAAAGCCGGGAGCGCGAAAGCTGGTCTTTTTGACAATTTGTGTGATAATCTGCTTTTTAAAATTTACCTGACATCCTTGCACTCTCTGGCATTTCCTGAAACAGCGGGCTTACGCTGCAACGACTATTCTCATCCTGGTCGCCATTCCCGAGGGCGAGGTGCGCCACGAGGTACGCCCCCTCTGTTGGCCACGCCCCCTCACCATTTGTATAAATAGTGCGCGCAGATCTTATGGCGCGACACTAACGAAGGACTCCTGAGGCGGAAAGCCGGGAGCGCGAAAGCTGGTCTTTTTAACAATTTGTGTGATAATCTGCTTTTTAAAATTTACCTGACATCCTTGCACTCTCTGGCATTTCTTGAAACAGCGGGCTTACGCTGCAACGACTATTCTCATCCTGGTCGCCATTCCCGAGGGCGAGGTGCGCCACGAGACACACCCCCTCTGTTGGCCACGCCCCCTCACAATTTGTATAAATAGTGCGCGCAGATCTTATGGTGCGACACTAACGAAGGACTCCTGAGGCGGAAAGCCGGGAGCGCGAAAGCTGGTCTTTTTAACAATTTGTGTGATAATCTGCTTTTTAAAATTTACCTGACATCCTTGCACTCTCTGGCATTTCCTGAAACAGCGGGCTTACGCTGCAACGACTATTCTCATCCTGGTCGCCATTCCCGAGGGCGAGGTGCGCCACGAGACACGCCCCCTCTGTTGGCCACGCCCCCTCACCATTTGTATAAATAGTGCGCGCAGATCTTATGGCGCGACACTAACGAAGGACTCCTGAGGCGGAAAGCCGGGAGCGCGAAAGCTGGTCTTTTTATCAATTTGTGTGATAATCTGCTTTTTAAAATTTACCTGACATCCTTGCACTCTCTGGCATTTCCTGAAACAGCGGGCTTACGCTGCAACGACTATTCTCATCCTGGTCGCCATTCCCGAGGGCGAGGTGCGCCACGAGACACGCCCCCTCTGTTGGCCACGCCCCCTCACCATTTGTATAAATAGTGCGCGCAGATCTTATGGCGCAACACTAACGAAGGACTCCTGAGGCGGAAAGCCTGGAGCGCGAAAGCTGGTTTTTTTAACAATTTGTGTGATAATCTGGTTTTTAAAATTTACCTGACATCCTTGCACTCTCTGGCATTTCCTGAAACAGCGGGCTTACGCTGCAACGACTATTCTCATCCTGGTCGCCATTCCCGAGGGCGAGGTGCGCCACGAGACACGCCCCCTCACCATTTGTATAAATAGTGCGCGCAGATCTTATGGCGCGACACTAACGAAGGACTCCTGAGGCGGAAAGCCGGGAGCGCGAAAGCTGGTCTTTTTATCAATTTGTGTGATAATCTGCTTTTTAAAATTTACCTGACATCCTTGCACTCTCTGGCATTTCCTGAAACAGCGGGCTTACGCTGCAACGACTATTCTCATCCTGGTCGCCATTCCCGAGGGCGAGGTGCGCCACGAGACACGCCCCCTCTGTTGGCCACGCCCCCTCACCATTTGTATAAATAGTGCGCGCAGATCTTATGGCGCAACACTAACGAAGGACTCCTGAGGCGGAAAGCCTGGAGCGCGAAAGCTGGTTTTTTTAACAATTTGTGTGATAATCTGGTTTTTAAAATTTACCTGACATCCTTGCACTCTCTGGCATTTCCTGAAACAGCGGGCTTACGCTGCAACGACTATTCTCATCCTGGTCGCCATTCCCGAGGGCGAGGTGCGCCACGAGACACGCCCCCTCACCATTTGTATAAATAGTGCGCGCAGATCTTATGGCGCGACACTAACGAAGGACTCCTGAGGCGGAAAGCCGGGAGCGCGAAAGCTGGTCTTTTTAACAATTTGTGTGATAATCTGCTTTTTAAAATTTACCTGACATCCTTGCACTCTCTGGCATTTCCTGAAACAGCGGGCTTACGCTGCAACGACTATTCTCATCCTGGTCGCCATTCCCGAGGGCGAGGTGCGCCACGAGACACGCCCCCTCTGTTGGCCACGCCCCCTCACCATTTGTATAAATAGTGCGCGCAGATCTTATGGCGCGACACTAACGAAGGACTCCTGAGGCGGAAAGCCGGGAGCGCGGAAGCTGGTCTTTTTAACAATTTGTGTGATAATCTGCTTTTTAAAATTTACCTGACATCCTTGCACTCTCTGGCATTTCCTGAAACAGCGGGCTTACGCTGCAACGACTATTCTCATCCTAGTCGCCATTCCCGAGGGCGAGGTGCGCCACGAGACACGCCCCCTCTGTTGGCCACACCCCCTCACCATTTGTATAAATAGTGCGCGCAGATCTTATGGCGCGACACTAACGAAGGACTCCTGAGGCGGAAAGCCGGGAGCGCGAAAGCTGGTCTTTTTAACAATTTGTGTGATAATCTGCTTTTAAAAATTTACCTGACATCCTTGCACTCTCTGGCATTTCCTGAAACAGCGGGCTTACGCTGCAACGACTATTCTCATCCTGGTCGCCATTCCCGAGGGCGAGGTGCGCCACGAGACACGCCCCCTCTGTTGGCCACGCCCCCTCACCATTTGTATAAATAGTGCGCGCAGATCTTATGGCGCAACACTAAAGATGGACTCCTGAGGCGGAAAGCCGGGAGCACGAAAGCTGGTCTTTTTAACAATTTGTGTGATAATCTGCTTTTTAAAATTTACCTGACATCCTTGCACTCTCTGGCATTTCCTGAAGCAGCGGGCTTACGCTGCAACGACTATTCTCATCCTGGTCGCCATTCCCGAGGGCGAGGTGCGCCACGAGACACGCCCCCTCTGTTGGCCACGCCCCCTCACCATTTGTATAAATAGTGCGCGCAGATCTTATGGCGCGACACTAACGAAGGACTCCTGAGGCGGAAAGCCGGGAGCGCGAAAGCTGGTCTTTTTAACAATTTGTGTGATAATCTGCTTTTTAAAATTTACCTGACATCCTTGCACTCTCTGGCATTTCCTGAAACAGCGGGCTTACGCTGCAACGACTATTCTCATCCTGGTCGCCATTCCCGAGGGCGAGGTGCGCCACGAGACACGCCCCCTCTGTTGGCCACGCCCCCTCACCATTTGTATAAATAGTGCGCGCAGATCTTATGGCGCGACACTAACGAAGGACTCCTGAGGCGGAAAGCCGGGAGCGCGGAAGCTGGTCTTTTTAACAATTTGTGTGATAATCTGCTTTTTAAAATTTACCTGACATCCTTGCACTCTCTGGCATTTCCTGAAACAGCGGGCTTACGCTGCAACGACTATTCTCATCCTAGTCGCCATTCCCGAGGGCGAGGTGCGCCACGAGACACGCCCCCTCTGTTGGCCACACCCCCTCACCATTTGTATAAATAGTGCGCGCAGATTTTATGGCGCGACACTAACGAAGGACTCCTGAGGCGGAAAGCCGGGAGCGCGAAAGCTGGTCTTTTTAACGATTTGTGTGATAATCTGCTTTTTAAAATTTACCTGACATCCTTGCACTCTCTGGCATTTCCTGAAACAGCGGGCTTACGCTGCAACGACTATTCTCATCCTGGTCGCCATTCCCGAGGGCGAGGTGCGCCACGAGACACGCCCCCTCTGTTGGCCACGCCCCCTCACCATTTGTATAAATAGTGCGCGCAGATCTTATGGCGCGACACTAACGAAGGACTCCTGAGGCGGAAAGCCGGGAGCGCGAAAGCTGGTCTTTTTAACAATTTGTGTGATAATCTGCTTTTTAAAATTTACCTGACATCCTTGCACTCTCTGGCATTTCCTGAAACAGCGGGCTTACGCTGCAACGACTATTCTCATCCTGGTCGCCATTCCCGAGGGCGAGGTGCGCCACGAGACACGCCCCCTCTGTTGGCCACGCCCCCTCACCATTTGTATAAATAGTGCGCGCAGATCTTATGGCGCAACACTAACGAAGGACTCCTGAGGCGGAAAGCCGGGAGCACGAAAGCTGGTCTTTTTAACAATTTGTGTGATAATCTGCTTTTTAAAATTTACCTGACATCCTTGCACTCTCTGGCATTTCCTGAAACAGCGGGCTTACGCTGCAACGACTATTCTCATCCTGGTCGCCATTCCCGAGGGCGAGGTGCGCCACGAGACACGCCCCCTCTGTTGGCCACGCCCCCTCACCATTTGTATAAATAGTGTGCGCAGATCTTATGGCGCGACACTAACGAAGGACTCCTGAGGCGGAAAGCCGGGAGCGCGAAAGCTGGTCTTTTTAACAATTTGTGTGATAATCTTCTTTTTAAAATTTACCTGACATCCTTGCACTCTCTGGCATTTCCTGAAACAGCGGGCTTACGCTGCAACGACTATTCTCATCCTGGTCGCCATTCCCGAGGGCGAGGTGCGCCACGAGACACGCCCCCTCTGTTGGCCACACCCCCTCCAACGCCCCGACCATCCAACATAAATTATGTGTCTTGGTAGGAAGCGCAGCGGACGAGCGCAGCGGGCGCGACGATTGCGCGCCGAAGGCGCGCCTAAGGCAAGCCCGTCTGCGCCCGTCCGCGACTGTCCGGGGCTAGGGGCACGTCACTCTGCCCCGCTCATCACCTATACCCCGGACCAACTACGCAGCCTCCAGGGACCCTGGCCCATCGCAGCCACCACTTGTTCTCGCATTTCCTCCCTTGGTCTCTCCCCTGCTGCTCCCCCTCACATCCCCCTTCCTACAGTTGTCCCCTCTCTCTCACCCAGTAGCATCACCCTTCCTACAACCCCTAAAACCCTCACCGTCATTTATCTTAACACCCGGTCAGCAGTCGCCCATGCGCACGAACTATCGGTCCTGCTGGATCTTCATGCCCCGGATCTTCTTTTATTAACGGAGACTTGGTTCGGCGACGACTCTCTCCCTGCCCTACTAGCCTCCTTACCGGCCTTTTATTATGCCCTCCGGGCTGACCGCCCTTCTGGCAGAGCTGGGGGCGGCGTGGCGCTCATCGCACGCGCCGACCTTCCTTTTCAAACTCTGTCCCTGCCTGACATTGCGACCTCCGAATATCTGGTTATCCGCACTACCTCCATCACTCCTCCTCTGACCTCTTTTCTCACTTACCGTCCTCCTCAATCCCCTTTACAGTTTCTCTCTGACTTCTTGGAAGTCTTGGCCACCATCACAGTCAATAATTCTTCTATCCTACTCCTCGGCGACTTCAACTTCTGGCCCTCCGACCCAGCTGAATGTTCGTCCTCAAAAGATTTTCTGAAACCCTCCAATCCCTCAACTTCACCCCCCATGTCCACTCCCCCACCCACATCAAAGGTCACACGCTAGACCAGATCTGGTCCCTGAACTGTCCCGTGGAATCCCTCTCTATTTCTCCCTGCACATGGTCCGACCACCACCTGATATCTTTTTCCCTACCCATTCACCCCCCAGCCAAGCCCCCTCGCCCCAAAAACATCTGGGTCCGAGCATGGGGCCGTCTCCTCCCTTCTTATCACCTCCCTCCCTTCCCTGCAGGGCCTCTCTACCCTTTCCCAGGTTGAGGCTATAGACCAGTGGCTCTCCGCTGGCAGTGACTCTGTTGCCCCGCTCAAACGTATTACCTCCAAGCGTGATAAGGATGCCAACCGGTGGTTCAACGCAGAGCTTAAGGCCACCAAACTTACAGTACGTCGCGCGGAGCGGGCTTGGAGGAGAAATTATTGCCCCACTCTAAGACTGGAGTACACCAACATCCTTACCCAGTATAAAAAAGACATCTTGGAGGCTAAAACCGCCTACTTCTCCTCCAAAATCCTTGCTGCAGAAAACCAGTCTAAGGAGATCTTTACGATTGTCCACAACCTGGCGTTCTCGGACAGAACAACTCTCAAACCCGCCCCCTCCGAGGAACTCTGCCACTCCCTCAACAACTACCTCATCCACAAAATTGAGACCATTAAAGCCAACATCCCGCCCCCCTCTCCCTCCTTTGTTGACCCCCAATGTCCCTCTTCCAAGGGACAACTCACTGCCCTCCCCCCCATATCTAAGGAAGCCCTGTCCTCCTTAGTACCCTTGGTTAAATCTGGTTCTCCACTTGACCCATGCCCTGCTCACATTCTCCGCCATATCTTTGTTACCTGCCCGGACCCTCCCCTTCATCTCCTCAACAGTTCTCTGGCTCAAGGTGTGGTACCACCCCCCCTGAAGTCCGCGGTTATTGTGCCGATTCTCAAAAAACCTGGGGCAGACCCTTCTGTCCCTGCCAATTTCCGCCCGATTTCCCTTCTACCCTTTCTGGCAAAGGTGCTCGAGCGCCATGTCACCTGCGCTCTGAGCTCCTTTGTAGAGACTCATGGAGCTCTCGCTCCCCGCTAGGCCGGCTTCCGTCCCGCACACTCCACAGAGTCCGTTGTCATCTCGGTCTTAGACAACCTCAGGGAGGGTATGGATACCAACCAGCGCCAGGCCTTAGTGCTCCTCGATCTCTCAGCCGCCTTTGACACAGTGGATCACACCATCTTGCTTTCCCGTGTCAGGGCGGCGGGGATCGGGGGGACTGCTCTGGTCTGGCTATCCTCCTTCCTGAGCGACCGCACCCAGGCCGTCCGCCTGGGTGATTTTACAGCGGACGTCCGGAAAGTCCAGTGCGGGGTCCCCCAAGGCTCCTCCCTTTCCCCCCTCTTGTTCAATCTCTATGTCGCCCCTCTTATCTTTTCTCTTCAACAAATGGAGGTCGCCGTATTTAATTATGCGGATGACCTCCAGCTTGTCTTTAACCTCTCCTCTTCTCCCGCTTCTGTCCTTAATTTCCAATCCGTCATGCTCCATATCCGGGACTGGATGAACCACAACCACCTTAAACTCAACCCCGATAAGACCGAGCTGGTGTTGACGGGTGGCTCATCCAGCCCCTGGTCCTCTCTCTTCTGGCCCCCTTCTCTTGGCCCCTCTCCTGAACCCACTACCTCTGTTAAAACCCTCGGCATAAAACTCAATTCCCAACTCACCCTTCACTCCCAGGTTAGCTCTGTGGTATCTTCCTCTTTCCTTTCACTGCGCACTATACGCAGGGTGTCCCGTTTCTTCACTTTCTCTGCTCTTAAACTCATCATCTTAGCCATGGTGGTGTCCCGCCTGGACTACGGCAACGCCCTATATGCAGGTATCCCTGCACACAGCTTACGGCGTTTGCAGCAGATACAAAACCAGGCGGCCCGCCTGGTCTTCAATCTTCCTAAATTTCACCGTTCTTCCCCCCTCTTGAAATCCCTACACCGGCTCCCTGTGCGAGCCCGGATCCAATTCAAGCTCGCCTCCATCACCTTCTTGGCCCGATTGGGCCTGGCACCAGCATTCATCTCCTCAGAGATCACCCCCTACATACCCACCAGGGAACTTCGCTCGTCCTACCAGTCCCTCCTCACCATCCCTCGCTACCGGACTAAGAAGTGGGGAGGCTCAAAATTTGCCACCCTTGCCCCGATACTCTGGAACTCCCTTCCCCTGGAACTCCGTACAATCACTCTGTACCCTCAATTTCGCAAACACCTCAAGGCCCACTTGTTCACAAAGTCTTTTGACTAAATCCCCAACAGTTTCCCCCGTCTTTTAGCCCTGGACCTTGTTAGTTGTAGCGCCAAGAAACCGCAGGTGTATGAGCGCTTTACAAATATTTTAAAACTCAAACTCAAGCAAGATTATATTATATCAACTGTACTCAAGAAAGGTGTACGTGAAGCACAGATCCTATCCTGAATCACTTGAATGGGCTCTAAACCTGGACGGCCAAGGAAAATGATACGCAATGTAGTAAAGAGACGGGTAAAGAAAAGGATACGCAATGTAGTAAAGAGACGGGTAAAGAAAATGATACGCAATGTAGTAAAGAGACGGGTAAAGAAAATTATATGCTATGTAGTAAAGAGACAGGTAAGGAAAATGATACGCAATGTAGTAAAGAGACGGGTAAAGAAAAGGATACGCTATGTAGTAAAGAGACAGGTAAGGAAAATGATACGCAATGTAGTAAAGAGACGGGTAAAGAAAAGGATACGCTATGTAGTAAAGAGACGGGTAAGGAAAATGATACGCAATGTAGGAAAGAGACAGGTAAGGAAAATGATATGCTATGTAGTAAAGAGACAGGTAAGGAAAATGATACGCAATGTACTCAAGAAAGGTGTACGTGAAGCACAGATCCTATCCTGAATCACTTGAATGGGCTCTAAACCTGGACGGCCAAGGAAAATGATACGCAATGTAGTAAAGAGACGGGTAAGGAAAAGGATACACAATGTAGTAAAGAGACGGGTAAGGAAAATGATACGCAATGTAGTAAAGAGACGGGTAAAGAAAATGATATGCTATGTAGTAAAGAGACAGGTAAGGAAAATGATACGCAATGTAGTAAAGAGACGGGTAAAGAAAAGGATACGCTATGTAGTAAAGAGACGGGTAAGGAAAATGATACGCAATGTAGGAAAGAGACAGGTAAGGAAAATGATACGCAATGTAGTAAAGAGACGGGTAAGGAAAATGATACGCAATGTAGTAAAGAGACGGATAAACAAAAGGATACGCAATGTAGTAAAGAGACGGGTAAGGAAAATGATACGCAATGTAGTAAAGAGACGGGTAAAGAAAAGGATACACAATGTAGTAAAGAGGCGGGTAAAGAAAAGGATACGCAATGTAGTAAAGAGACGGGTAAAGAAAATGATACGCTATGTAGTAAAGAGACAGGTAAGGAAAATGATACGCAATGTAGTAAAGAGACGGGTAAAGAAAAGGATACGCAATGTAGTAAAGAGACGGGTAAGGAAAATGATACGCAATGTAGTAAAGAGACAGGTAAGGAAAATGATACGCAATGTAGTAAAGAGACGGGTAAGGAAAATGATACGCAATGTAGTAAAGAGACTGGTAGGGAAAATGATACGCAATGTAGTAAAGAGACGGGTAAAGAAAAGGATACGCAATGTAGTAAAGAGACGGGTAAGGAAAATGATACGCAATGTAGTAAAGAGACGGGTAAAGAAAATGATACGCAATGTAGTAAAGAGACGGGTAAAGAAAAGGATACGCAATGTAGTAAAGAGACGGGTAAAGAAAAGGATACGCAATGTAGTAAAGAGACGGGTAAGGAAAATGATACGCAATGTAGTAAAGAGACGGGTAAAGAAAATGATACGCAATGTAGTAAAGAGACGGGTAAAGAAAAGGATACGCAATGTAGTAAAGAGACGGGTAAAGAAAATGATACGCTAAGTAGTAAAGAGACGGGTACGGAAAATGATACGCAATGTAGTAAAGAGACGGGTAAAGAAAAGGATACGCAATGTAGTAAAGAGACGGGTAAGGAAAATGATACGCAATGTAGTAAAGAGACGGGTAAAGAAAAGGATACGCAATGTAGTAAAGAGACGGGTAAAGAAAAGGATACGCAATGTAGTAAAGAGACGGGTAAGGAAAATGATACGCAATGTAGTAAAGAGACAGGTAAACAAAAGGATACGCAATGTAGTAAAGAGACGGGTAAGGAAAATGATACGCAATGTAGTAAAGAGACGGGTAAAGAAAAGGATACGCAATGTAGTAAAGAGATGGGTAAAGAAAATGATACGCAATGTAGTAAAGAAACGGGTAAGGAAAATGATACGCAATGTAGTAAAGAGACGGGTAAGGAAAATGATACGCAATGTAGTAAAGAGACGGGTAAAGAAAAGGATTCGCAATGTAGTAAAGAGACGGGTAAGGAAAATGATACGCAATGTAGTAAAGAGACAGGTAAAGAAAAGGATACGCAATGTAGTAAAGGGACAGGTAAAGAAAATGATACGCAATGTAGTAAAGAGACGGGTAAAGAAAATGATACGCAATGTAGTACAGAGACAGGTAAAGAAAATGATACGCAATGTAGTAAGGAGATGGGTAAGGAAAATGATACGCAATGTAGTAAAGAGACGGGTAAAGAAAATGATACGCAATGTAGTAAAGAGACAGGTAAGGAAAATGATACCCAATGTAGTAAAGAGACGGGTAAAGAAAAGGATACACAATGTAGTAAAGAGACGGGTAAAGAAAATGATACGCAATGTAGTAAAGAGACGGGTAAAGAAAAAGATACGCAATGTAGTAAAGAGACGGGTAAGGAAAATGATACGCAATGTAGTAAAGAAACGGGTAAAGAAAAGGATACGCAATGTAGTAAAGAGACAGGTAAGGAAAATGATACGCAATGTAGTAAAGAGACGGGTAAAGAAAAGGATACACAATGTAGTAAAGAGACGGGTAAAGAAAAGGATACACAATGTAGTACAGAGACGGGTAAGGAAAATGATATGCAATGTAGTAAAGAGACGGGTAAAGAAAATGATACGCAATGTAGTAAAGAGACGGGTAAAGAAAATGATATGCAATATTAGTAAAGAGACGGGTAAAGAAAAGGATACGCAATGTAGTACAGAGACTGGTAAGGAAAATGATACACAATGTAGTAAAGAGACGGGCAAAGAAAATGATACGCAATGTAGTAAAGAGACGGGTAAACAAAAGGATATGCAATGTAGTAAAGAGACGGGTAAAGAAAATGATACGCAATGTAGTACAGAGACGTGTAAGGAAAATGATACGCAATGTAGTAAAGAGACGGGTAAATAAACTGATACGCAATGTAGTAAAGAGACGGGTAAAGAAAATGATACGCAATGTAGTAAAGAGACGGGTAAGGAAAATTATACGCAATGTAGTAAAGAGACAGGTAAAGAAAATGATACGCTAAGTAGTAAAGAGACGGGTACGGAAAATAATACGCAATGTAGTAAAGAGACGGGTGAGGAAAATGATACGCAATGTAGTAAAAAGACCGGTTAAGGAAAATGTTACACACTAGTAAGTGCAGCTGGAACAATGTTCAGAGTGGGGGGGGCTGCCATCAGTGTTACATCACCGAAGTCACAGGGCTTGTGAAAAATCAGAGCGTCACACAAAGAACATGTGTAGCACATCAGCCCGCCCTTTCTTTTTAATTTTTTTTATTAAAATGTTATTGAAAATAAACAGAGCATTATCAGACATTATGTGGACGTCATGATACAAAATAATATACAGTGTTGCCATACATGTGTTGAGTATGAAGGATATTTAGACTGCATATTCGGCCAAAACCTTTACAATGACATCCATAAATATCTACAAAATATAAATGTAACGAAGCAAAAGACAGAAAATACATTTAGCCCCATGTATACTCGCATTCGAAAAATCTAAGAGGTGGATCTCGCCCTGTTCATCGTCATGTCCACAGTGGGAGTACTGCAGAGCTCGCCTCGGTATGTATTCCATGGGCCCCATTTCTTATCCCACTTTTTAGGGCAGCCCCTAAGTTTATACACTGTTTTCTCAGCCAGCATGGCCCTATCCATTTCCGCCATCCATCGTACCACAAGCGGGCGGTCAGGGGAACCCTACTGCATTGCTATAGAGCGTTTAATAAGGAGACATCCCAGGGACAACCACTGCTGCTCAATGTCCGTCAGATCGGTTGCCTCCCAAACATTAAGAATCCCTCCCTGGGGAGTGAGCGGAATTGGTTTCACCAGTGCCTCTGACATTTTCCCCGCGGCTCCTTGCCATAGCACTTGGATCACTGGGCATTCCCATAGGGTGTGGTAGAAAGTTCCCACCATTCCACAGCCGTGCAGACAGTGGGCATCGGGGCGTCTACCTAGTTTGGCCAGCAGCAGACCGGACATGTACGTTCTGTGAAGTATTTTAAGCTGTATCAGACGAAAGCGATGGCAAATGGTGGACTCCCGCGGAGACATCAGTGCCGCCTGCCAATCAGTGTCCTCCATGTCCCCCACGTCTCACTCCCATTTGTGGCGCAGCCCACGTCTCACTCCCATTTGTGGCGCAAAGCTGTAAAGGAGTCAGGCAAGTTGTTGCAGAGCTTGCGATACGTGCAGGAAATTGCCTTGGTCGGCAGGGGTTCGGATAACAGTCTGTCTTCCAGGGGCGAGGCATCTGGGAGGGAGGGGAGATCTGGTATATTTGTCTGAAGGGCGTGTTTAACCTGGAGGTATCGAAAGATCTCCCTATGTGAGAGTGCGTGTTTCTGTTGCAAATCCGGGAAGAATAGGAGTTTCCCTTTGTGGACTAGGTCCCCAATGGTGGATATGCCAATAGTAGTATCCCATTTGTCAAAACCTGGCTGAAAACATAAGAGGCCAAGGGTCTGCGAAGACCAAAGGGGAGTCGACTTAGTGTATGTATTGGACCAACCCAGGCTTCTGGTGGCACGATGCCATATGGCCACTGTCTGTTGCATGGAGCCCACATATCTATCGCGTTTCGGTTTGCTATACAAGGCCCGTAGGTAGCCCTCACGCCCTGTCTGGTAGCGTTAAAGGTGGAATGCTGGATCTGTAGGAGTGCCATGGATCCATTGATTCGTGGCCACGAGTTGGGACGCCCAGTAGTAGAGGCGCATGTCCGGTAGGGCAATGCCACCGTCATACCACCCCTTGGTGAGTTTGCGAAGTGCGATACGGGGTACCCTGCCGTCCCACAATAGGAGACGCATTTCCCCTTCCAGTGCGGTGAAAAAGGAGTCTGTGACCGGAAATGGACAGTTCTGCATGATGTACAAAAAACGGGGAAGCACCAACATTTTAAATAAGGCGACTCTACCGGGGAGGGACAAAGGGAGAGATCTACAATGAGAGACATCATCATGTAGTCTTTGCAGAGGGATCTTAAGATTGCGGTCGTAGAAAAGTTGGGGGTCTGGGGTGACAAAGATGCCGAGATACTTAAGCCATCGACAGCTAAAGGAACAGTATAGCCTCTAGGTAGCCTAGGAAAAGGGCTATGTAACATATAGAGGACAGATTTAGACCAATTTATGGAATAACCAGAGTATTTCCCAAAGTTGGTAAGGACATGAAAAAGGTTATACACTGAAGTGGCGTGATTGGCCATGTAGACCAATATGTCGTCTGCATATAGGGAGATTTCATCTACAACTCCTTCGGCCAAATGAGGCCTCGGATGGACTGGTCAGAGCGGATCCAATGCGCCAGTGGCTCTAAAGTTAAGGCAAATAATAACGGCGATAGGGGGCAACCCTGCCTGGTCCCCCGGTGTAGTTGGAATTGTGGAGAAGTGTGATTATTGACTCTGACCTGACCCCAAAGGTCAGTGTAGAAGAGTGTGATCCACTGTATGAATTTGGGCCCAAAGCCAAATTTAGTCAGGACTGCAAAGAGGTACGACCACTCGATCGAGTCGAAAGCCATTGTGGCATCGAGAGAAAGGATAGCGGCGTCTTCCTGGAGATATCGCTGTCTACCAAGAACATTATGGACTCGACGAAGATTTAGTGCGGTATTACGGTGTGGGAGGAATCCTGATTGGTCAGCGTGGACCAAGGAAGGAAGGACCGTAAGGAGTCTGGTAGCTAGGAGCTTAGCCAGCACCTTGGCCTCCGAGCTGATCAGGGAAATCGGCCTATAGGAACCAACATCCGTAGGGCGCTTATTTGGTTTAGGGATGACCACGATGGACGCTAGTCTCAGATCAGGCGGCAGAGTACCCTTCTCCCTGCTCTCCTCGAACATATTTTTCAGATGTGGAGAGACCCCTAGAGCCATGGATTTCAAAAATTCGAACGGGACCCCATTTGGACCCATGGCTTTACCGGACTTGAGAGCAAAAATGACATTACTGACCTCCTCAGAGGTGAGGTCCGTCTCTAATAATTCCCTATCTTCGTCCGAGATAGGGGGCAAGCGCAATTCCTCGAGGAGCGACTGGGATTCCCCAGCATTGTATTGTGCTCTAGCCATATATACTTGTTCAAGGTGATCAGCGAAGGCTGCCGCCACTTCCTGGGGGGCCGTAGTATGTGTTCCATCGGTCCGCGAGCCCCGCCCTTTCTGCTGGCGAGTGGTATGGGTGTGGTATGTAGGCCGTGGTGCATTTTGATGCACAATGTTGCAAATATATTACTAAAGCATCATGTGGCACCCACTGTCATTCACAGAAAGCACATTTTCCCCTGGAGCGGCCACAAAATTCACACTGACAAGCCGCTTTACTGATAAAACAATGGAGCAAACAGAGGGAAATATGTGGAAATGGTTCTCAGCGATTATTTTTCATTTACAATTTGCAAGGCACCGAGTAAAGTGTCTTAATTTCTTTTGAGCCTATTAAATGTCTGTTTCATCACACTCTAGAATGATAAAAACAAGCATTTGCAATGCAATAGGCCTCGCATTATTAAAGTTTGAGCAATTGGCATTGCTAATAATAATGCAACACCAATAGCTCAAACTTTAATAATGCAAGACCTTTTCCATTGCAAATGCTTGTTCTAACCTGTGTCTCTCTCTAAACTGTATAATCACTGTATCCTATTCAACTTCGTCACTTAAATCACCCCTCTCTCTATCGTCTCCCTTCCTTCTGCTGTCACTGGCACCTGTCCACTCTAAACTGTCTCTTTATTTTGCCTCTCACACCTGCCTTCCCATCTCTCGAGAAGTCTCTCACATCAATGTGCCCATCACCTTCCTCAACTGTCTACCCTACCATCTGGTTCTCCTTCTCTTTTAACAAACTATCAGTATTTCCTCATCTCTCCTAGTTGTGGGACGGAATCATGCATTTACAACGCATGCCTTTGCCACGCATATGCTGTTACCACAAAATGTAAGTATATATCTGGTAAGTGAAACTATATATATATATATATATATATATATATATATATATATATATATATATATATATATATATATATATATATATATATATATATATATATATATATATATATATATACACATATACATACACATACACACACACACACAGATGTTTCAGTTACTTGACATATACTAACATTTTCGTGGTAAAGGTATTGCACGGTAAACACTATTTCCCATCTCTGCCACCTGTCTGCCCACTCTTTCGCAGCTGCCTCATCTTACCTGTCCATTTCTGAGCTGCATTTTCCCAGCAAGTTCTCACCTATCTTCTTACACCTGGGAGATGCCTTCCACCAGCTGTCTTTATTACACCTCCCTATCCCTCTCTTTGTGCAGTTCTTACCTATCTCTCTCATTTGTCTCTAGATCACATCTCTCCTACTGCAATCCTCTCTCACTGGTTTTCCCCCTCTCTGATTCTCAGCTTTCCGTCACCTTGCAATGTGTTTATCACCCATCACACTCACCACCTTATACAAATCTATAAATCTCCTTCACATTTGTTACCTCTCTATTGGCTCTTTACTCTTTGTCTCTCACACACATGGTCTGTCGCTTGATCTCCCACCCTTATCTCTTCAGTTTCGTCCTCCTCTTCCTTTCGTTACTTCACAATTTGCTTTAAACTTTATTTTTTATTTTTAACGCCCATCTCTCCTCTTATCTCCTATATTTCTTGCTCCCTCCATGCTCAGGGGAAGCAGGACACACAGAAATGCATTTTTACTAAGGTATGAACCACCTGCAACAATAAATGATTGTTTTACAAGTTTGTTACATCCAACGGGGCATGAGTCACAAACACAATGCTAGGGGGTCGCAGGAGGCAAGGCAGGACCCCTAAATGACATCCATGATGGAGTGTGGTTGTTTTTTTTTTTTCTAGAACTATTGTTGTCTTAAATGCCTCTGCCCCGTGTGTAAAGTGTGCATTGCGGATTCAGTGCATGCGTGCACACGAGTGACATGCCTAACACGAAGCACTTGTGCCCCAATGTGGGATGATGCGGGTGTGCATGGGGAGCAGAATGATGCAGTGTGGGGGTGCACTGGGAGTCGCGCTCCTACTTGGAGTCACCCCCTGCTCCCATTATATGCCAAATATTCAGGCGAGCGACTCAGTTTTTAAGCCAAAAATGGCTTTATTTTAGCAGTCTCCCACCTACAAATATCTGTGCTTTAACAGGGAAAATAAAGTCCATCAATTTATTTTCCCCAAATCTCCTTCTTTGTAGTGTCTACTCAAAATGTTCCTATGAATGCCCAGCTAAAGCATTCCTGCCCGCAGGGGAGGAAATGCACGTGTGAACTGAGGTCACAAATAGAAGACACCCTCTCACCTAGAGTGCAGTACGCCTGCGCGGAGGATTACACTCGCCAGAAATGTTGCTGCGCTGAAATATGCACTGGAGTCCCAATCGCTACTGCAGTTGTGTACAGTGCAAGAGTATCCTGCTGTCACGCCACTGCTTGCTATAGTGCTGGGGTTGGGAGAGTTGCACTCACCTGTAGCGCTCCTGCCACGCAGGATTAGGATAAATAAATACATTTGTGAATTCGGTAACTTGCAGGATTAGCATGCACTGCAGGTCACTCCACTGAATTGTCCCTGCAGCTATGGGGTTGGAAGCAAGTGTGTGCACTGCAGCTCACTCCCGTGAACCATCACTGCGGCTGTGGGGTTGGGAGAGTCACTCACCTGAAGCGCTCCTCCCCCGCAGTGTCCCACATATGCAGCTTGACCCGCACGCCGGGGGCTAGTGTCAGCATCTTGACATGGAACTCCATGACCAGGGTGCACACCGCCTGCTCCAGGAAGGATTTCTCAGTGTAGCGCTGCACTAGCGACATCTTCCCCACTGTGGCGTCCCCCAGCAGGATCACTCGGAACTGGTAGTCCCAGTCCGCAGCGCAGACAGGGTCTGGGGCGGTGCAGTGGTGGCGGTCCATGCCTGCAGAGCTGCGCGGGGTTTGTATTCCAAATCACTGCCTGCATGTGGGGAGCGCCAGGGGGCTCAAAACAACTCTACGAAGCCCCGCCCTCCCCACACTTCTAGCTCTGCCCACTCTCCCAGTTCCCGATGGCTTTCCTCCCTTTCTTTCCACTCCCTGCTCTCTGCTGTTCGGCCACCCCCTACCTACCCTTTCACCACCCTCTCTTCTTTGGTCCTACATTATTTTAAGCAAGGCTCACACTACAACTTTACCTACTACAGCCTCGCAAACCAGTCGAGAGGCGGGGTGTAAGTATAAGATCACGAGACGCCCGACTCTGCGGTTTGTTTTTATATAGTGGGTACTTTTCCCGAGGATAGTAGAGTGCTTTACCAGAGGGCCAGATTGCTTTAACGTGTTTTTTAGGTTTTTAATTCTCCTGTGGTAAATAAATAGAGTCTCTTTCTAAGTAGCGCAAGAAACGCATTATTTACTGTGGTAGCAAGTATCCCATAAAGCTAATAGCCGAACAACCATTTCTGTTCCTTCTGCTGCTTCTAACTCTCCACCATGGCGTGTCATCCAGAGTGTTTCACTGTGATACGAGGGACGGGGGGCATCAGAGGGCGCAAGGATTCCCAATCACGCGCTGGCAGCATTGTCTCCGCTTTTCGTTTCTTGATTCTTGTCCTACATTTAGTTCAAGGACTACGCGAGCCAGAATGCAAATACAAACGAAACAAGTAAAGCGATCGCGAAACTGAAAGCGATCGCTTTCAGAAACATAGAGAGCCGCTAGTGGTGCGCGCGTGCGCACACCAGAGCCAAATGGTTTTAATTATCGCGCCCATGTCTGGGCAGGATAATTGAAACCATATGGCAGGAATGCGCGTAATAGAAACCAATAAGCCATGGGCGGAGCAATGCGCCCGCCTTTGGCCTATTGTGTGCTAGCTTAAAAAAACACGCAGGCAAGGGCCAATAGCAGGCCACAAAAGTAAAAAGACACGCACAAGCGTTTACACTTCCAGGGTCCATTTCTGAACCCCGGACAAAAGGATTCTCGCTGCGCGAGGACTGCTGCGCAGTGCATCGCTAGGCGCGAGACCTAAAAATGCTTCATTTGTGCTTTTCTAACTGTTAATGTATATTGAAACATTTGCACAGTTCATATACAGATATTCACATGTTCTTGGGTGTTAAAAAATGACATCCTTCCGTTCACACTCCCTGTACACCAACAAGATTGTCACGTGGTTCATTTTACAAAATCCTCTAAACTTACAGTCAGAGAAAGAAAAGTAAACCCTGATCTCCATCAAAAGAGTAAGCAGCAATTTGCCAGAAGATATATTCTACTGCACCCATACCTCCGGCACCTATGGGCGGGATTCTCCAAAAATGTGTTTTTCCCCTCCAAGTCAGGGGAGTCAGTGGTCGCATTGACATAAAATGGCATCTCCTGCCTTCCCTCAGGTGAGTCAGTAGTCACATTAACATAAATGGCATCTCCTGCCTTCCCTCAGGTGAGTCAGCAGTCACATTAACATACAATGGTATCTCCTGCCTTCCCTCAGGTGAGTCAGCAGTCACATTAACATACAATGGCATCTCCTGCCTTCCCTCAGGTGAGTCAGCAGTCACATTAACATACAATGCCATTTCCTGCCTTCCCTCAGGTGAGTCAGCAGTCACATTAACATAAATGGCATCTCCTGCCTTCCCTCAGGTGAGTCAGCAGTCACATTAACATAAAATGCCATTTCCTGCCTTCCCTCAGTTGAGTCAGCAGTCACATTAACAATAAACAGCATGTCATCACCTGCCTTCTTTCAGGTGAGTCAGCAGTCACATTGACATAAAATGAATGGCACCTTCTGCCTACCGTCAGGTGAGTCAGCAGTCACATTAATGTAAAATGGCATCTCACCTCCTGCCTTCCCTCAGGTGAGTCAGCAGTCACATTAACATAAAATGGCATCTCATCTCCTGCCTTCCCTCAGGTGAGTCAGCAGTCACATTAACATAAAATGGCATCTCCTGCCTTCCCTCAGGTGAGTGAGCAGTCACATTATCATACAATGGCATCTCCTGCCTTCCCTGAGGTGAGTCAGCAGTCATATTTAGCATAAAATGGCATCTCCTGCCTTCCCTCAGGTGAGTCAGCAGTCACATTATCATACAATGGCATCTCCTGCCTTCCCTGAGGTGAGTCAGCAGTCACATTAACATAAAATGGCATCTCCTGCCTTCCCTCAGGTGAGTCAGCAGCCGCATTTAGCATAAAATGGCATCTCCTGCCTTCCCTCAGGTGAGCCAGCAGTCACATTATCATACAATGGCATCTCCTGCCTTCCCTCAGGTGAGTCAGCAGTCACATTAACATAAAATGAATGGCACCTTCTGCCTTCCCACAGGTGAGTCAGCAGTCACATTAATGTACAATAGCATCTCACCTGTTGCCTTACCTCAGGTGAGTCAGCGGTCATATTAACATAAAATTAATGCCATCTCTTGCCTTCACTCAGGTGAGTCAACAGTCACATTAACATAAATGGCACCTCCTGCCTTTCCTGAGGTGAGTCAGCAGTCACATTAACATAAATGGCACCTCCTGCCTTCCCTCAGGTGAGTCAGCAGTCACATTAATGTACAATAGCATCTCACCTCTTGCCTTACCTCAGGTGAGTCAGCAGTCACATTAACATAAAATGGCATCTCCTGCCTTCCCTCAGGTGAGTCAACAGTCACATTAATGTACAATAGCATCTCACCTGTTGCCTTACCTCAGGTGAGTCAGCAGTCATATTAACATAAAATGAATGCCACCTCTTGCCTTCACTCAGGTGAGTCAACAGTCACATTAACATAAATGGCACCTCCTGCCTTCCCTGAGGTGAGTCAGCAGTCACATTAACATAAATGGCACCTCCTGCCTTCCCTCAGGTGAGTCAGCAGTCACATTAACATAAAATGGCATCTCCTGGCTTCCCTCAGGTGAGTCAACAGTCACATTAACATAAAATGAATGCCACCTCTTGCCTTCACTCAGGTGAGTCAACAGTCACATTAACATAAATGGCACCTCCTGCCTTCCCTCAGGTGAGTCAACAGTCACATTAACATAAAATGAATGCCACCTCTTGCCTTCACTAAGGTGAGTCAACAGTCACATTAACATAAATGGCACCTCCTGCCTTCCCTCAGGTGAGTCAACAGTCACATTAACATAAATGGCACCTCCTGCCTTCCCTCAGGTGAGTCAACAGTCACATTAACATAAATGGCACCTCCTGCCTTCCCTCAGGTGAGTCAACAGTCACATTAACATAAAATGAATGCCACCTCTTGCCTTCCCTCAGGTGAGTCAGTAGTCACATTAACAATAAACAGCATGTCATCATTTGCCTTCCCTCATGTGAGTCAACAGTCACATTAACATAAAATGAATGGCACATTCTGCCTTCCCTCAGGTGAGTCAGCAGTCACATTAATGCAAAAATGGCATCTCACCTCTTGCCTTACCTCAGGTGAGTCAGCAGTCAAGTTAACTTAAAATGGCATCTCATCTCCAGCCTTCCCTCAGGTGACTCAGCAGTCAAGTTAACTTAAAATGTCATCTCATCTCCTACCTTCCCTCGTGTGAGTCAACAGTCACATTAACATAAAATGGCTTCTCCTGCCTTCCCTCAGGTGAGTCAGCAGTCACATTAATGTACAATAGCATCTCACCTCCTGCCTTCCCTCATGTGAGTGAACAGTCACATTAACATAAAATGAATGGCACCTCTTGCCTTCCCTCAGGTGAGTCAGTAGTCACATTAACAATAAACAGCATGTCATCATTTGCCTTCCCTCATGTGAGTCAACAGTCACATTAACATAAAATGAATGGCACATTCTGCCTTCCCTCAGGTGAGTCAGCAGTCACATTAATGCAAAAATGGCATCTCACCTTCTGCCTTCCCTCAGGTGAGTCAGCAGTCACATTAATGCAAAAATGGCATCTCACCTCTTGCCTTCCCTCAGGTGAGTCAACAGTCACATTAACATAAAATGAATGGCACATTCTGCCTTCCCTCAGGTGAGTCAGCAGTCACATTAATGCAAAAATGGCATCTCACCTCCTGCCTTCCCTCAGGTGAGTCAGCAGTCACATTAACATGCAATGTCATCTCATCTCCTGCCTTCCCTGTCTCTTGTAGCTCCCTGGGGCGAGTGGGTGTTAGAAGGGACCCTCTCAATGAACACTGAGTGACTGACACCCCTCCTTGTCTTTCAGAGGCAGCAGTCAACTTCCAAACCCCATTTTAGCCCCCAGTCTCAATCAGCAGGAAGCAGCACTTGTCACATCACTTAAAGTTCTCTACTCACCCTCGTGATGACGCACATGACCTCCTCATTGTTGCACTTCTTGATCCCAAAGCGCCTGGCGTTGAAGGCCGCGATCTTCATGGCGCTGTCTCCTCGGGTTCCTGCCCTGCAGAGGCACACAGAGAGAAAGCGGCAGTCAGGGCAGCACGGGGAGTTGTGTGGTATCTAAGGGCTTCCTGTGCGTGACAGATAAGAGGAAGGAGGCTGTGGGTCAGCCCGTGACGTCAGCACGGACCTCACGAGCTGCGCTTCCTCCTCGTGTGAACAGCCACTGCCGTGTGCCGGCCATGGAGGAGAACAGCGACCTGTCCTCTGGCACGCCCCCACCCCAGGCCCCAGCAGACATACACGTGCAGTACATATGTAGATAGATTTATTTATTAATGTATTTATTTATGCATTTTTATATAGCGCGGACTTTACCCGAAGGCGTCAGAGCGCTTCACAATAGGAACACAAATGATACATGATGAGAACATTACACAGGAACCGATTACAAAAGTACACGTTACTTTACATAAGGTAAAAGTGACAGTTGTGAGCAAATAAAACACATGAGGTAGTAAAAATTGTGAGCAACCAAAAATACATGAGGTGGTAAAAAGTGCACAAGAGGAAAAGTGACAAGTGTGCAGGATATAAGAGAAAACAAGGTATAATTTGAGGTATAATACTGCAATATGAGCTAGACACTCAGGCACAAGAACAAGAGGTAGCAAACCGTGTGTTACAAGGGCCAGGTGGTGTGTGCATGTTACAAAAGGGCACCAAACACAAGTACATGGAGAATACTGCATAAATAAAAGGCAAGCATTCCAACCACAAGAACACACTGGGAAAGCACTTCCATGGCCATGGAGAGTAGAGTTTTCAGTAGTGGGAGGTCTTCCTTCAAATAACAAAGAGGACGTGAATTACTTTTGGAGGTATGTTCATGTGCGTGTCACTGAAGTGTTTATCATGAGAACTCACCTTCGAGCCAGGCTCACAATGACACACATTCTTAAAGGGAATGTGGCCCTTTTGTTCAAAAATACCATTTGTGCTTTAAGTTCAACACGCCAAAGATCAGAAGAGTGCAGAAAGGCGCGCCACAAGGACGTGTTTCTCTCTCGTGTCTGCTCGCCGCAGCCACCAGCCCCTCATTACAGGAATGTGGGGCAGGGCCGTGCACGTCGCACCCTGCTGCTCTGCCCTAAGCCAAAGTAAAAGGGCAAGAATGCGCAGTACCGATGGAATGTGGCGCATTCCTGTCCTTTCTGCCTGCGCTGGTGTTGTTGCGACAGCCTCGCGCCAACGTAGGCCCCGTGCATCACGGTGTAAGGGCGCCTCCGCACCCGTGCATCACAGTGTAAGGGCGCCTCCGTACCCGTGCATCACAGTGTAAGGGCACCCCCGTGCATCACAGTGTAAGGGGGCCCCCGTACCCGTGCATCCCAGTGTAAGGGCGCCTCCGTACCCGTGCATCCCAGTGTAAGGGCACTCCCGTGCATCCCAGTGTAAGGGGGCCCCCGTACCCGTGCATCCCAGTGTAAGGGGGCCCCCGTACCCGTGCATCACAGTGTAAGGGGGCCCCCGTACCCGTGCATCACAGTGTAAGGGCGCCCCCGTACCCGTGCATCACAGTGTAAGGGGGCCCCCGTACCCGTGCATCACAGTGTAAGGGCGCCTCCGTACCCGTGCATCACAGTGTGAGGGCACCCCGTACCCGTGCATCACAGTGTAAGGGCGCCTCCGTACCCGTGCATCACAGTGTAAGGGTGCCTCCGTACCCGTGCATCACAGTGTAAGGGGGCCCCCGTACCTGTGCATCACAGTGTAAGGGCGCCTCCGTACCCGTGCATCACAGTGTAAGGGGGCCCCGTACCCGTGCATCACAGTGTAAGGGCGCCTCCGTACCCGTGCATCACAGTGTAAGGGGGCCCCCGCACCCGTGCATCACAGTGTAAGGGGGCCCCCGTACCCGTGCATCACAGTGTAAGGGCGCCTCCGTACCCGTGCATCACAGTGTAAGGGCGCCTCCGTACCCGTGCTTCACAGTGTAAGGGCGCCTCCGTACCCATGCATCACAGTGTAAGGGCGCCTCCGTACCAGTGCATCACAGTGTAAGGGCGCCTCCGTACCCGTGCATCACAGTGTAAGGGCGCCTCCGTACCCGTGCATCACAGTGTAAAGACGCCCCGTACCCGTGCATCACAGTGTAAAGGTGCCCCGTACCCGTGCATCACAGTGTAAGGGCGCCTCCGTACCCGTGCATCACAGTGTAAGGGCACCCCGTACCCGTGCATCACAGTGTAAGGGCGCCCCGTGCATCAAGGTGTAAGGGCGCCTCCGTACCCGTGCATCACAGTGTAAGGGCGCCTCCGTACCCGTGCATCACAGTGTAAGGGCGCCTCCGTACCCGTGCATCACAGTGTAAGGGCACCCCGTACCCGTGCATCACAGTGTAAGGGCGCCTCCGTACCCGTGCATCACAGTGTAAGGGCGCCTCCGTACCCGTGCATCACAGTGTAAAGGCGCCCCGTACCCGTGCATCACAGTGTAAAGGTGCCCCGTACCCTTGCATCACAGTGTAAGGGCGCCTCCGAACCCGTGCATCACAGTGTAAGGGCGCCTCCGTACCCGTGCATCACAGTGTAAGGGCACCCCGTACCCGTGCATCACAGTGTAAGGGCACCCCGTACCCGTGCATCACAGTGTAAGGGCGCCCCCGTGCATCAAGGTGTAAGGGGGCCCCCGTACCCGTGCATCACAGTGTAAGGGCACCCCGTACCCTTGCATCACAGTGTAAGGGCGCCCCCGTGCATCAAGGTGTAAGGGCACCCCGTACCCGTGCATCACAGTGTAAGGGCGCCTCCGTACCCGTGCATCACAGTGTAAGGGCGCCTCCGTACCCGTGCATCACAGTGTAAGGGCGCCTCCGTACCCGTGCATCACAGTGTAAGGGCGCCTCCGTACCCGTGCATCACAGTGTAAGGGCGCCTCCGTACCCGTGCATCACAGTGTAAGGGCGCCTCCGTACCCGTGCATCACAGTGTAAGGGCGCCTCCGTACCCGTGCATCACAGTGTAAGGGCACCCCGTACCCGTGCATCACAGTGTAAGGGCGCCTCCGTACCCGTGCATCACAGTGTAAGGGCGCCTCCGTACCCGTGCATCACAGTGTAAAGGCGCCCCGTACCCGTGCATCACAGTGTAAAGGTGCCCCGTACCCTTGCATCACAGTGTAAGGGCGCCTCCGAACCCGTGCATCACAGTGTAAGGGCGCCTCCGTACCTGTGCATCACAGTGTAAGGGCACCCCGTACCCGTGCATCACAGTGTAAGGGCGCCCCCGTGCATCAAGGTGTAAGGGCGCCTCCGTACCCATGCATCACAGTGTAAGGGGGCCCCCGTACCCGTGCATCACAGTGTAAGGGCACCCCGTACCCGTGCATCACAGTGTAAGGGCACCCCGTACCCGTGCATCACAGTGTAAGGGCGCCCCCGTGCATCAAGGTGTAAGGGGGCCCCCGTACCCGTGCATCACAGTGTAAGGGTACCCCGTACCCGTGCATCACAGTGTAAGGGCGCCCCCGTGCATCAAGGTGTAAGGGCACCCCGTACCCGTGCATCACAGTGTAAGGGCGCCTCCGTACCCGTGCATCACAGTGTAAGGGCGCCTCCTTACCCGTGCATCACAGTGTAAGGGCGCCTCCGTACCGGTGTATCTCAGTGTAAGGGCGCCTCCGTACCCGTGCATCACAGTGTAAGGGCGCCTCCGTACCCGTGCATCACAGTGTAAGGGCGCCTCCGTACCCGTGCATCACAGTGTAAGGGCGCCTCCGTACCCGTGCATCACAGTGTAAGGGCGCCTCCGTACCCGTGCATCACAGTGTAAGGGCGCCCCGTACCCGTGCATCACAGTGTAAGGGGGCCCACGTACCCGTGCATCACAGTGTAAGGGCGCCTCCGTACCCGTGCATCACAGTGTAAGGGCGCCTCCGTACCCCTGCATCACAGTGAAAGGGCACCCCGTACCCGTGCATCACAGTGTAAGGGCGCCTCCGTACCCGTGCATCACTGTGTAAGGGCGCCTCCGTACCCGTGCATCACAGTGTACGGGCGCCTCCGTACCCGTGCCTCACAGTGTAAGGGCGCCTCCGTACCCGTGCATCACAGTGTAAGGGCGCCTCCGTACCCGTGCATCACAGTGTAAGGGCACCCCGTACCCGTGTATCACAGTGTAAGGGCGCCTCCTTACCCGTGCATCACAGTGTAAGGGCGCCTCCGTACCCGTGCATCACAGTGTAAGGGCGCCTCCGTACCCGTGCATCACAGTGTAAAGGCGCCCCGTACCCGTGCATCACAGTGTAAAGGCGCCCCGTACCCGTGCATCACAGTGTAAGGGGGCCCCCGTACCCGTGCATCACAGTGTAAGGGCGCCTCCGTACCCGTGCATCACAGTGTAAGGGCGACTCCGCACCCGTGGATCACAGTGTAAGGGGGCCTCCGCACCCGTGCATCCCAGTGTAAGGGCGCCTCCGCTGCCGCAGGATTATTTTTGTGAGGGACGGGACACCTTCCTTTACAAACACAACCCTGAGCGGCGCTTTCCTCTTCCTCTGTGCGCTGCATAATACAGCACACATGGGAAGTGTTCAACACGAGAGGTAAAGATATTTCTCCTCATTATGCCTCACCTCGGGAGGCGTGAGGATGTGGCGCTTCCCTGGGTTTACGTTTTCTTGTAAATCTGGAGCAGCTTCAACATCCATGGGTGTTGCGTGGGGTAACACACTGCAAGGCCCATGGAACGCCTCCCTGGCGCCGAGGAAGGTGATGCAGCGAAGCGTGACTCAAACTTTATGAGGCTCCTCAAAGCCACGCCAAGGCTCTGTCTCGGAGCCTTGTGACATGCATATACCACTGTACGTGGTGCAAAAGTGACGCTAGGCTCTCATAAATCTGCCCCTACAGTGCTTGGGACTAGTGACCTCTGCGCTGCACTCCCTCTACGTCCCACGGCCTCGTACCAGTCATTACAAACGAGGGGGCCGCCCTGCTAAGAACAGCCCGCACATCCCTTCCGCGACCTACAGGAGGGGCGTTGGAGCTCTTTGAAGAGGAGTAGGGACACTTCTTCTCCCTTAGAATGGCAGCTGCCTGGAATGTCACAATATATTCAGGATAGGTTCTACAGACGTGCAGTGGTTGCCCCCCAGGGCCCAGTGAAGGCCAGTTCTCGCTTTCAGGGACCCACGGGACAATGTTAAGGATTGGAAACCTCCAGTTGGGAGGCTACTAAAGAGTTCTTCGTTGGCTTATCCCATCTCACGTCCCATAGCCCCAGCCGTGTTGGTTCTTTAGTACGACAATCGCATCATTTGACCCAAAGTTCTTGACTATGAAGGTCTCTTTTTGAGTAGAAGTTACCTTGACTCAAAGGGAAGGAGCTCTGGGTGACCTCCTCTCAGGGCCGGCCTTAGGCATGTGCAAGCTGTGCACCTGCACAGGGCCACCAAACCCCAGGGGCCACCACGCCAATATATATCCTTAATATAATAATCCTCTGAGGATGGATACATATTTGCGTGGCGGCCCCAGTGGCAGGGATTTGGCGGGCTCCGGCTCAGTCCCACTTCCAAACACCCTGACCCCCCCTCTTCACTGGAGTCCGCGCTCCGCCCAGACCCCCTCTTCCGGGGCCCCCTACCTACGCTCCCTGCCCAGGGCTGTCATGAGCCTAGAGCCGCCCCTGCTCCTCTGCCCCCATTTCTTTCTCTTAGAGGAGGCTCGATTCTTCCTACAGATCCCTCATCGGTGGTGAATGCATCTCAAGATATTTCTCACCTGTATGTCTTCCTTCGCCGCCTCCTTGAGAAGAAGAGACCTGGCATTTGTTGGACGGCTGAAGAGCTCTGATGATACATTTACAGAGCTCCGGGAGCTTTCAAAATCCAGGTTTATTTTATTTGCGACATTGGGGTTGGTAACTCAAGGTCATAAAACATCTAAATTTACTGTAATTCGATGAATAACATCAGCCAGAGCCTGGCCTATCCCTGGCTGGCATTCTCCTCCAGAGGACGCTCATTGGAGGTCTACAGGAGGCGTGGCTGCCCCTGGCAGGAGGGCCAGGTCCTACCCCAGAGATCTGCAGGGCGGCCATGCGCTCTTTTCCACCATTGTAGGCTGCAAGGCTGGGAAATGGACAATGACAACTTTGGTAGAACAGATCTACGTTCAAGTTTGTCTTAAATGTAGTTCAATAATAAATCACCAAGGTGTAAGCATGACGTGGTTTGTCATGATGATTTCTTCTTTGTTTATCGTCGTCAGTCAAAGGCAAAATGATTGCTTTGGCATTTCTCATTTGCAATGACAGGTATGAGAAGCGAAGACATAGAGGTTGTGTCCTGAATACTTACTGGTAGTATTGTTACCCTCAGTCCTACTTGTACTTGCACCAGTTAATAATGATATTCTTTGTAAAAAAATACAGGTAGGATCATTTCCGATAAGGACCTAAACAAATGTGCATTTGTCAATACTCGTTTTGTTTGTTCATGCTTTTTGTAAAACTTTATTGTTAGGAGGATTGCCAGGTCCCCAAAAATAAGATAAAAATCATTGCCTACCAGGAAAAACATTTTTAAAGTGCATTTTGCAATAGTAGTCTGTGTACTGGAGAGTACTACTTATGTGTGTGCATGTACAGCTTGTGAAAGAGAAGGAAGCCGTCGCACACAGTGAAGTTAGCCAATGGCAGAAGTGGGCTGCTGGATGCGAAATGCTCTAGTGGGCAGAACAAAATTGTGAATAACACAACACACTAATGGATGATGAGGGCTGAAGCCTCTATAAATAAATATATGCATCTATCATTTAGTATTTTCATTCATTGATGCAATTTGAGATGTCATCAGTGATGTCACTGACCATGTTATGAGTGATGTAATATGTGAGGTCATAAACAGTGCATCGTGGGGCGCAGGTTATAGTTAGCTCAGGTAACTATAACTGCTGAATTTCACTGGTTTTGTGTCGGTGATCTCTGAACCTACCTATAAATTCCCTTTACCCTTTGGATTTTTCAATTAATTTCTAAGGTTTAAAAAAAATTCTATTTCCTAACTATATTGTCCCTGTCTTTCAGATAAAAAAAAAAAAAAAAAAAAAAAAATATATATATATATATATACGCAACGGTACGAGGGACCAGGAACGGGCAGCCGTGGATGTTCTCAGGTGTTGGATGCGCGCCTGCCTCTACCTTCCTGCATCCAGCAAAAGCCAACCGCGTACCCCACTCCCCTACGCCACCTACCCGGACTAGCCGTCACAGTGCATCCTGGGAGATGTGGTTCAAAAACTTTCGAGAACTACTGAGGGTGAGCCGACTGCTTCAAGGGGGAGGGGACTCACATGCTGGAGGATATTTTAAACAGGAAGAAGATCATTTGGGGGAGGACATGCCACAGTGATTGGGCGCTGAGGAAGGCCGTCAGAGCCGAAATGCATTCGCCGCCACTGCTTACCTGTGAATAAAACGACTGTTTGTCCTGCAATCCCTCTGGCCTCTGAGTTCTTCACAATTGGAGTGCTTTTCCGTCATATTTTCTGCGCCAGCCAGACGACGCAGTACAGTTGGCCCCGATGCACCTAAGTGTCCCATCAGCAATTCTGGCAACACGCTGCTTGCAGCACTTTGATCATCGAGGGATCGATAGCTGTTGGGACTGCCAGAGACACAAGCGTTCCAGTGGGGAGTTTCTGGTATTTGACCGGTGAGGGATCACAGCCCGTATTGACTGCCCCTGCTCATTGGATTCAACGCGTGCGGTCTTTGGTCGCAACGGTACGAGGGACCAGGAACGGGCAGCCGTGGATGTTCTCAGGTGTTGGATGCGCGCCTGCCTCTACCTTCCTGCATCCAGCAAAAGCCAACCGCGTACCCCACTCCCCTACGCCACCTACCCGGACTAGCCGTCACAGTGCATCCTGGGAGATGTGGTTCAAAAACTTTCGAGAACTACTGAGGGTGAGCCGACTGCTTCAAGGGGGGGGGACTCACATGCTGGAGGATATTTTAAACAGGAAGAAGATCATTTGGGGGAGGACATGCCACAGTGATTGGGCGCTGAGGAAGGCCGTCAGAGCCGAAATGCATTCGCCGCCACTGCTTACCTGTGAATAAAACGACTGTTTGTCCTGCAATCCCTCTGGCCTCTGAGTTCTTCACAATTGGAGTGCTTTTCCGTCATATTTTCTGCGCCAGCCAGACGACGCAGTACAGTTGGCCCCGATGCACCTAAGTGTCCCACCAGCAATTCTGGCAACACGCTGCTTGCAGCACTTTGATCATCGAGGGATCGATAGCTGTTGGGACTGCCAGAGACACAAGCGTTCCAGTGGGGAGTTTCTGGTATTTGACCGGTGAGGGATCACAGCCCGTATTGACTGCCCCTGCTCATTGGATTCAACGCGTGCGGTCTTTGGTCGCAACGGTACGAGGGACCAGGAACGGGCAGCCGTGGATGTTCTCAGGTGTTGGATGCGCGCCTGCCTCTACCTTCCTGCATCCAGCAAAAGCCAACCGCGTACCCCACTCCCCTACGCCACCTACCCGGACTAGCCGTCACAGTGCATCCTGGGAGATGTGGTTCAAAAACTTTCGAGAACTACTGAGGGTGAGCCGACTGCTTCAAGGGGGAGGGGACTCACATGCTGGAGGATATTTTAAACAGGAAGAAGATCATTTGGGGGAGGACATGCCACAGTGATTGGGCGCTGAGGAAGGCCGTCAGAGCCGAAATGCATTCGCCGCCACTGCTTACCTGTGAATAAAACGACTGTTTGTCCTGCAATCCCTCTGGCCTCTGAGTTCTTCACAATTGGAGTGCTTTTCCGTCATATTTTCTGCGCCAGCCAGACGACGCAGTACAGTTGGCCCCGATGCACCTAAGTGTCCCACCAGCAATTCTGGCAACACGCTGCTTGCAGCACTTTGATCATCGAGGGATCGATAGCTGTTGGGACTGCCAGAGACACAAGCGTTCCAGTGGGGAGTTTCTGGTATTTGACCGGTGAGGGATCACAGCCCGTATTGACTGCCCCTGCTCATTGGATTCAACGCGTGCGGTCTTTGGTCGCAACGGTACGAGGGACCAGGAACGGGCAGCCGTGGATGTTCTCAGGTGTTGGATGCGCGCCTGCCTCTACCTTCCTGCATCCAGCAAAAGCCAACCGCGTACCCCACTCCCCTACGCCACCTACCCGGACTAGCCGTCACAGTGCATCCTGGGAGATGTGGTTCAAAAACTTTCGAGAACTACTGAGGGTGAGCCGACTGCTTCAAGGGGGAGGGGACTCACATGCTGGAGGATATTTTAAACAGGAAGAAGATCATTTGGGGGAGGACATGCCACAGTGATTGGGCGCTGAGGAAGGCCGTCAGAGCCGAAATGCATTCGCCGCCACTGCTTACCTGTGAATAAAACGACTGTTTGTCCTGCAATCCCTCTGGCCTCTGAGTTCTTCACAATTGGAGTGCTTTTCCGTCATATTTTCTGCGCCAGCCAGACGACGCAGTACAGTTGGCCCGATGCACCTAAGTGTCCCACCAGCAATTCTGGCAACACGCTGCTTGCAGCACTTTGATCATCGAGGGATCGATAGCTGTTGGGACTGCCAGAGACACAAGCGTTCCAGTGGGGAGTTTCTGGTATTTGACCGGTGAGGGATCACAGCCCGTATTGACTGCCCCTGCTCATTGGATTCAACGCGTGCGGTCTTTGGTCGCAACGGTACGAGGGACCAGGAACGGGCAGCCGTGGATGTTCTCAGGTGTTGGATGCGCGCCTGCCTCTACCTTCCTGCATCCAGCAAAAGCCAACCGCGTACCCCACTCCCCTACGCCACCTACCCGGACTAGCCGTCACAGTGCATCCTGGGAGATGTGGTTCAAAAACTTTCGAGAACTACTGAGGGTGAGCCGACTGCTTCAAGGGGGAAGGGACTCACATGCTGGAGGATATTTTAAACAGGAAGAAGATCATTTGGGGGAGGACATGCCACAGTGATTGGGCGCTGAGGAAGGCCGTCAGAGCCGAAATGCATTCGCCGCCACTGCTTACCTGTGAATAAAACGACTGTTTGTCCTGCAATCCCTCTGGCCTCTGAGTTCTTCACAATTGGAGTGCTTTTCCGTCATATATATATATATATATATATATATATATATATATATATATCTTCACCACACTCCCCTTCAATCAAGAGGACAGAGCACACACAGGACCCCAGGTAAGCTGCTCACTTGCTTTTATTTTCAGATAGGCATGACGCGTTTCGTTTTTTTCAAACCTTCCTCAGATGCCGCCAGGATTTTGCAAGTGCTGTTCCTGCCAGACTTTTAATCAGCATGCCCCTCTTTGATAGGTCGAGACACCGAGGATGTTGTAGCTGTTGGGAAAGCACGAAACCAGGGAACTGGATTCGCGCGGAGCAGACACCAATTGTAAGTACTTGCCACAGTGGGCGGTGTCTGCTCCCTTCACCCCAACACAGCTTGCCTGGAATAAGCTGTCAATGTAGATGGTGTGGCAGCAGGATCCCAGAGTTAAATGATCATTTATTCAAGCATCAAGTATCCAAATGATGTGTTTCGGCCGCCAGACATGCAGCCTTGATCACATGATATATATATAAATATTCACAGCAATTGTTTACCACATATCCAACAGAAACGATGTCAAGGCCACTTAATCCATTTCAGCGTGTTTTATTTTCTTAAACGCCCAGTCACTGGGCGTTTAAGAAAATAAAACACACTGAAATGGATTACGTGGCCTTAACATCGTTTCTTTTGGATACGTGGTAAACGATTGCTGTGAATATTTTGGGATTCGCGACCCCGTCAAGGCCCGCCACTGCAGAGCAGCTGGGGTTTCTGCGCGACTATAAAGTGTTGGATATATATATATATATATATATATATATATATATATATATATATATATATATATATATATATATATATATATATATATATATATATATATATATATATTATATATATATATATGTATACTACAAAATGCAGCACATATAGGATTAGATAAAAACAAGGAGATATAAAGTTATTTCTCCCCGTTACGACACCCGCAGGGAGGCGCCCATTATTGCCGCATTCCCAGATTTACATTGTGTTGTTAATCCGGGAATGTGTCCAAATCCATGGGTGTTGCGCGGGAACACCCACCGCAACCCCATGGCTCACCTACCTGACTCAGGCTTGTAAATAAGCACCCAAAGCTCTACCTTGTGGTATTTACCCGTAGAGTATCACTATTCTTGGTTATACTGACGCATTTCAGCGCCTGTTCCGGCATCACTGCCCGAAAATGCATTCGCTATGCAAATGGGCTCGCCTAGAACGTGCTGTCGTCTGCTTTGCATAAGGCCTGAGGCGCTGTAGCACAAGCCTTTTGAGCATCTGAGTGAAAGGTGGGTCCACTTTCTTTGTCTTTCTCTTTAGTTCCTCACAGGATGCAGTGACTGAATCTTAGTCACCCCAGTCAGTTCTTGATCAAGAGCTCAGTTGTGCTTATTTCAGATATGAAGACACTAATTGCCAAATTGCATATTGCACAACTGGGCTGTGGCTTCCGGACACACTTTTAATACCAAGCAATCAATTATGCAACTGTTGGCAAAACATGTTGTACAAGGTTTGTGAACATTAAGGAAAGAGAAAAGCATGCAACATCAAAACAAACAGCACACCACTGCTGAGATGGGTTGAAGCATGCACAGAGAGCAATCCATCTAACTATTACTACCAGGACAAATTGGACTCCTGCAAAAAACATTCATTGAAGTGATAAAAGTATGACAGCTGTATGAGACCCACAAAAGAAATGGCTGACGCTGTTCTTTGCATTCTGGGTTTTGTAGTTCTGATCTTAAAGTGCCAACACATTCCAAGAATAGAAAGTAAAATCGGAACTGGACGAGGAACTCAGGGCACGATTCACAGAACTAACTTAAGACAAAATCCTAAACTTACTACTTTTGGTATTCACAGAAGTTAGGATTTTGTCTTAAGTTTGTCTTAAGTTTGTCTCAAGTCTGTCTTAAGTTTGTCTCAATACAAACTTAAGACAAACTTAAGCCTGAGCTCTCAAAAGCTGACAATCTCTTCTTTTACTTGTTGCATCAGCACCAAGATGAGTGAATAATACCCTTTTGTGATTAGGTTTGGGCGAAAGGTAAACTTCGCTTGCAAGGTTATAACTTTAAGTCTATTTTGCAACAGAATTCTCCCACTAAAAGGGATTTTCTACTGAGGATTTTTGCAGCCTATGTAAAGGTGGTAGTGCTTGCAAATCTTGGAATAAAGTTTGCAAAAATATGTATTGATGTAAATATGAGGTATTTGTTCAGCACAAACATAGTCAAAGTCAGTTGAGCGCTGTTCAGGGTTAAAGCAAGCACAGAGTCAACGAGTGATCAGAGAGGTAGCCGGGATCTGGGAGCAGAAATAGTCTGTTTGTTCTTCGTGATGCAGGTTTGAACACCTCTAATTATGATCCTGCCAGTCTAGAGAGATTAGCTGTGTCTGAGTCACACCCCAGACAATTCCACCCTCTGGCTTCACATTCTCAACTCTAAGACATCTTGTAATAGCCACACCCATAAAAAAAACCTAGAGCCTCAGGTTGGCGCCAGACTCCGCCCGATTACTTGTCTCTTTGGTGTGAGGCTGGAAGTCAAAGGGCAACAACAAGCTCATCACTCCCAGTGCATTCATCCCTCCTACTCTGCACTTTCACCAGCACCCAAACTCATATGGTCGCATCACTCACCCTGCAGTCACTCCTCTCACCCTGCAGTCACTCCTCTCACTCTGCAGTCACTCCTCTCACCCTGCAGCCACTCCTCTCACCCTGCAGTCACTCCTCTCACTCTGCAGTCACTCCTCTCACCCTGCAGTCACTCCTCTCACCCTGCAGTCACTCCTCTCACCCTGCAGCCACTCCTCTCACCCTGCAGCCACTCCTCTCCCCCTGCAGTCACTCCTCTCAACCTGCACCCAATCCTCTCACCCTGCAGTCACTCCTCTCACCCTGCAGTCACTCCTCTCACCCTTCAGTCACTCCTCTCACTCTGCAGTCACTCCTCTCACCCTGCAGCCACTCCTCTCACCCTGCAGTCACTCCTCTCACCCTGCAGCCACTCCTCTCACCTTGCAGCCACTCCTCTCATCCTGCAGTCACTCCTTTACCCTGCATGCACTCCTCTCACCCTGCAGTTACTCCTCTCACCATGCAGTCAATCCTCTCACCCTGCAGCCACTCCTCTCATCCTGCAGTCACTCCTCTCACCCTGCAGTCACTCCTCTCACCCTGCAGTCACTCCTCTCCCCCTGCAGTCACTCTGATCACCCTGCAGTCACTCTGATCACCCTGCAGTCACACTTCTCACCCTGCACGCACTCCTCTCACCCTGCAGTTACTCCTCTCACCCTGCAGTCAATCCTCTCACCTAGCAGTCACTCCTCTCACTCCTCTCACCCTGCAGTCACTCCTCTCACCTTGCAGTCACTCCTCTCACCCTGCATCCACTCCTCTCATCCTGCAGTCACTCCTCTCACCCTACAGCCACTCCTCTCACCCTGCAGTCACTCCTCTTACCCTGCAGTCACTCCTCACCCCCTGCATTCACTCCTCTCACCCTGCAGTCACTCCTCTCACCCTGCAGTCACTCCTCTCACCCTGCAGTCACTCCTGTCACCCTGCAGTCACTCCTCTCATCCTGCAGTCACTCCTTTACCCTGCATGCACTCCTCTCACCCTGCAGTTACTCCTCTCACCATGCAGTCAATCCTCTCACCCTGCAGCCACTCCTCTCATCCTGCAGTCACTCCTCTCACCCTGCAGTCACTCCTCTCACCCTGCAGTGACTCAACTTGCCCCGCAGTCACTCCTATCGCCCTACAGTCACTCCTCTCACCCTGCAGTCACTGCTGTCACCCTGCAGTCACTCCTCTCACCCTGCAGTCACTCCTCTCACCCTACAGTCACTCCTCTCACCCTGCAGTCACTCCTCTCACCCTGCAGTCACTCTGCTCACCCTGCAGTCACTCCTGTCACCCTGCAGTCACTCCTCTCGCCCTGCAGTCACTCCTCTCACCCTGCAGTCACTCCTGTCGCCCTGCAGTCACTCCTCTCGCCCTGCAGTCAGTCCTGTCACCCTGCAGTCACTCCTCTCGCCCTGCAGTCACTCCTCTCACCCTGCAGTCACTCCTGTCACCCTGCAGTCACTCCTCTCACCCTGCAGCCACTCCTCTCACTCTGCAGTCACTTCTCTCACCCTGCAGTCACTCCTCCCACCCTGCAGCCACTCCTCTCACCTTGCAGCCACTTCTCTCCCCCTGCAGTCACTCCTCTCACCCTGCAGTCACTCCTCTCCCCCTGCAGTCACTCTGATCACCCTGCAGTCACTCCTCTCACCCTGCAGTCACACCTCTCACCCGGCACGCACTCCTCTCACCCTGCAGTTACTCCTCTCACCCTGCAGTCAATCCTCTCACCCTGCAGTCACTCCTCTCACTCCTCTCACCCTGCAGTCACTCCTCTCACCTTGCAGTCACTCCTCTCACCCTGCATCCACTCCTCTCACCCTGCAGTCACTCCTCTCACCCTACAGTCACTCCTCTCACCCTGCAGTCACTCCTCTCACCCTGCAGTCACTCTGCTCACCCTGCAGTCACTCCTGTCACCCTGCAGTCACTCCTCTCGCCCTGCAGTCACTCCTCTCACCCTGCAGTCACTCCTGTCGCCCTGCAGTCACTCCTCTCGCCCTGCAGTCAGTCCTGTCGCCCTGCAGTCACTCCTCTCGCCCTGCAGTCACTCCTCTCACCCTGCAGTCACTCCTGTCACCCTGCAGTCACTCCTCTCACCCTGCAGCCACTCCTCTCACTCTGCAGTCACTTCTCTCACCCTGCAGTCACTCCTCTCACCCGGCAGCCACTCCTCTCACCTTGCAGCCACTTCTCTCACCCTGCAGTCACTCCTCTCACCCTGCAGTCACTCCTCTCCCCCTGCAGTCACTCTGATCACCCTGCAGTCACTCCTCTCACCCTGCAGTCACATCTCTCACCCTGCACACACTCCTCTCACCCTGCAGTTACTCCTCTCACCCTGCAGTCAATCCTCTCACCCTGCAGTCACTCCTCTCACTCCTCTCACCCTGCAGTCACTCCTCTCACCTTGCAGTCACTCCTCTCACCCTGCATCCACTCCTCTCATTCTGCAGTCACTCCTCTCACCCTACAGTCACTCCTCTCACCCTGCAGTCACTCCTCTCCCCCTGCAGTCACTCCTCTCACCCTGCAGTCACTCCTCTCTGCCTGCAGACACTCCTCTCTGCCTGCAGTCACTCCTCTCACCCTGCAGTCACTCCTGTCACCCTGCAGTCACTCCTCTCATCCTGCAGTCACTCCTTTACCCTGCATTCACTCATCTCACCCTGCAGTTACTCCTCTCACCATGCAGTCAATCCTCTCACCCTACAGCCACTCCTCTCATCCTGCAGTCACTCCTCTCACCCTGCAGTCACTCCTCTCACCCTGCAGTGACTCAACTTGCCCCGCAGTCACTCCTCTCACCCTGCAGTCACTCTTCTCACCCTGCAGTCACTCCTCTCACCCTGCAGTCACTCCTCTCACCCTGCAGTCACTCCTCTCACCCTGCAGTCACTCTTCTCACCCTGCAGTCACTCCTGTCGCCCTGCAGTCACTCCTATCGCCCTGCAGTCACTCCTCTCACCCTGCAGTCACTCCTGTCACCCTGCAGTCACTCCTCTCACCCTGCAGTCTCTCCTCTCACCCTGCAGTCACTCCTCTCACCCTGCAGTCACTCCTCTCCCCCTGCAGTCACTTCTCTCACCCTGCAGTCACTCTTCTCACCCTGCAGTCACTCCTGTCGCCCTGCAGTCACTCCTCTCGCCCTGCAGTCACTCCTCTCACCCTGCAGTCACTCCTGTCACCCTGCAGTCACTCCTGTCACCCTGCAGTCACTCCTCTCACCCTGCAGTCACTCCTCTCACCCTGCAGTCACTCTTCTCACCCTGCAGTCACTCCTGTCACCCTGCAGTCACTCCTGTCACCCTGCAGTCACTCTTCTCACCCTGCAGTCACTTCTCTCACCCTGCAGTCACTCCTGTCACCCTGTAGTCACTCCTCTCCCCCTGCAGTCACTCCTCTCACCCTGCAGTCACTCCTCTCACCCTTCAGTCACTCTTCTCACCCTGCAGTCACTCCTGTCACCCTGCAGTCACTCCTGTCGCCCTGCAGTCAGTCTTCTCACCCTGCAGTCACTCCTGTCACCCTGCAGTCACTCTTCTCACCCTGCAGTCACTTCTCTCACCCTGCAGTCACTCCTGTCATCCTGTAGTCACTCCTCTCCCCCTGCAGTCACTCCTCTCCCCCTGCAGTCACTCCTCTCACCCTGCAGTCACTCTTCTCACCCTGTAGTCACTCCTGTCACCCTGCTATCACTCCTCTCACCCCGCAGTCACTCCTCTCACCCTGCAGTTACTCCTCTCACCCTGCAGTCAATCCTCTCACCTAGCAGTCACTCCTCTCACTCCTCTCACCCTGCAGTCACTCCTCTCCCCTTGCAGTCACTCCTCTCACCCTACACCCACTCCTCTCACCCTGCAGTCACTCCTCTTACCCTGCAGTCACTCCACCCCCTGCATTCACTCCTCTCACCCTGCAGTCACTCCTCTCTGCCTGCAGTCACTCCTCTCACCCTGCAGTCACTCCTGTCACCCTGCAGTCACTCCTCTCACCCTGCAGTTACTCCTCTCACCATGCAGTCAATCCTCTCACCCTGCAGCCTCTCCTCTCATCCTGCAGTCACTCCTCTCACCCTGCAGTCACTCCTCTCGCCCTGCAGTGACTCAACTTGCCCCGCAGTCACTCCTATCGCCCTGCAGTCACTCCTCTCACCCTGCAGTCACTGCTGTCACCCTGCAGTCACTCCTCTCACCCTGCAGTCTCTCCTCTCACCCTGCAGTCACTCCTCTCACCCTGCAGTCACTCCTCTCACCCTACAGTCACTCCTCTCACCCTACAGTCACTTCTCTCACCCTGCAGTCACTCCTCTCACCCTGCAGTCACTCTGCTCACCCTGCAGTCACTCCTGTCACCCTGCAGTCACTCCTCTCGCCCTGCAGTCACTCCTCTCACCCTGCAGTCACTCCTGTCGCCCTGCAGTCACTCCTCTCGCCCTGCAGTCACTCCTGTCGCCCTGCAGTCACTCCTCTCACCCTGCAGTCACTCCTCTCACCCTGCAGTCACTCCTGTCACCCTGCAGTCACTCCTCTCACCCTGCAGTCAATCCTCTCACCCTGCAGCCACTCCTCTCATCCTGCAGTCACTCCTCTCACCCTGCAGTCACTCCTCTCACCCTGCAGTGACTCAACTTGCCCCGCAGTCACTCCTCTCACCCTGCAGTCACTCTTCTCACCCTGCAGTCACTCCTCTCACCCTGCAGTCACTCCTCTCACCCTGCAGTCACTCCTCTCACCCTGCAGCCACTCCTCTCACCTTGCAGCCACTTCTCTCACCCTGCAGTCACTCCTCTCGCCTTGCAGTCACTCCTCTCCCCCTGCAGTCACTCTGATCACCCTGCAGTCACTCCTCTCACCCTGCAGTCACACCTCTCACCCTGCACACACTCCTCTCACCCTGCAGTTACTCCTCTCACCCTGCAGTCAATCCTCTCACCCTGCAGTCACTCCTCTCACTCCTCTCACCCTGCAGTCACTCCTCTCACCTTGCAGTCACTCCTCTCACCCTGCATCCACTCCTCTCATCCTGCAGTCACTCCTCTCACCCTACAGTCACTCCTCTCACCCTGCAGTCACTCCTCTCCCCCTGCAGTCACTCCTCTCACCCTGCAGTCACTCCTCTCTGCCTGCAGTCACTCCTCTCTGCCTGCAGTCACTCCTCTCACCCTGCAGTCACTCCTGTCACCCTGCAGTCACTCCTCTCATCCTGCAGTCACTCCTTTACCCTGCATTCACTCCTCTCACCCTGCAGTTACTCCTCTCACCATGCAGTCAATCCTCTCACCCTGCAGCCACTCCTCTCATCCTGCAGTCACTCCTCTCACCCTGCAGTCACTCCTCTCACCCTGCAGTGACTCAACTTGCCCCGCAGTCACTCCTCTCACCCTGCAGTCACTCTTCTCACCCTGCAGTCACTCCTCTCACCCTGCAGTCACTCCTCTCCCCCTGCAGTCACTCCTCTCACCCTGCAGTCACTCTTCTCACCCTGCAGTCACTCCTGTCGCCCTGCAGTCACTCCTATTGCCCTGCAGTCACTCCTCTCACCCTGCAGTCACTGCTGTCACCCTGCAGTCACTCCTCTCACCCTGCAGTCACTCCTCTCACCCTGCAGTCTCTCCTCTCACCCTGCAGTCACTCCTCTCACCCTACAGTCACTCCTCTCACCCTGCAGTCACTCCTCTCCCCCTGCAGTCACTCCTCTCACCCTGCAGTCACTCTTCTCACCCTGCAGTCACTCCTGTCGCCCTGCAGTCACTCCTCTCGCCCTGCAGTCACTCCTCTCACCCTGCAGTCACTCCTGTCACCCTGCAGTCACTCCTCTCACCCTGCAGTCACTCCTCTCACCCTGCAGTCACTCTTCTCACCCTGCAGTCACTCCTGTCACCCTGCAGTCACTCCTGTCACCCTGCAGTCACTCTTCTCACCCTGCAGTCACTTCTCTCACCCTGCAGTCACTCCTGTCACCCTGTAGTCACTCCTCTCCCCCTGCAGTCACTCCTGTCACCCTGCAGTCACTCCTCTCACCCTGCAGTCACTCTTCTCACCCTGCAGTCACTCCTGTCGCCCTGCAGTCACTCCTGTCGCCCTGCAGTCAGTCTTCTCAGCCTGCAGTCACTCCTGTCACCCTGCAGTCACTCTTCTCACCCTGCAGTCACTTCTCTCACCCTGCAGTCACTCCTGTCATCCTGTAGTCACTCCTCTCCCCCTGCAGTCACTCCTCTCCCCCTGCAGTCACTCCTCTCACCCTGCAGTCACTCTTCTCACCCTGTAGTCACTCCTGTCACCCTGCTGTCACTCCTCTCACCCTGCAGTCACTCCTCTCACCCTGCAGTCTCTCCTCTCACCCTACTCTCACACTGGCAGACCGCTCACTGTGCACTCACACAAGCACTCCCACAGCTAACTCTTCACGGTCATGGGCACATCACTCACCCTGCAGTCACTCCTCTCACTCCTCTCACCCTGCAGTCACTCCTCTCACCTTGCAGTCACTCCTCTCACCCTGCATCCACTCCTCTCATGCTGCAGTCACTCCTCTCACCCTACAGTCACTCCTCTCACCCTGCAGTCACTCCTCTCCCCCTGCAGTCACTCCTCTCACCCTGCAGTCACTCCTCTCTGCCTGCAGTCACTCCTCTCTGCCTGCAGTCACTCCTCTCACCCTGCAGTCACTCCTGTCACCCTGCAGTCACTCCTCTCATCCTGCAGTCACTCCTTTACCCTGCATTCACTCCTCTCACCCTGCAGTTACTCCTCTCACCATGCAGTCAATCCTCTCACCCTGCAGCCACTCCTCTCATCCTGCAGTCACTCCTCTCACCCTGCAGTCACTCCTCTCACCCTGCAGTGACTCAACTTGCCCCGCAGTCACTCCTCTCACCCTGCAGTCACTCTTCTCACCCTGCAGTCACTCCTCTCACCCTGCAGTCACTCCTCTCCCCCTGCAGTCACTCCTCTCACCCTGCAGTCACTCTTCTCACCCTGCAGTCACTCCTGTCGCCCTGCAGTCACTCCTATTGCCCTGCAGTCACTCCTCTCACCCTGCAGTCACTGCTGTCACCCTGCAGTCACTCCTCTCACCCTGCAGTCACTCCTCTCACCCTGCAGTCTCTCCTCTCACCCTGCAGTCACTCCTCTCACCCTACAGTCACTCCTCTCACCCTGCAGTCACTCCTCTCCCCCTGCAGTCACTCCTCTCACCCTGCAGTCACTCTTCTCACCCTGCAGTCACTCCTGTCGCCCTGCAGTCACTCCTCTCGCCCTGCAGTCACTCCTGTCACCCTGCAGTCACTCCTGTCACCCTGCAGTCACTCCTCTCACCCTGCAGTCACTCCTCTCACCCTGCAGTCACTCTTCTCACCCTGCAGTCACTCCTGTCACCCTGCAGTCACTCCTGTCACCCTGCAGTCACTCTTCTCACCCTGCAGTCACTTCTCTCACCCTGCAGTCACTCCTGTCACCCTGTAGTCACTCCTCTCCCCCTGCAGTCACTCCTGTCACCCTGCAGTCACTCCTCTCACCCTGCAGTCACTCTTCTCACCCTGCAGTCACTCCTGTCGCCCTGCAGTCACTCCTGTCGCCCTGCAGTCAGTCTTCTCAGCCTGCAGTCACTCCTGTCACCCTGCAGTCACTCTTCTCACCCTGCAGTCACTTCTCTCACCCTGCAGTCACTCCTGTCATCCTGTAGTCACTCCTCTCCCCCTGCAGTCACTCCTCTCCCCCTGCAGTCACTCCTCTCACCCTGCAGTCACTCTTCTCACCCTGTAGTCACTCCTGTCACCCTGCTGTCACTCCTCTCACCCTGCAGTCACTCCTCTCACCCTGCAGTCTCTCCTCTCACCCTACTCTCACACTGGCAGACCGCTCACTGTGCACTCACACAAGCACTCCCACAGCTAACTCTTCACGGTCATGGGCACATCACTCACCCTGCACTCACCCCACACCACGCGAACAGGCACATTGCTGGAGTTTATCAGTGAAACGTTTAACCTGCCGTAGAACAGACGTGTTTCAATCATCTTTCATGGAGTTTGATTGGTGGAAATGCACAGATCATTGAATGCATTATCAGTGGTCACCATTTGTACGCAATTGTATATTGGCGAGGCTGCTGGAATCTGGAAGAAGGAGCCGAGCTCCTGCGAAGGGGCGCAGGGTTTGATCTCCTGCATCAAGTGCCAACCAACTCTTGCGAAAGAGGCATCGCCTTCAATAAGGTGCTGTGGGCTGACCTGCGAGCCTGCTGCCGCTGGTGCTTGTGGGGATGAGTTGCTGTTGACTCTACTCCACAGCCAGCATCACTGCAAATTGCTTTGTGTAGTTGCACTAATAGAGTGAATGAGGGATTAACCCTGCGTGAGCTGCTGTGAATCAGACGGCTGTGTGCTACCCGGCCCTCAACCAGCGTCCACCCTCTCTCGGATGAACGCTGGCCTTTCGTTGAAGGGCCTCATCTTGAAATTATGATTCAATGTCCCCCGACTCTCATGGGATGGGGGCTCTTTGGAGCTGTTCCTCTGGGTTCTCTGCCTTCTTTTGGACCCTTGACGTTTGATATCCAGGATTTATCTGCACATCTTCACTTTTTGAGTCTCTGCTTTGCCGCCAGTTCTTGTAGATTTCTGTATGTTCACCTACTCTTCCTTATCTTCCTTACACCTCTTACTCTGTTGTCTGAGATGCTGGAACTGTGCTTTTAACAGTCCCATGTGAAATGGCGTCTCCAAACTCCTGTACAAGGACATGAGGGTTGCAGCCTGCAGAGTTGGCGGTTTCTATCCCAATCCAGTAGCCAATTAGGAAGCTTTCTGCAGGTTTGAGAAGCCCTCACCTGTGTGTGCAGGGTGACAGCTTGCCTCCATCTTAACAGGGACATTGTTTACACCTCAAACTTACACATCATTGGTATTCGGTGCTTGTCTAATTAATTTGATAGAAGCAAAGTAAGACTACGACACACAGGATACATCCATCTTCCATAAGAACACCATCCGCATCACGACCAGTTTCGATGATAACCTCGCTTCCGCCGAACACCTTCACTTCCAGATTCACACCGAGCACAAAACCACACTCAGAGGCACCCTCATCTACACACCACCAGGACCCCGCACACAATTCAGCGAAGACATCACTGACTTCATCAGCCCACATGCCCTCCCCTCCGAGAACTACATTCTACTGGGAGACCTCAACTTCCACCTGGAAAAGAAAAACCATAGCAACACCACCACCCTTCTGGACAACCTGGCCAATCTCGGACTCAAACAACTTGTAGACACGCCCACCCACCATGCCGGACACACGCTCGACCCTATCTTCACCTACAGCAAGCACATCTCCTTCGATCACACCAAAGCTCTCCATTGGATGGACCACAGCTGCGTTCACTTCAACTACAATAATTCCACGACCCACAACCGCCCACAACCTATTCCTCGAAGAAATTGGAACAAAATCACCACCAAACAACTCTTCACATCGCTTCACCAAAACCCCCCCACCAAATCATCAGACCCAAACCAAGCAGCCACTAACCTCACACAATGGATCACCCACAGCGCCGACGAACTAGCACCCTTGAAAAGCCATCTAATCAAGCAAGGTAGCAAAAAAGCCCCCTGGTTCAACGATGACCTTAAGAAATCCAAGATGCTCTTTCGTACTCTCGAGAAAACCTGGAGAAAAAAACCCAACCACTGATAACCTAGCCACCTTCAAGAACGCCACCCGCAAACACCACCAACTGATCCGATCCACCAAGAAATCAGCATTCAAGGATCGACTTGACAACAATGCCCAAAACAGTAAGGAACTATTCAACATCGTCAAAGAATTTACTAACCCCACCGCCTGCACCAACGATATTTCTCCCTCCCAACACCTCTGCGACTCTCTATCCTCATTCTTCCACAACAAAATCGCCGAAATACATAACAGCTTTGAAAACCAGTCCAAAGACAAGTCCACTCCACCCATCTCTGAACCAACACTGCACTCTAACAACCTTTGCACCTGAAACCCAATCGCCACCGAAGACACCATCCGCCTGATGAACTCCTTCCACTCAGGATCGCCAACCGACCCATGTCCCCACCACATTTTCAACAAAGCATGCTCCATCATCGCACCCCATCTTCACGATGTCATCAACTGTTCCTTTAACTCCGCTACCTTCCCGAAAATCTGGAAACATGCCGAACTCAGCGCCTTTCTGAAGAAACCCACAGCAGACCCCACCGAACTTAAGAACTACCGCCCCATCTCGCTCCTCCAATTCCCCGCCAAAGTCATTGAGAAAGCCGTCAACAGTCAGCTCGCCGCCTTCCTCGAATCCAACAAGTCCGCGTGCCCCCTTTCAAATCAGAGGCCACCGAAGTCATCTGCGGCGTCCCACAAGGATCATCACTCAGTCCCACCCTCTTCAACGTATACATGAGTCCCCTCGCATCCATCGCACGCCAACACAACCTCAACATCATCTCCTAGGCAGACAACACCCAGCTGATCCTCTCCCTTACCAAAGACCCAAACACCGCCAAAACCTACTTACACGAAGGAATGAAAGAAGTAGCTGAGTGGATGAAGAATAGTTGTTTAAAACTAAACTCGGGCAAAACGGAAGTCCTCATCTTAGGGTCATCCCCCTCTGCCTGGGACAACTCATGGGACAACTCATGGTGGCCACCGGCCCTGGGAACCGCACCCATACCTACGGACCACGCACGTAACCTGGGCTTCATCCTGGACTCCTCCCTCTCGATGACCAGACAAGTCAACGCCGTCTCATCATCATGCTTCAACATTCTACGCATGCTTAAAAAAATCTCCCGATGGATCCCCACCGAAACAAGAAAGACGGTCACCCACGCACTGGTCACAAGCCGACTGGAGTACGGAAACACCCTTTGTGCAGGAACCACAGCCAAAGTACAGAAAAAACTCCAACGCATCCAAAACGCCTCAGCCAGACCCATATTGGACATCCCTCGGCAAGCTCACATTTCCGGCCACCTGAAAGATCTCCATTGGCTCCCTGTCAACAAAAGAATAACGTTCCGTCTCCTCACCCACGCACACAAAGCCCTCTACGACCAAGGACCCGAATGCCTCAACACGCGACTGTCCTTCTACACCCCCACCCGCCAACTACGATCATCTAATCAAGCCCTTGCCGCAATTCCGCGCATTCACAGATCCACCATGGGAGGAAGATCCTTCTCCTACTTAGTGGCCAAAACCTGGAACTCTCTCCCCATCCACCTCCGCCTTACACAGAACCACCTCTCCTTCAGAAAGCAACTAAAAACTTGGATATTCGATAAGTAATGCACCTCCCTCCCTCAAGCGCCTTGAGACCCTCTGGGTGAGTAGTGCGCTATACAAATTCTGGAACTTGAACTTGAATCCCTGTAGCACCAGCCTCCCCTAAACCCTCAAATGAACCTTTGCTCAGTTCATGACTACTCCCCCCTCTATATGCGGTGTACATACACGGAATCTCTGGTGCCTATTTGGAAGTAGACAAGACGTCATCTAGGGCTTGTAGTCTACCTCCAGAAGGACGAAGAACTGGGCCCGCCGTGCCCCCCCCCCCCTCCCCCCCGCGGCACCCTTGGCCCATCCAGATACAAGATCAGAGCCGGGCCTGGCGCGCACCTGGAGCCGGTTGTTTCTGATGAAGCAGCAGCTCCTGCTCCAGGTGGAGAGTCACGCCGCCAATGCGGTGAATCCCAAGTGATGTGGTATTTGCAGCTGAGGCGCGTCATTCGGGGCCGTTGTTTGTGAAGTTTCAGTAGCTTCGTCCTACAGACAACGACGCAGAGGGAAGCGGAACTGAAGGGCTAACGGGGCCTTCATGCTGCTGTCCACGTCACTAAAGGCAGATTTACGACAGGTGTAAAACTACTAAAAGAGAAAGCGTCCCCCTGAGCAGGGGGGTGGAGAAAGTCATGGTTACCGCCATGAAGGACAGGAATGTTGAAAAAGACCAGAAGGAGCCCTCACATGGGCCCGAAGACCCCAGCCCTGGAGCTCTGGGCATTATTTCTGACCCACAGCAGCCGGAGAGGGAACCTTTCCAGATGTTCAAACACGGGCAGCAGATGCGTCTCGCTGCCCGGGCCACAATTATGGGACAGATGTAAGACATGATTCTGCACTCGCAATCCCTGCGCTTTGAAAAATCACAGTTTGCGATCGCCACAATTCTTAATGCATTAAAAAAGATTTGCAAATCGAAACAGCCTTTCCTGATTCAGGAAAGGGGTTTCAACTCGTTTCAAATCCCAGTTAGGAGCAGAGTGCAATGCGCGCCTTCTTGCAATGACATTTATTTGCGACTGCAATTGTGGCCACAAACCATGGACCATTCACCAACACTTTAAAGCGGCGGCGTCCTTGTGCAAGAGGGCAGCTCGTCCCACTGGAAAGCCCCCCCTTGGGTACTGTGCAGGGGGCAGGGTTTGCAGGGAGCGGAATCTGGGGGCCACTCACTCTGCTTCGAGCACCCCCAAGTTCAATCATGTAGCTCAACGCGCTATTCTTAACTAAATATTCTTAACAAGAAGCATGAAATCATATGTTGTCATATTTATTTTTCCGACTACCCCGGAGGATCAAGAAATGGCAAAGGGAAGGTGTCACCTCTCAAAGGCATCACCCGATCTTTTTGTTTGTCGATGCTGTTTCGCATCAGCAGAAAGAAAATAAGGGCCATATGTATCATACTACCGTTTAGCGAATTTTAAGGAATCGCTATTTGGAATTCGCTAAACGGTATGTATGTACAAAATCGCTATTAAATAGCGATTCTGTACCATTCCTAATTTGCGATTAGCAAATTGCTAATCGCAAATTACCCATTCATTTCTATGGGCCAGGAGGCCCATAGAAATGAAGGTGCAATTTGCGATTAGCAATTAGCTAATCGCAAATTAGGAATTTTTTCAAGGGTGCAGGAGTGTCTCAAGAACACCCTGCTGCACCCCTGAAAAAGATATTTGGGGGCATATGGCGCACATACATGCCCTAAGGGCATGTATGGGCGTCATATGGCACCTTTGGTTTGTTTTAAAAAAGCATTATTAAAAGAATTCGCAACTTACCACCAACTAGAAGTTGGTGGTAATTTGCGATTCCTTAATGGCATTTTTTGCATTTTTTTTCTTTGATAAATTGCATTTAAGGAATCGTAAAATTTGCGATTCCTTAAGTGCAATCGCAAAATAAGGAATAGCAATTTTTGCGATTCCTTATTTTGATGCAAAAATGTTTCATACATACCATTTAGGTATTTAGCATTCGCAAAGGCCGAAATTCGCATTATACATATGGCCCTAAATGATTATTTGCATTTGAAGAACAACATTGGCAAAACCAAGAACTAGGCACTACAATATGGCAGCATATATATAAGCTGCACCTGTTTTTCCTATTATCATTTAGCTTACCATTACAAACAAATATGTGCAAAACGCATTGAAAAAACAAGCATTGGCAAAGCTAACAGATCGTGCATGCTTTTTTTTTCCTTTAAAAGAGAACCCTACTAATACAAATGAACCATATTGCGCATAAAATGAGTAAGGGCCTGTATTAGCTCTTGGCAGATGCGTCACTCTATCACTTCGGTGACGTCTATCCTGTCTGCAGAAATATGAATCCCACTGGATCTTTTGGGGTTTATGTTTCGATAGAGGGGTTATCTGTCACTGTTGTGAAGGAGTAACCCGTCCGTCGAGATCTAAACCAGAGCCCAGTATGAGCTCCCGACTCATGGACGCGAGTTGACTCAAGGGATGGCCGCCAGAATGAGTTCAGAGAAGGCCGCAAATGGAAACAGAGGCCAAGCATTCTTGGGTTAAGGGTGTAGTTTCCAGGTCCTTCCTCCCCCTTTGCATTCTGGAACATGTAGTTTTGCTTTTCTTAGCGTATAGAAATGGAAAACATACATCGTGCCCGAAATCGGAAAGGCACGTCAATGCTTCAGAAGAGCTGTTCTTTGATTTGACAAATATACCACCTCGGATGCTATTCTGAAACAAACAGACATATTTCACTTAACTTCCAAGCAGTGTGGATGTAAGTGCTCATGTAAAATGCAGCAGGTTAAGAGCAGTGATGCTGAGGGCCTGCGTGGCACTGGCAGCTGCACCCACTGACCCTCCAGTGTGCAAAGAACCTGCTCCTGGGCCTAAGAAGGTACTAAAGCATTCCTGCCCATGGCTGAATCATTCAGCCCCCATAGGGTCTGCAGCCAGGGGGTCAGGACTGATACATATTTGCACTAATTATAGATTTTATGTCAGCCTCATTTACAAACACCAGCAACAGGATAGGTTTCCAAACCGTGAAGATAAGAGGGGGCAAATTTACAATAACTGGTGCATCCCTGCATATAAGCAGGATGCGCCAGTACTGTAGGCCAGTATTTTTAATCAACAGCACTGAAGTGAGTTCGCTTGTGAATGATGTGGATGCTGCGAATTAAAAAAGAAAACGTAAGCTTCTAAAGCATCTTGAGTCAGTCAAGTCAAGTCAAGAGATTTATATAGCGCGCTACATACCCATAGGGTCTCAAGGCGCTAGAGGAAGGGTGGGGAATTACTTGTCGAATATCCAAGTTTTAAGTTGCTTTCTGAATGCTAGGTGGTTATGAGTGAGGCGAAGGTGAGTGGGAAGTGAGTTCCAGGTTTTAGCTGCCAGGTAGGAGAAGGATCTACCTCCCATGGTGGTTTTGTTGATGCGAGGTACAGCAGCAAGGGCTTGGTTGGAGGATCGTAGCTGGCGGGAGGGGGTGTAGAAGGAGAGTCGTGTGTTGAGGCATTCGGGTCCAAGTTCGTAAAGTGCTTTGTGTGCGTGGGTTAGGAGGCGGAAAGTAATCCTCTTATTTACGGGGAGCCAGTGGAGGTTTTTCAGGTGACTGGAGATGTGTTCTTTACGCGGGATGTCTAGTATGAGCCTGGCTGAAGCGTTCTGGATGCGTTGAAGTTTTTTCTGGAGTTTTGCGGTGGTACTGGCGTATAGTGTGTTTCCGTAGTCCAGGCGGCTCGTGACCAGTGCGTGGGTGACCGTTTTTCTAGTTTCGGTGGGGATCCAGCGAAATGTTTTTTTGAGCATGCGAAGAATGTTGAAGCAAGATGATGAGACGGCGTTGACTTGTCTGGTCATCGAGAGTGAGGAGTCCAGGATGACGCCCAGGTTTCGTGCGTGGTCTGTCGGGATGGGTGCTTTACCGAGGGCCTCTGGCCACCAAGAGTCATCCCAGGCGGAGGTGCCTAAGATGAGGACTTCTGTTTTGTCTGAGTTCAGTTTCAGACGGCTGTGCTTCATCCACTCGGCTACTTCTTTCATTCCTTCGTGTAAGTTGGTTTTGGCGGTGTTAGGGTCTTTGGTGAGTGAGAGGATCAGTTGAGTGTCGTCAGCGTAGGAGATGATGTTGAGGTTGTGTTGGCGAGCGATGGCCGCAAGGGGGCTCATGTATACGTTGAAGAGGGTGGGGCTGAGTGAAGATCCTTGTGGCACGCCACAAATGACTTCAGTGGCTTCTGACTTGAATGGTGGGAGGCGGACTCTCTGGGTTCTTCCGGTGAGGAACGAGGTGATCCATTCCAGTGCTTTTCCTTGGATTCCGACGTTTCTGAGGCGCTGTAGAAGGGTGCTATGACAGACTGTGTCGAAAGCAGCGGAGAGGTCAAGGAGGATGAGGGCGACTGTGTCTCCGTTGTCCAGTAGAGTTCGGATGTCGTCTGTTGCAGCGATGAGTGCGGTCTCAGTGCTGTGTTTGGCTCGGAATCCGGACTGTGAGGAGTCGAGGGATTTGTTGGTTTCGAGGAAGGCGGCGAGCTGGTTGTTGACAGCTTTCTCGATGACTTTGGCCGGGAATGGAAGAAGCGAGATGGGGCGGTAGTTTTTGAGTTCGGTGGGGTCAGCTGTGGGTTTTTTCAGAAGGGCGCTGAGTTCTGCGTGTTTCCAGCTTTCCGGGAAGGTGGCGGAGTTGAGGGAGCAGTTGATGACATCTCGGAGGTGTGGTGCTATGATGGAGTCTGCTTTGTTGAAGATGTGGTGAGGGCATGGGTCAGTTGGGGATCCTGAGTGGATGGAGTTCATCAGGCAGATGGTGTCCTCAGTGGAGATTGGGTTCCAGTCGTTAAGGATGTTCAAGGGGGGTGAAGGTCCTGCAGAAGGTTGGGTGGGTTGGTCTCCGGGTCGGTTGTCGAAGCTGTTGTGGATGTCTGCGATTTTGTTGTGGAAGAAGGAAGCTAGGGAGTCGCAGAGGGCTTGGGAGGGGGTGATGTCGTTGGAGTTGGCTGATGGGTTTGTAAATTCTTTGACGATGTTGAATAATTCCTTGCTGTTGTGGGCGTTGTTGTCTAGTCGGTCTTTGAATGCGGCTTTCTTGGCAGACCGGATTAGTTGGTGGTGTATGCGGGTGGCGTTTTTGAAGGCGTCCCTGGTGCTGGTGTTTGGGTCTTTTTTCCAGGTCTTCTCGAGGGAGCGACAGAGTTTCTTCGATTTCTTAAGATTATCGTTGAACCAGGAGGCGTTTTTGCTGCCTAGTTTGATTTGACGTTTTTTCAACGGTGCTAGGCTGTCGGCGCTGTTGGATAGCCATTGGGTGAGGTTAATGGCTGCTTGGTCGGGGTTTGAGGAGTGGGCGGGGGGTTTTAGAAGAAGCGATGAGGAGATCTGGTCGATGGTGATTTTGTTCCAATTTCTTTGCAGGGTGGGTTGAGGATGGTTGTGGATTGTGGTCTTATTGTAGATAAAGTGAACGCAGCTGTGGTCCGTCCAATGAAGAGTAGTGGTGTGACTGAATGAGACATGTTTGCTGGAGGTGAAGATAGGGTCGAGTGTGTGACCTGCGATGTGGGTGGGCGTAGAGACAAGTTGTTTGAGTCCGAGGTTGGCGAGATTGTCTAGAAGGGTAGTGGCGCTGCTGTCATTGCAGTTTTCCAGGTGAAAATTGAGGTCTCCCAATAGAATGTAGTCCTCGGAGGGGAGGGCGTGTGGGGTGATAAAGTCAATGATGTCGTCACTGAATTGTGCACGGGGTCCTGGGGGCCGGTAGAGGAGGGTGCCTCTGAGTGTGGTTTTGGGGTCGGTGTGGATCTGGAAGTGGAGGTGTTCGGCGCTGGCAAGGTTGACGTCAGATTCGGTTGAGATGCGGATGGAGTTCTTATGGACGATAGCGATGCCTCCTCCTGTTTGCTTGATGCGGTCCTTACGGATGATCTTGTATCCTTCCGGGATGGCAATGGTGATGTCTGGGGCTGAGGAGGCATTCATCCATGTTTCTGTTAGGAAGGCGACGTCCGGAGAAATGGTGTCTAGTAGATTCCAGAGGTCGATGGCGTGTCTGTGGACCGATCGGGTGTTGAGCAGGATGCATTTTAGGTGGTTGGTGTCAGGTCTCTGTTTGGTGTTGGTGGATGAGGAGTAGGTTTTGGTGCCGTCGAACTTGCAGGAGTTGCAAGAGAAGGGTCCATGGGTGTGTCCAGGAGCGGCTTGGACGCAGATGGGGGAACGCCCAGGGTTGAGGGCTAGGAGGGTGGTGGCATCGTAGGTGATGCGAGTGGGCTGGGCATTGCGGGGACCAGGGGGTCTGGCGCTGGGCGCGGTCCAGGCGCGGACGGGCGTAGACGGGCTTACCTTTGGCGCACCTTCGGCGCGCATGGTGCGCGATCGCTGCGTGTGAACGCTGCGCGACGATGCTCCTGACATATATGGAGAGTGGAAGGGGAGGGGCGAGGGAGGATCAGCTGGGAGGCGGGTGCGTGGTTGAGGGGGCGGGCTCCAGGCAAAACAACAACAACTGTGTAAATGGCGCCGAGAACGGGAGAGCAGACGGGGTTGGGGGTGGGGGGAAGGTGAAATTGATAATCCACGCGGTGGCAAACGCAGCAGTATGCAAACAAATGATGTGGCAATGTCCACTCAGCAGCGCAATACAGGCACTCCAATTAAAGTTAAATAATGCAGGTAAAGTCGGCAATCAGATGAGCGCGAGGAGATGACAAACAAATAAATAAATAATTCTGTAGGCAAGACAAGCGCCGATACAGGGCAGCAGTGCAGCGCTAACGATACCAGGCAGTATGGTGCAGGGTCGAGCAGGGGCAGAAGGGAGCGACCGTGTCTGACGAAGCCAGTATGAGTATGAGTGAGTACATGGACGGAAAGCAGTGTGTTCTTTCATAATGTGATATGTTCACTTGTAAGAGTGAACGTCAGTATGAAAAAAAACGGCTTTAATGCATTTTTTATCCAATGTCTTCTAAAAAAATAACCAGCTGAATGTAAGGGCACGAGTGATACTTAACGGTTCAGAGTTAATATCTGGCAGCATTCAGAGTGGGCCGAGATCATTGACTGGTAGGGAAAAGCATTTCCACAGGAGTTTCCACAGTTCGTCTTATGTATACCAGGGGTGTGCACACGGTATGTGTGCTCTTGTGCAGAATCTTCTAACGCCAGCCAGTCAAGTCCCCAGAGCAATGTTGGAGTTGGTGCAGAAGAGAAGGACAGTGTGAATGGTTAAATAACGGTATTGAGGAGGGGCTGCGGTTTGATGTAGGCAACCCTGGCAGAGGCCTATGCACAGACAGCCCCGCGAGTAACTCACACTTTGATCGGTGTGTCACTCCAGGGGTACCGAGGTCTTCAGGCTCATCCTTGGTCCCTGGTTCCTGAACCAAGTTTAATTCCTTAGCATCCCTGCTGGGTGAGATGTGGACACTGAGGAACTTGTATGAAACTTACATTTTGCGATTCTCAAATAGCTATTTTTAGAGAAGCGCTATTTGAGAATCGCAAAATGCTATGTATGTAGGATTTGCAAATAATTTTACGAATCCTACATATTCCTTAATTGCAAATCGCAATTCGCAATTAAGGAATACCTCCCCATTCATTCCTATGGGCCTAGAGGCCCATAGGAATGAATGGGAAGACATTCTCAATTTGTGATTCTCAATTAGAGAATCGCAAATTGAGAATGCAATTTCAAGGGTGCCAGGGTGTCAAAACAACACCCTATTGCACCCCTGAAATGTGCATGTGTGCCCATGTGGAACACATACATGCCCTAAGCGCATGTATGTGCGCCACATGGCACTTTGAAAAATGCAAAAAAGTGAATTTTTCAAAGAAATCGCAAATTACCACCAACTTGAAGTTGGTGGTAATTTGCGATTCCTTATGGCCAAATTGCACTTTTTCTGGGCCTCATACATTGCATTTAAGGGGTTGCAATTTGCGATTCCTTAAATGCAATTGCAAAATGGGGAATCGCTAATTTGCGATTCCTTTTTTTGCAAGGCTGTTTTGCTTTCATACATACCACTTAGCTATTTTGCTATCACAAAATTGCCTTCATAGATATGGCCCATAATGACTCGAATGACACACAGTCACAGAAAATGGTCACCGCAGTCAAAAGGAGGTTTGCTGAAAGTCAAGAGCAGTTCTCACCAGTTCTAATGTATGATACATTTGCCAAAGTTGGTATGATACTGGAATAGCTCTCAGCAAGCAAATGTGTAGGGAGTTCAGGTTGAGTTATTAGAGTCTAAAAATGAGACCATAGATGATTACATGTGTATGATGCGCTAAAAGTAAAAAAAAAACATGAATACATTTAGTCCAAGCAGAGTGTATGATTTAAGTATATGCACTTGCCTGTTAAAGGTCTAAGCAAGCACAATAATGTTTGCACCTAAAAGAGATGGTGTGGACTGTTTTTTATTATTGCTAATTTAGAGCACTGTATTCCTTATATTCAGCAATGATGCCTTGGCCTGGCTTGCCTAAAATGGACACATAAATGGATATATTCTCTATTGTGGTTGGCAGGACGCCAGGCATATGGTTTTTTAACAAATGGGTATTGAGAAGGAGCCTGGTGGAGGGTTCTGAAACCATATTGTGTAGGGCTGCCATGTGACCCCTTCACATTAAGCCAGTCCATATGATCAGTTTCCTATGGGTCATGGTGGGGGAATATTCAAGATAAATATACCTAATGATACCTATCCTTATAACATTTTATCATAAAATGTTATAAGGATAGGTATCATTAGCTGGATGTTTTACACTCCTCTTAACAAAATGTCGCAGCCTCTCAGAGTAAATACGTTTCCCACTATAGGCCTGCAATACAGAGTAATGATATGCCCTTTTCTGATATACAAAAAACATGACATGTTAATCCAAAAATTATAAGTGACTAGTCTGGCACTAGACAGCCGAACTGACCCTAATATTCTAAATATTGATGGAACCTCCTGTGGGTCAAGAGTCACTGTGTACCGGCTGAGACAAGAAATCAACACTAACCACCGACCTTAGTTCTGATGTCCGTTTGTCAGAGTGGAACCAACATATGCATGTATTTATATAAGGTATGTGTGCGTCCCCATATATAACTTCATGTGTAGGACAGTAAATATTTGTTACTTCCCCCTGAGAACACCATACGCATGTATCCACGGTACTTCACTCTGAGACTCTACATCCGTGGTTCTTAACCTGTGGTTAGTAGACCCCCGGGGCCATCGACGCCTACTCAGGGGTTGGCAATTGCTTTGAAATTTAAATAATAAAAACATATTAATAAAGTGTCTATAAATAAAGAAGTAAAACTGAAAATTGAAAATGTTATGTAAATGGGAAGACGTTTGAAATTGGAGGCTAAAAATGTTTTGGTTTTCTCAGATAGATTCACGGGAGCAGTGCGAATGCATCAAAAAGAATACAGTATGGATGATGGGTGGCCATACCTGAAATTAGAAACGCTCCACCCTTCCCATTAAAATGTTAATTAATATCTTTTTTATTTTTGTGAATTAATTAAAAGCTCTCACCGTTTATGTGTTTGCTTGATGAATCTATTTCTACATTTTGTTGTGTTTTAATCTGAGGTTCAAATAATCAAAGTTGTTTAGGCTAGAGCCCCAGCATCCAGTTACGTCTCAGTGGGGTTCCCCAGATTCCAGTTATAATTAATTGAGGGGCCCGTATTCCAGTAATGATTAAGTGGAGATCCACAGAAGTCACTGCTCTACATTAGGTTCTAGGCACTTGCAATAAACGTGCCCATGAAGTGGAAGAGCTGGGCTTCATATGTTTCATAAAACATAAACCCCCACCATGGAAATCACTGCACTACAGGAAACATACACAGGTTGAGTTACTGCACTTCTTCAGAATTGAAATTGGGGTTTTATTTGCTTCCAAACTTACTGAAAACTTTCACCATGTTCCCCAACCTGACCATCTTTATTTTGAAACATCTGTTTTGTATTCATTTTTTTTTTCTCCAACAAGTCTCTCTGATGGGAAACACAAAAGCGCCCTCGTAATAAATATCCAGAGGGATTTGAATATCACGTCTGCTCCACACATTATTCATCAGACGAAAATTAAAAGCAAAACAAATATATTCTATCGATTACCCAGAACTCCGCGTTAACATTGAATTTATCTGTCTGTAAAAGGAGTGTTGACGTCAGTTTTTACTAAAAGAGTGTGTTAGTTCAGCTGGCATCCTGGAGTCACTTGTTCGTCTAAGCTCACACTCTGCACGTGCACCAACACATGCTTCAGGCTAATAAACTAGTCTCCAATCTGATGCTAACCAAGTGTTACACCTATAATCTCATGTAAAAGACAATGGCAGTGTTTATTATTGTAAACAAGTTTTTAATGGAATTGTACATGAGTAATACACATGTCATGACGTTTAAATACATAATGATAACGTAGTAGAACGCGCAGGCTGTACCTCTGAAAAGAAACAATTTAGTGTCATGCTTATTTAACCAAGCAGGAAGACACTCACGGTTCCATGATGCCTCCATTGTAACTTGGCTGACCTATTTATCATTTCACCCTGTTGGCCCATACATTATTTCACTCTGTTGACCTACATATTATTGCACTCGTCCCTGGAGTACACAGTAGCTGTTCTTAACGTTACCAGAAAGTAGGTCATGTCGATTGGGGGAAAGCAGAGACTATGAAGAGAAAGGGGAATGTACTGGGAAGAAAACCAGCAAAAGGTTTAAATAAAAGAAGAAAAAATAAGAACCTTTTTCCTGGAGGTTGTGGGCGGTCAGTGGCTGCAGGCAGTATGACAATGAGCCACCAATCTTGCCGCACTCTATATGGATAACTAATGTTCTCGCTTTTTAAATACTATTCAAAATAATACGGCAACTCGATAATCCTGAAGGAGCCTGGGCTTACAGTAACTTCAACAGAAGTGTGCTCCTGGCAGAGGCAGCTCAAAGTCAGACTACATAACAACAACTAGAGACCAAACTGCTACAGATGGGTGGAAATAAACAAAACAAGGGCAGGCGTGATATGATAACAAGCCCGGGAGTGCTGCGTGCGTGCATGCGCACACGCACAGCCTGCTCTGTTTAGCAGCACATACTCATGCTTGTGGCGAGTCCCTGCTCGCTCCCGCAAGGTGGATGCCGCCAGAAGGACAGGTATGTGCTTCCAAAAAGAGAGCGACGGCTAAAGGTCCTCCTAACAGCGCATGCGCGCTGCGTAAGCGAGACCTAAAAAGCAGTCGTGTTCGGATACCATGGGAGTGTGGGGACAAAAGTAAATTAATGTGTCCATGTGTAATGCAGGTGGCTCGTGTACAGGACTTCGATACCTTTGGAGTGCAAAGGCAAAAGTAAAACAAGAGAAGGAGCAGGACAGAGGATGTGGCATAGCGGGCAGAACTGTTGGCTCTGGAGCTGGGGAGCCAGGTTCAAGTCTTGGAGTAGGCTCAACATCCTGTGATTCTGTGCCAACGAAAAATTAACATGTTCTTGTGTCATGAAGAGCACTTCAAAACCTTTGGGTCGAGTTTGCACTATATACAAATCGCATGCAGCCGCCAAACACGCTATCTCAGAAAGAAAAAAGTCGTTCGAAAAAAGCAGGTTAAAAGGAGTACTTGGGCCAAGCTCCACTGATAAGAAAAACACATGAAGAACAACACAAAATAGCATGCTTCAAGCAAGAGAAACAAAGGAAAAGCAAGAGGCAAGCACACAAATGAAGAGTGAAGGAGGGCTGTAAGATTTATACTGATTGTAAGCGATTGAAAAGTGCGGTGCACGTGAAACCTAAAAAAAGGAGTAGCCAGGTGGTAAATTGGAGCTGCCCCTTAGTCCATGGAAAAAAACTTTGGGGCATATTAGCAAGGAATAGCGATATTTATCGCTAAACGTGCTTAGCGGAAAAAATAATTATCGCTGCCTATCGCTGGATATTTTAGCAGAGAAATAATGCTATTAGCGACGTTTTTCTCCATTGTGCTAAAATATCCAGCGATAGCGGTGCAATGGGAGAATATCACTGGAAATCCAGCGATATTATCGCATTAACGCCAATGGGGGCTTAATCTGCCCCCGTTGATTATACAGGTATGTCCACTTTTTAGCATGAGTTAGATTATAGCGATAATCGTACTTAGCGCATTTTTTTTTATCGCTTCGCCTGCCTTTCTAATAGGCGATAGCTGTGTTAGTGACTGTTTTCGGTCACTAACAGTTTGGGTACACCTACTTTGCATGTTATTAGCGATAAATATCGCTGACATGCAAAGCGGGCCCCAAACCTGTAGATATCGCCTAAAACCTGTCGCTAACTGCTGTTAGCGACAGCTTGCTGATAGAGCGATAAAAATATCGCCGCTTTAGCTGCAAAAAGTGCAGCTAAAGCGGCGATATGGCCCTTGCTAATATGCCCCTTTGTGTTTTTTAAGAAAGAAACAGTGAGGGATGAAAGAGCAGTAGAGGAGTGGGTTGGGAGAAGATGGCATCAGTGGGGTGGTGGGAGGGACGTTCTGACAGGAAAAGATGAGCTGTGGAATTAAATAAAATAAAATTTAAAGAAACTGATGGGGAGTGGTGGAGGAAGCAAAAGATGAACTTGGAGGGGATGGAAGGGGCAGCAAAACTGAAAGTGTGCGGTTGGAAATCTGAGGGTGGGGGAGAAAATCCATGCACTTTTAATGAGTGCAGAAAAAAAAGAAAAATTAAGTTCCTTGAATGTAAACCGAGGAAGGATACAAGTTAACCAATCAAAAGGATGGCAACAAAGCCATGCCCCAATCAGAGGGGCCGATACAAAAAGAGAAAGGAAAGCCATCTAAAAGCGAACAAGATTGACAAACAAAATTAAAAATGGTAAGCAATGGGCCAACCCAAAGCCCAGAGTAAGTATTGGTATTGTTCACAAAGGACCTGAGAGCTGTCTGTAGGCAACACCTAAAACATACACCATGTATTAGAAGTCAGTGAATAGTACCGGCTGTGTCTTCAGTGCCGCCTACCACACACCCGCTCTCAAAGCGCCACCCTCTGTGGACAGGCCTCACCAGGCATAGACAGGTACTGATAGTGTGATCCTGGGCAGCTTAGTATAGATCGACTGCACAGTTTCCTGTGTCGACCCGCATAGGGAGCACATTGCTGCAGACCAATACATATGTGGATTTCGCTGTGGGTCTTGGTAACATTTTTCTCCAGCTCAGATGTTTGCTTTTGAAACGATGCCCTTCAGGCAGCTCTTGACATCCCATGTAACATAGAAACTATTGTGGGCACGTCAATTTGCACAAAACGGGTGACATTTGTAATTCATAAACTTTGCTGATATGTTTGAAATACCAGAGTGGTTTTATAAAGGTATTGCACTCCTTTCCTTCCACCAGCTCTCCTGTTAAGCTGCTGGCAAGAGAAGAGCTCTGTCTAGGGTAGGCGAGGAACACCAGCCCCAGCTCCCCCAGATACCACAGTGTGTCCAGTGGTAAGTAAGTGTCCCTTGTAATAACCCTAGACTGCAGTTTGAACATGCGTGACCACATCAACTCAATGGCCAAATCAGCCAGATTTCACCTGAACTACCTAAGAAATCAGAAACCCTTTCTTGACACTCCGGTCCAAAAATTGCTGTCTAGGCACTAGTCATCTCTAGACTGGAATATGGATGCTCTACCCTCTCTGGGTTACCCAAGATTTCCCTGGCCCCATTAAAAGCCTGCCTCAACGCGGCCGCCAGACTACTAACAGGTTCAAGGAAATTCGACCACATCTCACCACTTCGGAAAGCGCTGAATGGGCTTCCTTATGAGGCCAGAATCCAACTCCAACTGGCCTGTATCACTCACAAGGCTCTAAACTCAAATTCCCCTGCATTTCTTGACCCAAAACTCATGGTATCCAGAGGACCCAGAAAATCCCGGTCTGCTAAAGACCTCTTGCTCCAACCAGCACGCTTGCCAGAAAAAAAACGTACTATCGGGCCTTCTCTGGTGCCGCACCAAGAATATGGAACTCACTCCTGCCCACCATTAGAAGAATTCCATCCCTGGCACGCTTCAAAAAGGAGGCCAAAACCTTCCTAATGGCCGAATTCCTCTCATAATCTCTTGCGGTGCAATCCCCTCAGAGTTTCTGATCCGTTTACTGTCACATCTTGGAGTATCTGGATGCTATCCACCAGCACCTCCGGCATCCCACCCGAGGATTTGGGGCCTTTATTTTCTCGTATATACTTTTTTACATTTTTGTATCCCATATGTTCCCACCCTCCCCCTTTTAAGTCTCTTGTATTTAACCTGTTAATCCTGTAAAGTGCTCTGATATCCTACCGGGTCAAGGTTGCGCTCTATAAAACAGAAATAAATAAATAAAAAACTTAACATGACACAACATTCCCTTGCACTAGGCCGGGCCCTCACCCTTCTATCTAACTTCATCTCTCTGAGATGCCAAGGTTCTTATTTTGGAATAAAAAGAGTGTGAACGAGGAGTCCATGGCAGGGGCAGGAGCACAGCTGAGATGGTGGAAGTTTGATGTCAGAACACTGAGTTCACAAATATTGACTGCAGAACATTGACTGCCACTGTATCAAGAGTGGAAGAAGATGTATTTTAGTGCTCACTGTCAATATTTAACTTCACATCTATGCGCCTTGAATATATACAGATGTACAGTTAAGAACAGTGACTCTATACTTACCTATATAAGCTTACCTTTACCACCTAATTGTACTTTATCTTCCAGCAGTAGTGCTAGAGCAATGTCCGGGGGGGGGGGGGGAGCTGCCATCAATATTACATCACCCAAGTCACAGGGATTGTGAACAATCCAAGCCTCACACAACGAACAAGTTCAACAAAGGAGCCCCGCCCATTCCGCAGGAGGGTGATATGGATGCTGTATCTCACCAATAGTGCACTTTGGAGCACAAGGTCACAGACATTTTGCAGTAGCCAATCTCAGTTACAGACTGCAAGGTTTTACAAACATGCAGTTTTACCGATAAAACTTTACTTTTATAACTTTACTTTCCACTGGCAGCGGTCGTCAAGCAGTGGGGCCTGACGATGGTCTCCTATGCTGACGACACGCAGCTGGCGGTCACGCTGAGTGGGGACTCAGACACGGAGGCCCTCAGGTTCTGTGACGGTTTATGGGCAGTGGCCAACTGGATGAATACCAACTGTCTCCAGTTGAACACCAAGAAGACCGAGATTATGGTGGTCGGTAAGCAGGCGGCTTTGTGGGGTGACAAGTGGTGGCCTGCTGAATTGGGTGTGACTCCATCTCCAGTATCGGAGATAAAGAATCTGGGGGTATGGCTTGACCCGTCCCTCGGTTTCATCTGCCATACCAGGAAGGTGGCAGCTTCTTGCTATGGCATCATTAGAGGACTCAGGCCAATCCTTAAATTCTTTAATGCTCCCACCAGGCAGTTGGTGGTTCAAGCATCAGTGCTGTCTCGGCTGGATTATGCCAACTCACTCCTGGCTGGGATCAACCAATCCGAACTCTCTCGACTGCAGCGAGTCCAGAATGCTGCAGCCAGAGTAGTGATGGGTCTACCTAGGCGTAGTTCGGTCGCCAAGTCTTTACACTCGCTTCATTGGCTTCCGGTACACCAAAGGATCAAATTTAAGGTGTTATGCCTGGCGTTTAAAATCCTTAAGGGTATATCTCCCCAAATCTTGGAGAACTTGATGACACCGTATGTTCCTTCGCAAGCCCTTAGATCCTTAGGTCAAAATTTGTCTGTGGCTCCGCGTTTTAGACTCAGCAGAGCGGGTGGCCGCTCTTTCCCAGTCCTAGCGGCAAATTGGTGGAACTCTCTCCCGGCACATGTTCGGGCTATGGACAATCTTCTTCAGTTCAGACGGGCCATTAAAACCGTTTTATTTGTTTAGCTCCCTTGCTGTGTTCTTTGGTCCCTCTGCTATTTTGTGGTGTTGTGTTGTGCCGATCTTGTCAAAGCGCCAGGACGCCCCTTTGCTGGGGCAGCTGTGCGCGATACAAATAAAAATAACATAACATAACATAACATAACATACAGCATGACCAACATGTGCAAGCTGGAGATTATTACTTGTACATCCCAGAATAACCTCTCTTGATTTATTTTAATCCTATGAACAATGTTTGCTTCAATAAAACTTAAGAATTGCAAAAATGTGCTTCATTTGTACTTTCTTAAATGCTGATATATTTTGAAGTATTTGTACAGTCCATTTAAAGTTATTTAAATGTTGTGTTAGAAGGAAATTACACTTTATAGCCTTTCCTTTCACCCTCCCTGTGCTCCTGAGGACTGCACACAGTCTTCTTTGCAAATGTCTCTAAGTTTGTAGTCAGAGAATGAAAAGTAAACACTGATCACCATGTTAAATGAAGAAGCAGCATTTTGTTAGGTAACATACACTGACATTTCACCTCTGTCTTTAAATGCACAGCAAATGTAACAAGATAAAACACAATGTAAGGCATCTTTATTAAATATTCCCCTTCTGAATTCGAGCAAGGTCCTTTCTGGGGCTGCTGCAGTGCCCCCCACAAACTTCCTTCCAGCGCCTGTGTATTCTAGAGTCGATATTTTTGTAGGTTGATGTGAAAAACTCTATTTTTGTCTCTACAAGTTCAGGTGAACTCCTAAAATGAGGTCCTTTTTATTTCGAGCCTGGGCAGCGCATGCGTCGCACTGCGAGGCATGCTGTATTGCAGTATAGCCTTGAAGACCCGCCCACTTTCCACCCATATTTTTCATTGGTTTGCATCATTGTGCTTTGTAAATACTGGCTTCTGATTCGTTAATATACTTGTTAGTCCCTTCTTAGTACTGCCTTTTCTTCATTTGTACCCTCCAATGAGGACTGGCCCTTTTACTTCTGTTGTTACACTGTACGTCTTTTTAGGTCTCGTAGAGACTGAGAGACCTATTGAGGTGAAACCAGAAAGGTAAACCAAGCGGATTTCCACGAGTGCATGTGCTCTCGTGACCGCGCTTAAGCCATCTGTTGCTTTCCCAGCACACCCGGCCTCACTTCTCCTCCCCCTAATTACACTTCTTTCACGGCCGCCAGGCTGCTGTCACTTAATCTCCCCAATGCCCCACCCCCATCAGTGTCCTAACTACACTTCCAGTCCTTGCTGCCTCACCGCCTCCTCTCTATCCCTCTCTCTCTGTTCTTTTCCCATCTCTCCGTCCTCCCCTCTCCTTTTCTCAATATTCTTGATCTACCATCCACTCAATGTCTTTATTTACACGCTATCGTCTTTTGTCCAGCTCCTCGTCCTTTCAACCTTCCATATTCCGGCTCTGCTCTTTCTCACCACTTACTACATACGTCCTCTCGTACCATTAGTATATTTTATCTTCCCACAGGTTCTCTGTCAACCTTAAACTCGTTATCTTTCTCTCGTTGTCCTAACTACACTTCCAGTCCTCGCTGCCTCACCGCCTCCTCTCTATCCCTCTCCCTCCGTTCTTTTCCCATCTCTCTGATCGTCTTTTGTCCAGCTCCTCGCCCTTTCAACCTTCCATATTCCGGCTCTGCTCTTTCTCACCACTTACTACATACGTCCTCTCGTACCTTTGTTCTTTCTCCCCTACCTTCTCACTTCCTTTTCTTCTTCTTTCCTCCCCTTTGTTTCTTTCCTCGTTTCTTTGTTCGTCTCTTTCCCTCACACTTTCTCACTCACTCACTCTGCAAGTCAATTTCCTACAAAACATTCCCAGCTACCACTAACCCTATCAGATCTGAAATGCAGCCTGGAAACGAACAGCCCCAAAGCCTCAAACTTCACAGCAAATGATTCTTCCAGACGCAGAACTCGCTGAAGCTTTTTCTGAAGTTGAAACAACGAAGCACAGATTCTGGACGGAAACCCTATGGCTGTTCATCTTTAGAATTTCCCCAATTGCTTATAATTTGTCATAGAAATCAAGATCTGCATTCCCTTGCTCATCAAAAGTAGGTGACCTATATCTAGCTATTAGAGACACTTTGATATACAGGCTTCATGCATTTTAAATAAAGGCTGGCTGATTATGTAGGGCGAGGGGCACCCCAGGTGTTCTTTGCAGGCATCCGGGATAGAAAGGTCTTCTGGGCACAGAGGGATGAGCACGAACCAATCAGCACTGGGCATGGGCAGGATCATCAGCCCCAACAACTGGAATCCATCGCGTACATTATCAATATGAAGGAGGTGCAAATTAAGTACAACGTGCAACACACCTGCAAGTCGAATACATGGCAAAATGTATGTACATCTCGCATGTATAAAACTGCACACTGTTAACTACTCCTAAGTCCAAACCTAAATCAATAATAACTGAATAACAGATCAGCACACATGCAAAGGTGAACAAATTTGGTGAAAAATAATATTTTCTTCAATGTTATGCATGCCTCGAGAAAACATACGTTTTTGAATCAAATCACTGTCTACCATACAGTACCTAGGGATTTGAGTCCGGTCCATGGGTGATTGCATGGTAACGCTCAGTTACCACCCAATGTTTGCCCCGTTACACAAATTAGTACACGGCACTACTGCTATGCATTTTGTTAAGGCTTCTTTCTAGCAAAACGTGATCTTGTGCACAAACGTGATCTTGTGTACAAACGTGATCTTGTGCACATCAAAGCCACCAGCCTCCCTCCCACAGGCTTCCCCGGGGCTGGCCTCACTTCTCCTCCCCCCTAATTGCTTTTTTTCACGGCCACCAGGCCGTGAGCTACATCAAAGGGTTCGGCTCCCCGCCCTCTGCTTTTTCGTAGGAAATTTACAAGGCTAGCACATGGTCTTCTTTGCATGCTTTCACTAAGAATTGTTGTGATGACAGATTTGTCAGAACAGTTTTTTTTTCCGGCTGGCCGGCCGTACTTTCAGTTTCACGGCCGCTAGGCCGTGTCTCCTTTTATTAAACTTAAAAAAAAAAAATGTGTCTGTCCTCTCTTGTTGTGTACAGTATTCTTTACTTCTAATGACTGCTGATGTCATTTTATTCTTTCTTGTTATTGTAGCTGCCGTATGCTACTATCAAAGAGCTATTTGGCGTCCAGTCGCTCTTAAGTGTGCGGGTCATTTGCTCCTGTGCTGCCCCGCCCCCTGCTTCACGGCCGCTTCTCCCTCCCACAGGCAGCCATCTTTTTGTCCCCCTGCACTCCCCCCCAGTTTCCTCGTTCTCTTTCTTCTTTTCTGCATGAGGCTTGGCCCTGCGTCATTTCTGTCATTCCTTGCGGTGTACTTTAAAGTATGTGTCACACAGACATCGTTCAGACAAAATGATGCATTCTTAGGTTATACCGAGCCCCGTGCAAACAATTTCCGGCTTTTTGTGTACATTAGGGCATGCAGTGGACTATTAAAGTATACGTGGCACAGGGAAGCATGGCTTCACAGGTTTTACTCAACAGCATCACTCAGGGGCACCACAACATCACTATGCGCCACAACAGCATCACTGAACGCAACAGCATCACTTGTCCCCAAAACAACATCACTCAGCGCCACCACAGCATCAATCTGTGCAACCATTCAACAACAACTGGTTCAAATATTTTCTGTCAATGTGTCAAACTTTATTACAAATGTCATAAAAAGATGTTAAATGTTTTCACTTCTATTCTTGTTAAAACATTGTGATTTGTCAGATCAATACATGTAAGACAGGGGAAAACTAAACATGTACCTTTACTAATGCTATAGATGTAACATTTGCTAACTTTATAACTATTGGCATTTCTAATAACAACATTAATACTTTTATATTTTGAAAAACATAAACAAAAATTAAAAAATATTTACATTTTACACACCAAAACCTCAAACTTTTCTATTACGAGACCTATTGCATTGCAAATGCTTGTTTAGTCTGTAAGCACTATTTTCTTTAATGAGTTGCTCCTACTGCAGGCACGGCATGGTGTCCTGCAACATTCAGCACACAGTGCATGGATTCACTTTCGAAGTAGCCCTGGACAATGACAGCCGCTTCTTTGAAATGAAATAGGTCTCACATTTACAAGAGTTTGAATTATTGGCATTGTAAATGACGGTGCCTTTTATTTATGTGTTAATTATCAAAACAGATAAATAAAAGGTATTGTCATTTACGATGCCAGTAGCTTAAACTCTCACAAATGCAAGAACTATTGCATTGCAAAGGCTCGTTCCTACTAGAGAGGGGGATAATGCTCTGGTAACTGTGGAAGGCCTGGGGGCATACGTGAAGTGTCTGTGCTTGGTGTGAGAGCTCAACCCACACACAGCCTTGTAGAGTCCCGGCTGTCTCACTGAGTGCAGTGCGGGGGTGCGAGTACACAATGTCCCAGTGCGGCTGAGACTCACTGGAGCTCTGTTGCCAAAGACAATCCCCTGAGCGTGAGACTGGCACTGCCCTCAGGGGCAGGAAGTCCCCAGCCTGGGAGCAGGGCATGCAGGCGCCGGCTGTGTCTATGTGTCTATGCGAGGTATTTACAAAGTACAGCTGTGCCCAAGATGAAAGGTCATTGAATCCCAGAGTTTGTTGACCAGGAACCGGAAAGAAGGACCATCCAGACGACTCCTCCTGGCAGACAGAATCAGAAAGAGGCGCTGAGATCACCAAAATGACAGATGTGGCAGGAGTGACATCACATGCTCCTTGTCTGCAATAACATCACAGGAAGTGACATCATATGACCTTTCTTGACTGCCTCTTTATATCCTCTAAGTCTAAGACCTCTCCCCCACTCCCTCATCTGTCTCTTTCTCCCCTGCCTTTGTCTCTATATCACCTCTCTGCTTCTCCCTCACTTCACAGCACTGGCTGTTTCTTTCTCGCCTGTCTATTTATCATTGCTTTCTCATCTAGCTCCCCTTTTTTCCTCATTTGTTTAATTATATCCCCTCATTCGCCTCCCTCTACGAGTTATCTCTCACCCTAGTCTGCCTCGTTCTCGCCTCTCGTCTCCACCCTTTCTAGCGCTTTGAACTGTCTCTTTCTGAACAGCCCGCCACCTTTTTCTTAGTTTTCTCTCTCATCCATCCGTCTCCATCACTTCTTTAAGTTTCTCGCATCTGTCTCACCCTCTCTTTCTGTCTCTTCTACTGTGTCTTTCTCTCACCTCTCAATCTCCTTTCCAGGTGTTGATGTCTGTTGCTATCACAGCTGGTATTCTCTTTGTCTGTCAGCTGTCTCTTTAATATCTTGTACTTACAAGCACACACAGACCCCTGTCTTTGTCTTCCTGTCACTGATCTGCCCCTCTGCAGTGTCCTCCTCCTGTCTTCTTTCTGCATCCCCTGGTCATCTTCCCTTATTTCTCTCTCTCTCATTCTGTCTCTCACTTTCTTCTTTCTCATACTTTGTTTTTTTCCTCTGCCCACACCTGCTCACTGACAGCCAAAGACTCGCAGATACCTTTTTACCTGGGCGCTCTACGCTAGGAAAATAAATGAACTGTATTGCAAAATAGTTGCTTTCCGCCGTGAGATTGTTTTTCTTGCCTTCCTGAGCTGCAAGTTCAGCTGAGCTGCACCTCAGAGTAGAGAGCCCAGCAGGAATGATGGTGCCATTGTCAAGTTTCACGTGAAAACACTTTGGGGCCGATTCACAGAACTAACTTAAGATAAAATCCTAAACTTACTACTTTTGGTATTCACAGAAGTTAGGATTTTGTCTTAAGTCTGTCTTGAGTCTGTCTTAAGACAAACTTAAGACAAAATCCTAACTTCTGTGAATACCAAAAGTAGTAAGTTTAGGATTTTGTCTTAAGTTAGTTCTGCGAATCGGCCCCTAGGTTCCTAAGTAGACAGAGTTGCCGTAGTCGAGTCTGGGAGTGATGAGCGCATGAGGAGCAGGGGTTCGGGCCAGCTCGGGCAGAAGGGGACGCATATTGTTCAACAACATGAGCATAGCGGATCATTTGGCAGCCCCCGGGCTGATTTCCTTGGTGAGAAGAAGCTGGTGGTCTACAACAAATCCAAGGGGCTTATTTACAATAGGATGGCAGAGCAGGCGTTGAGCTCAAGTTGCTAACGCCGTACTCCGCTGTTCTAAAAACGCAGGGATGTGCCGTATTTGCAATGATATGGCGCACCCCTGCCTTTCCCTTAGCACTGGCGCTAAATTCAGCTGCCTAGCACCAACACAGGCACCCGTGCACCATAGTGCAAGGGTGCCAGCGGTGAGTGAATGACTGTTTATGTGCAGGAAGGTGACTCTTCCTGCACATAAACAATCACTAATGGTAATTTGTAAGTCCTATGTGCGCTGCACATATACAAGTTGCAAATCATCATTTTTTTAATGATTTTTTATGTGCAGGAAAGAAACACTTTCCTGCACCCAAACAATCATCCGTGGCATTATGCTGCTTCCAGTGTGCTACACAATGCAGCACACATCGAAACAGCAACAACTAGGAGAAATTCATAACTTCTCCTCATATTGCTATGATAAGACCTATTTTTGGTCGTCCTTTTGGCGCTGGCCCATATTTATGCCACCCTTGTAGATATGGGGCAGCATCAAAATCAATGGGTGTTGCGGCACAACGCCCACCTCAACACCCATACCCTCCCCTTTCATGCTAAGTGTAACGTGAAATGGTTCCTTATTTACAAGTGGCGTCAAGCTTAACGCCGCCTTGTAAATAATGCGAAGGGTTTATCACCACAGGAATGTCACAAAAAGTGACGTTCCTGTGGCAATCTCTTACCGAAAACAATGCGGCGGATCTTATCCTATTCAGCTTAAGACAGTTTGAGGACATTCAGCCAGGAACTGCTTGCACGCATTCATGAAAAGAGGATGCGGTGGTAGACGAGTCCTCTGGAATAGAGAAGTTGATGTTGTGTTGTTTCCTAGGATGTTTCAGAAAAGGGGGTGGTGATGGACAGAGTATCTGAACTAAGCAGAATACACCTACCCAGTCAGCAGATCAGGGCTTGATCCATTACCGTTTTCCTAGGATGTGACATCAATACCAAATGGCCGAATGATGGGAATCAGAGGTTTGATGCAGAGGTTGAACAATGTGGGGCTCAAGGGTGAGCCATGGGGTGTCTCGAGGTGACAACAAGGCTGTCTGAATGATTAGATTGTAGAGATATTGTTTGGATTCTGTCCCAGAAAAGAACCATCCATCAGGGCTAGTGATCGTGATCGGTGTAGAGTGAGATACCATGTCAAAGGCGGAAGACAGATCCAACAAGCATAGCCAATAGGTCTCGCCTTTGGGACCTTATCCCAAAGGTGTCCATAAGTGTATGTAGCATTTAGTTTTGCATTAGGTCATTTTCAAAGCTCTGTGTTTTTTAAATAATGTTTTTTTAATGTTCTCAAAATCCAACATTGTTGTTTAATTTGCCCATGTGTGTTCCGGCATACACCAGCTGTAGTTAATGTTCCTGCAAGGACCTACATTACGCCATTGGGTTGAGGGTGCACAACAGCTTAGCGTAGTATATATAAAAGATTTATTTTGTGGTTTGTGAAGATGGCAATTTATAGTGCGCTGCAGCTGAGGTTTTGTGGCTTCCCAGAGGAAAGGGACACGCGCTTACTGGGTGGAGGAGAGAGGGAGTTGCAGTTGGCTGGAGTGCGAGTGATATAGAATGAGAAGTAGGGCTGAAATAGTGGAGGATGAGAGAAATAGAAAGTGTTTGTTCGTAAATGAGAGGAGAGAGGAAGATGTGAGCAGGGGCTGCAATGAGATGAAGTGTATGAAACGCTGAGGAGGTGGGCTTTGGAGAGAGAGTAAGTGAGCTGAAAAATGCAAAGAATTGACATGGGGAAGGCTAGACAGGAGACGATGCAGATGTTAAAAAGGATGGTATTGCTAAGGGTGGAGTGTAAATAAAAATTATTCAAACATAGTTTATTTTTTCCCACCTCCGAGCCTGTATTGCTTAGTGTTTTTGCAGTAACGCGTTTATAGCTACTTTCTTGTAATTAAAAAGTAGTAATTGAATGCAACCATGTGCTTACCGGCATACACATTTGAAAAGTAATCTCCTGCATTTGTTTTTTTATTTGTTTGTGGTTTGAGTGTGGCCGAACAGCTTGTTGTAGTATATGTACATTTTGTGTTTGGGGACTGTGATTAGGTCAAAGTACAGTGCGCTGCGCCTGTAGTTTTGTGGCTTACTAGAGGAGAGACAAATATATTTAGTAAATGGTGGAGAGAGCAACACGTAGGTAACTAGGGAGGAAACTAAGGAGGAGGACAGACATAGTAAGTGGAGTAGAGAATGACAGGGAGGCGAGAAGGGGGTACAATGTGAGGAAGTGAAGGAAACGCAGAGGCGGGTAGTGGAGGAGAGAGAGCATCGGATGCTCAGTGTTGATAAACATAAAATTTGGAGAAAACCAAAGTGAGGAAGTGAAGGAAACACAGAGGCGGGTGGTGGAGGAGAGAGCATTGGATGCTCAGTGTTGCTAAACCTGAATTTGGGAGAAAACCAAACAAAGCTGAAACAAACATGAAATAAACTGCTATGCGGCATGGCGGTGCAGTTAGATCCCAGGGCGGGTGAAAAGTCACTGCATTTCGGCTCCTGCTGCCTCAGGGACTGTGCTCTCAATGCAGCAGTTACTATAAGGAGCACAGGACACCTCCAAGAGTGTTTCTATAAAGGCACTACAGTTGAAGATACTAACGGTGGAAGAGCACTGCTCCGTTAGCAAGCATAGGCACTACAGCGCTTCCAGCTTCAAAAGTCATCGCAGGCACAAAAGAAAAATCCATTCTCGTTGGGGAAGTGGGAGAGCGCTGCTCTGTTAGCAAGCATAGGCACTACAGCGCTTCCAACTTAAAAAGTCATTGCAGACAAAAGAAAAATCCATTCTGGTCGGGGAAGTGGGAGAGCACTGCTCCATTAGCGAGCGTGGGAACCAAAGTGCTCGTAAGTGAAAGTAAACATTGAGAGAAAGCGAGAGAGAGAGAGCGAGAGAGAGAGAGAGAGAGAGCCTGGGAGTGGTGCGTGCTTGCACCCGCAGTCTGCTCATTTTCAAGCAGTGCACTCGTGCTTGTGGCGCGCCCCTGTTCGCTCCCGCAAGGTGGATGCCGCCACAAGCATGAGTGTGTGCTTGAAAATGACCAGAGCGACGGCTAAAGGTCCTCCTATAGCAGCACATTGGCGTTACGTAGGCGAGACCTAAAAAGGACCAGTGCCGCAGAATGACTGCATTAAGGAGCATCGTGCAATCCTCAGTCACTGCCAAGAGAGTTGTTTTGGTGGTATGACCAGCACGGAAACAGGATTCAACAATCTAATGGACTGCTTCAAGTAGTCTTATGGACTCTGGAAACAGGGAAAGTTTCTCTGCTGTAACCTTCTCAAGTAGTTTAGCCGGAAAGGGTAGGAGAGAGATGGGTCATTCACTGCTAAGATTGTTAGGATTGGTGCATGGTTGATTCAGCATCGGGGTGACTTTCGCATGTTTCCAGGCAGAGGGAACTGAGCAAGTCCTCATAGAAGGCTACAAAAGTTCTCTAAAACAGAACCAGATGCCTGCTTTCCAAGAAAGAAAGGGTGGTGTGACAAGGATTTTGAGGGGATGGAGCTGATGGTGGTACTGTCACTCCACTGGAATGCAAACGCTCGGTCCCTTAGGCACGGGTATACATCAGGAATGACAAGGCACCATTTGCTTTAATTTTATATTAAACTATCTATAATGGCAAATGCCACTTATTTTGGCAAGTATAAAAATGCAGCTCATTTACCTCAAAACCAAAAATGTTTAAAACACAAAAGGGCTGCAAGGTTGGGGTAACAAAAGAGTGTATGGGGGAAGTGGGTGGGAAAGAGTAGCGAAAAAGCATTGCATGAGGTTTAGAGAAGCGCAGGGGGAGAGCACACATAGAGAGGAGAACAGAGAGAATGAGGAGTAAGGGAACAGAAGAACATGCATTGTAAGGTCCTGGGAGAGAAGAACACGTGGGGGAGGACATAAAATCACACAGAAGAACAGGGAGAGGGGGAGACGCACATGAAGGCGTGGACAACACAGAGCATGAGGGGATGTGGAAAGTACATGGGAAAAAACCATAGAGCCCGGGCATGGGCATTCAATCTGCGGAGAATGTCACAGAAACATTTAAAACAGCGGCAGCCATTAAAACAACAGTATTGAAGGTAATTATTGCCTTTGCCAATGCTTCTTAGTATTGCCCTAAACCCGAAACCCCACTAAGGAAACACGAACAAGATTTACATGTGGATTGACATTAGAGTTTCAAATGGTTATGCGTCACTTTGCAAATTTTCCCATTTGCTGTTCTCATTTGCAAATGGGGAATAACACAAATATTGATTCCAGAAAACCATAACATGAATATTGGTCAAAAAACATCATGAACAGGAATTCAGAGGTAAAAATCTTTTTTATATATAATTTCGTTTGATAAATATCATTTTTGATCAATATTTTTTACAATAATGTAGTTGTAATAAATACAATTTTCAAATAATGTAATATATGTGAGTATATTATTTGTAGATGTTAATTGTGTTAGTATAAGTGTTATCCATGTTTTAAAATGTAGTTTGCAATTTTAAATGTACCTTTATTTTAAATGTAATTAGCAATTTATAATATAGTAGCAGGTTGTTGATTTTGTAGAAAAATAGGGTGGAAAGTTAATGAAGCTATAATTTATTGATTTGTAATGGTAATTATTTTACCTGTGCATCAAATACTTAATTGATTAATAATGTTGTGCATTGTTTGAATGAGTATTTGTCTTGGATACTCGTAATATCCACAAAAGCACAAACATATACATTAAAATATATAATATAAATGCAATGCATAAGATATCACCTCGCAGGAGGTAATCTCAAATGAAGCGGGCGCTGGGTCCCCCCGCACCTCGGGGACCGCCACCTCCCCTGGGCTATGAATAAAAAAATATATAGAGCGGCCGCCCGAAACCCACGGACCTGGGGACCACCAGCTTCCTGGGGCTAAAATAAACATTAAAGAGGGGGTCTGGGCAGACCCCCCGCCCCAGGGACCACCACCTTCCTGGGGCCAATTACTTAAAAAAAAAGATTGAGGAGAGCTGAGTGGCTCCTCACCCAGGCCACATACTGCTGTGGGGACCACCTCTACCCCGGGGCCGACCCATGCAGAACAAAGAAGGGGGACCATCACCCTCCTGGCTTGGCTCCTGCTATTTTCCGAGGTGCCCACCCTCAGGAGATAGCTGTTTGCTTCTGCTTCCCTGGAGCAGTGTCAGCTCAAGCTAAGTAAAAGCCAACATCCCGCTTCCAGCAACTGAGAGCTGTCTAAATACTCATGCCTGCTGGAAGCGATGTTTTCATCTATTTCCCTGCCTGCAGACATGCGGGCAAAGTACGAGACAAATGTATTGCTTCTGCATGGCCTCCCTGCCCCATTGAATTTTTCCCGGGCCAGCGGGGACAAAAACATTGCTGTGTAGCTTATTACATATGGCACTTCATTACAGCAGTGGCTGCTGTGACCCTATGCAGACATTAAGAATCAGGATATCAGGACCCTCAGAGCGAAGTGTAGGTTTTATGGACTCCAAGAGGCTGCCAAGGCCAGAATGTCAATGATTGCCTTTGGCTAGTTCTATGTACCTGGACTACCATCAAGGTGCACTTGTGCAAAACTAGTCGGCGAGTTTGCCCATGTTTCAATAGTGGTCCAAAGAAGTCAAAGCAAATAATTGGTAGGCATTTTTAAGGTGGTGTAAGATGAGGCAAGTGAAGTTAAGACTGCAGAAAATTTGGGGGGAAAAGAAGCATTAGTAAATGACAAGATATTTTTGAAAACGTAACTATGAAAGTCTGAGCGGTTCCGATGATATTAGAACCGTTTCCATGCAAGGAGGGCTCACATTTGGGCAGTAAATATTCTGAGCCACTATTTGAGTGGGTGTGTGAGCGCTTTTGTGGATGATGTCATGAGTGATGCCATCATAGATGTTATCAGCGATGTCATTTGAGATGTCATGAGTGATGTATGTAATATGTGAGGTCACAAGCTGTGCATTGTGGGGGTGCAAGTTGTAGTTATCTCAGGTAACTATAACTGCTGAAGTTTTCTAGTTTTCTATGAGTGAAATCTGAGCCTAACTATAACGTCTCTCTAACCTTTGTTTTCTGTCAATATATCTATCTATATTGAAAGAAAACAAAGGTTAGAGAGACGTTTTATAATATATATATATATATCCAAGAAAGAAGTGACTCAAACAGATGGGTTCACCAAAGAACAAAAATATATTTCCACTACAACATTTCGGCTTCCGCCTTCCTCAGGTAGTACAAGATGGTTTGCTCAGTGGCTGCGCAGATGACACAGCAGAGTTTTCAAAAAGCATCATGAGTGAAGATTCCATTTGGAATGTATCTGTTTGAGCCACTTCTTTCTTGGATATTTATTTCTTTGTGACTCATTGTATCCTTTGGGATCCAGATTTTTGCCCTGGCTGGCTGTTGTTTTCTTGTGATCCTTCATCTTCAAGTATATAAATATAAATAATATACACATATATATTTACCCTCCAAAAGAAATGCGGCACTAAGGGGGTTGCTGTATTAATTTGTGTGTTTATACAATGCAACTGCAGACGCGTTTCGGTGAAGAATAGCCTCCCTCAATGATTTTTAACATATATTGAGGGCACAGTGTTCAAAGTCCATTTAAATTTGGGGAACCTCATCCTGATTGGTAGGTTCATGAGTGTAGCAGTGTAGCAGTAACTGACGGAGTTCTAAAAGTCGCAATAGTGCACACCTGCCACACTTAGACTCCTTATGGCACTGTGCGTGCGTGCTCCTTGCCTGCCGCTGGATGTTTCCCAAGAAGAGACCGCAGGAGTCCGTCGATTTACTGACTATCATGAATTTGTATAATTCACCACCTAATAGGTTGGCCGAACAAGCCTTCAGCTGCGGTTCTTGCAGTGCAATTCACCAACAACTCCGATCCCACTGGCTGCTGCCGAAGTCACGACAGGAGCCTCCATTAGCGTGATAGTGAAAAACCATGCGATCAAATGCACGCTCCAAAAGACACGGGACACTCACTGGGTTACCATATTAATATGTGCATTTATTGAATGCAAACACAGACGCGTTTCGGTGAAACGCCGCCTCCCTCAATGATTTCAACATATCTAGAGCGCACAGTGGCCAAAGTTCATTTAAATCTGGGATCCTCATCCTGATTGGTAGGTTTGTAAGTGTGGCAGTAACTGACGGACTTCTAAAAGTTCGTATCCACATCACAGCCCCCGTACTAACGGTGGACGCAATGCAAGTTTCTATCATACACTACAGTTGGGCCAGGAACCGAGGGCGGAGCCAATTGATATATTTGGGAGGAGAGGATGTGCGTGGCCCCCTCCCGAGGCTGATGTCGGCCCCGGTGACCCCATTCAGCGAGGCCCGGCCATAATCAAAAAGGGGGGGACAAGCAGCCCCCGTTCCCGAGCTGATTTGGCACCAGGAACCCAATCCCTGGGGCCCAGCCGTATGCAGGATGGGGAGAGGGGTCACGTGGCTCCCTCCCGGGGCCAATTTTAGCCCCAGTGACCCCGTTCCCCAGGGCCTGCCTATAACTACACAGGGGAGGGGGTCAATGCCGACCTCTTCCCTGAGCCATGAGTGTCCCTGGGGACCCCACCCCCAGGGCCAGGCCATATGCTATGTCCTGGGATATAGTTAGGGTGACCAGGCGTCCCTGATTTGCCTGGATAGTCCCCGATTTTCACCAGCTGTCGGGGCAGATTTTGAGAAATTTAGCTCATGTCCCGGTTTTTGGAGAGGGTCGACTAAAAACGGGGAGAGGTGTTTTTTCATGTTGTACAAAGCAGGGTTAGTTAGCAGTTGTTCCAAGAAAGCAATTTAATTCACAGGCAAGCTACTGGGTTTAAAAATTACGGGGCATATTACCAAGCAATAGCAATAATTATCGCTATTGCTTGGTTAGAGACAAAAATTTACAGCTGAGCTGCGGCGATTTTTACCGCAAATAAACCTTGACAAGGTTTATCGCAAATGCGATAAAAATCGCCGCAATGCATGAATATCGCTGAAAAGTCTGCGATATTCATGCATTACCGAGCTAATGCTCTTAGCCATGTTATCCACCTCCCATTGGATAACATGGCTCAGAACTGCTCAGGGCAGGTGTTAGCTTTTGGAGATATTCGCGCTTAGTGCGAATATCTCCAAAAGTTGGTAATAGGAGATAGCGATGTTAGCGACTGTTTTCAGTCGCTAACATCTTGGCACGCCCACTTCGCATGTCATTAGTGATAAATATCACTGACATGCAAAGTGGGGCCAAAGATGGTCGCTATCTCCTACTAGCTGTCGCTAACTAGTGTTAGCGACAGCTAGGTAATAGGGAGATAATTTTATCTCCACTTTCTTGGCTTTTAAAGCCAAAAAAGCGGAGATAAACCCCCTTGATAATATGCCCCTACATCTTATATATGTTCTTACTACCTGTTTTGTAATTCTCTGCTGAGTAGCGCTGTCATTCTGTGCGCTCGCTGGACGTGAAGTTATAGTCCTTCTTCTATTTTTGTGAAATGTCCCGCTTTTTTGCCTTAAAATTCTGGTCACCCTAGATATAGTGGGTTCCCTGCCCGCACTGGCGTGGGCAGGAAAACCTGTGTTGGCTCTCGCTTGTCAGGGGCATTTAGAAAACACCCACCAAGCGAGGAACAAACACCAAGTGACTTCCCTACCTCTCCTTTTCTTCTTCATCTCAGTCTTCTCTTCTCGGTGTGTACCTCCTCGTCTAAGGAAGCTTTCTAAAGCTTCTCCATGTGTTCTTATATAATTAACGATTAATGCAGTTGAAGCCTCTGCTATTCACAATACGTCATGAGTTTCATTGTATGATATTTGTACAATCTTTTCGACCCTGCCTCGTGCTTCTCTTTCTCTTTATAGTCCCCTCGGCTTCCTGTTACACTCTCCCTGCAGGGTAACTTAAGGCCTTGTAATGTTTTTTGCCTGGTTGTTCCTTCCCTTCCCTCATCATCTTCGGCGCTGTTTTGTGTTTTCCCTTGAAAAGCGACCATCACCTTATCACTCTACTGAAGTAAGCAGGCAGAATGGCTCAGCGAGTTAACCGCTGGCTGCTGACATCAACGGTGCCGTCTGATGGGCTAAAAGGGCTGAAATTGGTAGTAAATTAAAAATGTTTCGGGACAGGGTCTCCAAAACATGTCTCGCCGCCTCAGGCCTCAAAAATCTTGAACCGGCCCATCCCACCTGGTGGTTGGGTTTGGTTATTTTGCTCCCTTTGTATGTGGCTTCTCTATTCGTTGGGCCAGTTGGGTGCGCCCCACTCAGCCTGTCCGGTTAAACGCCCCGGGTTTAAGTTAAATCCGGCTCTGACCTCTCGAGTTTTATGCGCCGTAGCGCCTCTTTGATACCTCTACAGACAAGCATGGACAAGGCGCTCTCTGCACTGACCTCCAGGCTCGCGCATTCCTGATTTGTTCTTGTCTGCTGGAGGATGGGTGGAGGCCACGCAGACACAATCCCAGGTGAGCTGTGGACAAACAGCTGCAGGCCAACCGTCCAGGCGCCCTCTGTCTGGCAACAGCTTATTATACAATAACAATATTGTCCACAGTTGTCCAGGCCCCCACCTCCGAGGGGACCCCCGGGAAACGGAAGGCTCTCTCTGTTCCACTCTTATCTCTGTGTCTAAATCTCCCTCCCGCTTCGCCTGCTCTTTCCTCTCACTCCGTCTCCCTGCCTGCGCCATTTTAAGAATGCTGGGGGGGGGGGTCAAGCAAGACACCTTTCAACTCTTTTAGTGTACCAGCATGTCTTAGTTGGGGCCCCACAGCCTTAAAATGACGCTGCGAGGCCGCTGGGACCCGTCCCCTCTGCTCTTGCTGGACACAGCGGGCCTCATTTATGAGGCTGTGCGTCACTTTTACGCCGCCGGTGCGTCATTTTTTGTGACACACCAGTGGCGTAAAAAATGCGCCTTGTTGCACCATATTTACAAAGTGACGCATCTAGGTAGATGCGTCACTTTGTAAACCCCTGCGCCACATTATACCTGCGCCAGGTATAATGTATGCAGGGGGGCGTTCTGACGCAAGAAAGGGTCCTAGAAGTGACGCAGTGAAATCTATAAGATTTCACAGCGCCACTTCTTGGACGCAAATGCGTCAATATCTTACGCCTGCCTCACAGCAGGCGTAAGACTGACGCAAGCCCTTTCACATGGGTCTTTCCGCATGTGAAAGGACGCATTGCTGGAGTTGCAGCATTTTTGTGACACACTCCAGCAATGCGTCACTTTTGCGCCTACAGATACGTCAGAAATACTGACGTATCTGTAACTCCTTGCGACATGATGCGTCATACATTAAATATAACGCATCAGGTATGTCGCAAGTAGCGCGCACTGAGAAGTGACGCATCGCTGCTTTCACGCAGCAATGCGTCATTACTCATAAATGAGGCCCCCGTAACTTTAGGGCAGAAGCAGTAACTGGACAGTAATGTGACAATAATCACGTGAGTTGGTGCGGGTGGGTGCGCTATTCCTAAGTAAATACCTTGGGGTTATTTACAAGCCCCTTGCGCCATTGTTGTGTCATTTTTCCCCATGTTAAAAATGACGCAAAAGTGGAGCAAGGGGGCTTGTAAATAAGCCCCATTGTACTTCTACTTGCATTTACAGAGCGCTTACTACACTTGAAGCGCTTTACGGCAGCTAGCATGCTACTCCGGGGCACAGGGATGAATCTCCCTGCTTTACAAAAGGCCCTCTTGTGCACAAACGACCACAGGAGAACACATTGACAAGCCCCTTGCACCACTTTTGCGTCATTTTTCCCATGTTAAAAATGACGCAAAAGTGGCGCAAGGGGCTTGTAAATCTGCCCCTTAGTGCACTGATGTGCACGTGCGCCGTGCTGCGTCTACGGCTCACATTCTTGGCGCTAGCTCCGAGCGTGGAGATGAGCCCAGGTCCGTGGACGCGCATCAGAGGGCCGGTCTGGGCGATGATTAACTCGCTGCTCTGAGCCCCCCCTCACCCCATGCCGAGATCTCTCTGGTAACCGGCCGCGCCGGAAACTCAATGACCTCCGGGGTTTTCATTAAATCTTTAGTACCCAGAGAACATGCCCTTGTGCATTCCCAGGCAGGAACCCCCAAAGCGCTGCGAAACCAGACAAACTGCTAATGGCAGCTTCCGGGGCTATGGCACAATGTGAGAGGAAGTGGCTGGCCACCCCTCCCCTGTCTGGCGTCCTTACTCCCCCCGCCCCAAATTAAAGAGGGGCCCTGAGATTCCAGAAAACCACAGATATTCCTAGTACTGTGAACTTTATCAGGTAGTGTTAAGGAGCTAAGAAGCGGGTGCGCCCCAGCAAAGCCAGAGTTGAAACCAGGAAGTGACATTTCTGGTAAAAAAACCGTAATGATGCATCTGTTTTAAAATGACCCCTATAATGTTTGAGCATCTTTCGGGGGTCGGACGGGGGCGGGGTCTACCTGCGGTTTAGAACAGGACGTTATGTTTGGGTCAAAGTCCACGGCCCAGGGCTATAGCTTACGAAATGAAACATATTTTATCAAGAGGCGCTTGGACGCCCCTGACGAGGCGCTGAAGCGCTTTCACTTAAGCGGTGACATCCCTCTGGTGTTTTAAGACAAGGTAACACTCACACTAGCAGTGTGATCCCATCGTTGATTCCTGTTATAGGGCTCCCGTGAGCCCCCAAGCAGACAAGCTTTTGGAGACGCACCTGCGCGCATGAGAGGCAACAAAGCCTGTGACGGTTGTTTGGCAGCCTTCTCTGCCACCCCAGAACTTTTCTCTACTGATGAGGGATACTTTCCAGGAACACGAGCCATGTCTTGTGTCTAGAGATACTGGAAATATCAAGTACTTATTTGCACCAACCTTGGTGACACTCACAAACTTTTTCCCAACTCTACAAGTCATACGCACTGCATATACCAGAATGCAGAGGGGCGATCCAGCGGAGAGGCTAGCAGTGTACTCCCGTCGTTGATTCCTAACACTCACACTTCAACTCTTAACTCAAAGTTTAGAGGGTTTTAAGCCCACTGAGAGCGACATCATTTACTTATTTATTTGTTTGTTTTTCTATAGCGTGAACTTTACCTGAAGGTGTCAGAGCGCTTTACAATAGAACCGATTACATTACCTAAGGACCTCAGGGTACATGAATTACATAAAAGATACAAACAGATAAACTATAAATTCACATAAGAATGGTAGTAAGTACATAAGTCTGCTACAGATACTAGTAGTTAGAGATACATATAAATAAGTTGCAAATTCACTCAAGATTATATTTTAAAAAGAGTTCAGCTGCACTAGGCGCTGCAAGGGTAGCTCAGCCTGTTGAGAGCCTGCTGGAGCGAAAGTGCGTGGCACCAGTGGGATCACACACCAACATCTCACCAGCCACCACTTAGATAAAACAGTAAAGAAAGCTCCGGCAGGTAACAATAAACGAAATATACAGCTACATGTGTCTAGCACCGGAGCACTCTTAGGACATCAATGCGCTGTACGAGTGACTTCCATTCATACATAAACCCAGATGTGGGAAGACACAGTTCAGCAAACAATGGTGCTTTAAATACACTGCACTGAAGAGGTAATCTCTTTACCTGTGCTCCAGTGCCCCTGTCTACAGCTGCTCTCCGTCCCTGTGACTTCTCTCTGGCAGTGAACACGAGCCCCAGCAGACAGGGATATTTAACACCGCCCCGTCCAGCACCCCCTCCCCCCACCCCCTTCACTTGAGGCCCAGACCGGAAAAACAGGTTCTCTTTGAAGAAACAGAAGCCAGGAGCTCAGCCCCAGACCACAGTGGCATAATGAAACCTGAGTGGGCCCCCTGCAAAGTGCATGGAGGCACCCCCCCCCCCCCCACACACACACACTCACCACTTTGCCACACCACCAAAACAATCAGGTATATTTTGAATTGAAACCTACAACCTTTAATGAAATGCATTTATACTCACATGCTCAAAGTTCTATTAAGAAAGTGAGAAACACTCTTAGCCTATGAGCTGCGCCATTTGTAACCTTATTGTCAAGAGCAGATTATTTGACTGAGACAGAAATCAGAACAATAGCGAGGAGCGGACCTATTGTCTCAGGAACTGACTCTGCTGAAGAACAAAGAACAGCTACATAAGGTCAGAATTAGAAATGGCATGGATGGAAAATAACTTGTAACTTTTAAAGACAATCCCAAACCTGCACTTTCACAGGCTCGACTGACAATATACACAAGTAGCACACAAGATTTAACGCCGTATCCTGCCAGCTCCAAGAGAAATAAACTGCTGTGAATTATCTGCATGCCACACACTTGCGTCTGTCAGGGGGTGTGCGTGATTATAACCACTCAGTAGTATTTAAAATGAACCGAGGAAGCAATTTCAACATCTACCATCAGGGCTTCATTAGTAAGCAGGACAAAAACAGGCAGGCACACACGGCTGAGGATGACAACTGGATGCTTCAGAACACTGATGCAGATGTGTGTCTGAATTTATCATTTCTGTAGGGTACACCAATGCTAATGACAAGATTTAAGGTGCACATGTTATAGACAAGTGCAAACAGCACCATAAATAGCACATCATGAAGGATAAAAACAAACCATATCAGCAAGTACCCAATGACAGAGTCTATACTACCTGCAGCTGGCAAAGCAAAGGAGAAGGTGCAAATACTTTCAAAGTGCACAATAAAACAATCCTCAATCCAGCAATATACAAAACGTGAGCGTGTTTTGTAAAGCAATCCTCCTTTCTTCTTGCATCAAGGTGAAAACACTTACAAAGTGCGTGATAAAAACAAGCCCAGCAGAATGCAGACATGAAGCCAGGTTGGTCAAACAATTCCCCCTTCGGTTTGTGTATGAAGGCGCAAATACTTCAAAGTGACTGGTCAACCAATAATAAGCACAGCAGCATACAAAAATCAAACCAGCCAATGCCCCTTTGGTTTGTGTATGAAGGTGCAGAGATTTCAAAGTCACTGTTAAAACAATAAGTACAGCAGGCAGCAGCGTACAAAAAAACCCTGTTCTGTACTCTTCCCAGGCACACACACATCTAGCCTAGAGTCACTGCTCCTGCGCAGCACTGCACATAAACCTGAAGTAGGTCAAGGGTGAGTCAAGCACACAGCAGCTGAGCTTTTAAAAAAGTGAGTGAGCCTGTAAGCCTCACTCCAATCACACAGGGTTAAAAGGACCTGTTCACTACTGCTGATCACTACACGCTAGGCTGCCACGCCCTCCCCTGTGCTGCTTA